>NC_050443.1:144737854-145063493 GCF_903995425.1 Onychomys torridus | reverse complement strand
TGTTCAGAGGTTCTTACTTGGAAAATTAACCCTAGTAGTGTCCTCAATGGTGCAGTACGAAGCCCCTCCCCACTCCTTTGTCTCAGATAGTTTATGCTCATCAAGAAGCAAACCTTCTGTGTCCCATCACAGAATTCCTTCACTTCCAAAGGCCCACCCCAAGCCATAGATGGCATGGTAGGTGGGGACTATGCAGAATGGCACTAGAGACCCAGCATGGAGCACTCTCCCAGGAAGGTGCTGCATGAGGAGAAGGTAAGACAGAGGAGAGCCTCCTTTCATGAGAGAGGCAGAGGTCAGGTGTAGTGGGTATCTGTCCCACCTATATGACCTTGAAGTACCAGCCCCTAGGGCATGGCCTTGGGGCTAGCTTAAGAGTCAGGCCTGAAAACAGTGCTACCTGCTGGATATTCTTGCTCATTTGCCTCTAGGTTCCTAGCATGGAGCATCTACATCCTTGGCATTTCCCAAGTGACAGGAGTATCTTTACTAGTTGACTTCTGGGGAGCTTTGGGTAGGGTTGGTCACAGAAGATCAACAATGTGACTGGAGTGTTGGAACCTTGGCTTATATGTTAGCTGGCTTCTCTGTGCTGTGACACCTATCAGAACGTTTAAAGGAAGAGAGGCTTACTCTGGCTCACAATGTCAAAGATTTCAGATCAGGCCGGGCGGTGGTGGCGCACACCTTTAATCCCAGCACTCGGGAGGCAGAGCAATGCAGATCTCTATGAGTTCGAGGCCAGCCTGGGCTACCAAGTGAGTTCCAGGAAAGGTGCAAAGCTACACAGAGAAACCCTGTCTTGAAAAACCAAAAAAAAAAAAAAAAAAAAAAAAAAAGATTTCAGATCATGGTTACTTGGCTGTTGTTTCTGGTCCAGTAATCTGGTAGAAGGGTGTGGTGTAACATAGTTGCCTCATGGTAACCAGGAAGCAGAGGGTGAGACAGAAAGATGCTGAGAACAAGACATACTGTTGTGGGATGTTCTGTATGTTAAATGTGTTGCTCTGATTGGTTAATAAATAAGACATTGATTGGCCAGTAGTCAGGCAGGAAGTATAGGCAGGACAAGGAGAGAAGAGAATTCAGGGAAGTGGAAGGCTGAGGCGGAGAGACACTGCCAGCCGCTGCCATGACAAGCAACATGTGAAGATGCCGGTGAGCCACAAGCCATGTGGCAAGGAATAGATTAATATAAATGGGTTAATTTAAGATAGAAGAAGTAGATAACAAGAAGCTTGCCATGGCCATACAGTTTCTAAGTAATATAAGTGTCTGAGTGATTATAAGTGGGCTGTGGGACTGCAGGGGCTTGTTGGGAGCTGGAGAGAAAAACTTGAGCTACAGCATGCCTTGTTGACCATCTTTCCTCTGGTCAGACCTTAGGTACCACCAGCTCCCAGTAATGCCATTTTATGAACCCATCAGTGGAAATAAAAGACCTCATCCTCATGTTACAATGGCTCTCAATGGATGGGGTCCACTAGCTGGGGACTAAGTTTTCAATACACAGGCTTTTGGAGGGACAAATCACACTCAATCCGTAACATTCAGCCTGATCTTCAGAGAGTTCAAACAGCTTGGAGACTGAAGTCAGTCAATTGGCCAATGGTTTCATCAATAATGTCCACTTAATGAAGCTCTAATATACACTGTGATGGCTATCCTTGGCTGTCAACTTGACTATATCTGGAATGAATTACAATCCAGAAATGGAGGGCACACTTGTGATCCAGATCTTGAGGCAAGAAGATAACAAGCCTTTCATCCAGACCTTGAGGCCGAAAGGCACACATTTAATCTGGGCTACACCTTCTGCTAAAAGCCTATATAAGGGCAATGGAAGAAGGAAAGGTTCCTTCTTCACCTGCTTGCCCTCACCTTGTCAGCACATCCATTCCTTCACTGGCACTGGAGCCTGCTTCTTTAGGATTCCAGCACATATACAATACCAGCTAAGACTGAGCAGCTACTAGATTCTTGGACTTTTCATTCACAACTAGCCATTGCTGGACTAGTGAAGTACCCACTGATGTGATGGGAGACTCAAGCACCTTAAATATACATGTAAAGGTGAGGAAAATCTGCGTCTTCATTTGATTCACATACATCATCATTAAACTGGAGGTGCAGGCGTATTTTCCCGAGTTCTGCAAGCCGCACTAGTAAACAAAGAATCTGAAGAGCTCATGGAAGCCTCTAAGCCAAACAGGAGAAGTCATGGGGCCCTTGGGCCTCCCAAAGTGTGGCTGGTATCTGAAGTTACAGGCAATCTTATTGGGGATTGTACCCCTGATCTTGTAGAGTCCCAGGCAGCACTGAACTGCTGTTGGGGCTGAAATGAAATATTGTCCCTTCAGAGACAAAACTTAAGGTAGGGTCTGTAGAGATGGCTTAGTGGCTAAGAGTGCTTGCTGTATAATTATGAGAACCAGAGTTCATATGCTGGTACCTGTGTCACAAACTGGCCATCCCTATGATGTAATTCAAATTCCATGGGATCTAATACCCTTTTCTAGCCTCCACATGTACATATGAATACATATCCACACACATGCATGCACATACACTCATATAAGCAAACACACGTAAATAGATGAAATAAGTCTTAAGAAGACAACAAAATCCCTCAAGGTGTTGGAAGTGGAAAGGCATGCTCTGAGTTATGTTCCCCAGGAAGCTAATGGGGCTTGACCTTCAGCTTCTTCTAGGACAATCTCTCACTATGTCTTTCATATATGGTCATACACTAATACAAAAATCTGTAATATCAGACATTCCATACTGTTTGTTTTTAAAAAGCTCCTGGGCCTGTCCAATCATCAGAGCCTAGAAATTGGAGGCTTCACAACCCCTCTGTGGTAACCTCGCAACTGTTAAGGAAGGGGCCAGTTTCGATGCACATATTCCAACATGGTATTCAAGAAGCAGCCAAGACACAAAAGAGATTGAGACTAAAGAAACCAGAGACTTAATGAAATATCAGAACATAGAACAGCTTCTGGCTGAAGCTGGTGGGCCAGGACCCCAGACATCAGGAGTACCAGTCATCAAAGTCTCCAGGAGCATCAAAAGGGTCCAGGTGTACATCAAGACCTCTGGGGATAACAGTAGCCCATCAGCCTTGTACCAACTCTCACGGAGACTCATGGGTGGGAAGAACCAAGATGCATGCCACCAAGGTCATTCTTAAACAGCAGCTTCCACCTTTACCCAGGCACTGTCTTGGGAAGGATGATATGGTGGATGACCCCAGGTTGGCCAACTGGGTAACGGGGAATTATATGGACCACTACCAAAGATTAAATTAATCCAAGACTGGGAAACTGCCTACCACTGAAAGCATTTATGTTTCAATGGAAATGGATTTTAAATCTACATAAAATACTTTGTTTAAAAAAACAAACAAACAAAAACAAAAACAAGCTGTGTTTGAAATTGTGGTTCTCATTTAAAACATTATGAATCAAGAAAAAAAAATTTTAAATCTTCCAACTAAACCAACTCCAGGATTCTGTGGGAATTTTTGGCATATTCCAATTATAGAATAAAACCTGTTTGTAATGAAACTGTATTTGTCAGGAAAGCACTAATATCGTTTATATTTATCTGAGTATGCTAAGGTGGAGACTGCTAGGTGTTCATCAGAGCTTTGCTCTGCTCTCCTGGGCTCACAGGCACAAATGTTCCATTGTTCTGTAGACAGCTGGGGTGGCCACATGAAAGAGGCCCACACAATGGGATGTAAGTGGAAGTGTGTGGAACAGGTGAGGCACAACCACTGGTCCCTACAGCCCTGCATCATGCCATTTCCCTCTCTTTCTGCTCATGTGGACAGAGGCTGCCCAAGTGTGCAGGGGTTCCACCAGCCTGGCTACCTGAAGAATGTCATGGAGAACAAGGGCCCTCACAGACCAGGAACCATCAGCACAGGCGTTTTATGTTTAAGAAATGACCCCAACTTACATTTTGGGATAGGTTTCCAGATTGGTGTATTTAGGTTGCTTCTGCTACGGTAAGGGCTAGAATCTGGATCTACACTCTCCCCTATAGTCTGTTTCACTGTGGCAACCAGTGGCACTTAATAGCTGCACATGGAAGTCCTAAATTCTAACAAGGTATCGCTCCAGATCCAGCTTACCAAGCAGCCAGGAAGTTGCACAATGACTGAGGATGCTGGGAAACTGGGATGGTGCTGTGACAGATGGCAAAGGGGTGTGAAAGCATGCTGGGATGTGCAATTCATGTTTATCTTCTGAAACAACCGATGAACTGAGCCTTGAAGGATGAGGAAAGTTCAAAAGAGCAGGACTGGGAAGTTCATGCCAGACTAAACCCGAGTCCTCTAACATTTCACCCATGGAGCTGTGATGTGAAGACAGAAAACACATTGTTTTGTTCTTTCCAGGGAAAAGAATCAAGGTCAGGGAGGAACCGTAAGGAAAGAGAATCTGTCCAAAAGGAGGAAGAACTAGTCATCAAGGCTGACCTTGAACTCCAGGGGCTCTGAAGACAATAAGACAGTGTGTTGCCTTTGAAAGCCAGACAGCCTCTTGGCATGGGCACTAGAGTATGGGCTGAGCACGGGATGGTCGCAGTTCCACACAGCCGTCTTCTGACTCGGGGATTCTACGCATCTTCCAGGCATTGGCCGAGCTGGCCTTATACAGTGTTGCCAGGAAAAAAGAGTGATTTCAGCCTTGTTGGAGCATATCTTACTCTGTAACTCCTGCCAGTCTCCCTCTCAAGGCCACACTGGCTGTGAGGACTCAACATGGCAATTGCCAGCAATACAGAACATTTCTCCATACCCAGGCCCCTAAGAAACCCTACAATTTCATTTGATAACAGCAAAGACTTACTAGCCTTGTATTAAACAGGATTGCTCTTGGGTCAATAACAGCATCAAATGACAGTAAGTATCCATTTTTTTCCCAAGGGTTTGGGTCAAGGGGTCAGGTGTCTTTACTTAACAGCAAGTAGACCATACGGAATATGAAATATAGTTTTCAGAAGGACTGCGGAAAAGGTACATTCCACTAAAGCTGTACTGAGAACAGCTTCAGTCCTCTTGGATGACTTGACACACTATGAGGTACCTTAGGGATAAAAGTCATAACTATCAGTTTCCTCTAAGGAATTAGTTCTTTAAGACAGACTAGATTTCTGTTGTGAAATGTGCCTGTGGTGGATGAAACAGGAGTCTGCTGCATGCGCTAAGAACGCCCTCCAAGCACTATTGGGAAACTTTGACTTTCCTACGACTATAGTTCATTTCCACAATCGCTCACTAAGTTGCTTTACATGTGAAGTACTAAGGGATAGAGTAAATGATGAGACGCTATCCTAACATGAAGACTTCCCAAGATTAATGCTGTCACTCTTCTTAAGAGTAACTCACTATGATTATAAAACAAAAGATAAGTTTGGTTATAATCTTGACCAATAAACAGGGCTATCTTGCTTATCACACATCTGCAGATTATTCATATCAAAAAGAATCGATTTTAAAACGTGGGCCTAGATTATGATTCTTTCATCTCCTGAAATAATACTCCAGGTGACTAATATATTGCTTAAATAAAGAGAAAGGAAATCCAATTTTCCTGAGCTCAGAAATGAGTATCAAGCAAAACCTTATATTGTAGGATGAGTCTTACAACTTCAACCCTAACAGCCAAACAAAGGGAATTCATAGAGCTGTATTCTGAGGCTACCCTAATCCTTGACTGGGTCCACACACAAGTTATATTTTATATGCAATTGTTCATCCATAAGTATGAGTGATGCCTTCTTAGATTCATGTTGCAGAATCCCACAGACACTATCTTTTTGAAATTCAGGTCACATTCCTGTCATAACACAACACCCCGAGAGAATCATCCCTCAAGTGGTACCAAGACCATGTGCCTCAGATAGCCAATCTCAAAACCCTTCCCAGTTCCTCTCTCCCCTCTTATGACCCAGGCTTTGCAATCCTTGGCTCACAAAGCCTGGGAATTATATCCTCTCTGAGAAAATGGATGGTGCCCAACTCTGGCTTCTGTTCGGTTTGGTTTTTACCCAAATGTGCATACTATTTCCAGTGCTTGCTTGCTGGCCATGTCTGGAAAGCATGTCCCAGGCTGCTCTGCCTGTTAGGTACTAAGTCTGCTCAAATGAATGAAAAGGATAGCTAAACCTCTGAATGAAAGAACTTCACTGGCCATGACATTGCCACACATGGCTGCCATGACCATGGTGATATTTCTAGGGTCCCAAAGGAACATTGTGTGATTTTAGTCTCCAGTCAAAATGAGAAATTACCACTTTCTGAAGAGAAAAAAAAAATCTTCACAAACTTTAGAATAACATTTTCCCCAACCATCATTGATTCTAGTCCAGGTATCATTGGTGTTTAACACCGATAAGTCATGCCAGGCCGATATGGCACATGCAAACACATCAGATAGCCACTGAATTATCACCCACACTCTCTGGTCTTCACTCTCTTCATCAAAACCAAATAGTGCAAAGGACCTTCCATATCCAAATGTGCTGCAACCATGAAATCACAGAGCTAGAAAACAATGCCACCCCTCAACTCTCTGTTCAGGCTACGCACAAATAAATCCACAACTAAAGACCATGAAATAAGGGGACAATTAAAAAGATCTTTAAGTCCCTCCTCATCCATTTTGAGAAAGTGAGGCATGGCCAGACAATCGACTGGAAAACATTAATGTGTCTCACAGCCCTAATAATCCTTACTTCATATGGCCAATTCTCCTCTAGCAAAAAAAAAAAAAAAAAAAGAAAGAAAGAAAGAAAGAAGTTCCACTCTATTTTTCCCCCAAGCATCGCCTGGAAACACACAGTGACCATGACCTTCAGTGTTCAGGAGCCCAGGCCCTGCCATCAGCAACTCTGCCACAGCAAAGAATTCCAGCAAAGCCACAGAGAACATTCCAGCCACCGAGTGAGTTGAAAAAGCCACACCTACCCGGAGCCACTGCTTCTCGGTGAGGGCGTCGCTGTAGTCCACATCCCGGCGCTGGCGAGAACCCCTACCAAATATCTTCTCCTCCTCTTCTTCACAGGTGAGCCTCTCTACTTCGGCATCATCCTTAATAATCCAGGAGGGCAGCTCATCTTCCTCCATCAGGCGAGGCTTACGCTTTGGATTTCTGGCATCCTCCCTCCTCCGGTCCATGTCCATGCGCTGGGGACAGGGATAACAGTGTCACCAGAGGGAAGAGGACTCTGTGGGACAGAACTTACAATCTTCAGAAGTTGTCTTCCACTGCAGACATATCCCTTCCCATCCTTTTATCCTAGATGGCTTGCTCTAGTTCATCCTTCAAGCACAGTGTCGACATGAATGATTTCAATGTGTCGAATCTCCTTCTACCTCTATACCCATCATTTGAATTTATTTTTACATTGAAGAAGATACCCTCTTCTTAGCCTATCTTCTTAGCCTACGTGTGTGTAAAGCTCCATCTTAAGTAACAGTGAGAAAATTCAAAAGGAGAATGCATTTTAAAAATGTGAGCCCTGGGCTCATAGGATGCCTCAGTGAGTGAAGGTGCTTGCTGCCAAGCCTGACGACCTGAGTTCTGTCTCTGAGACCTACATGACATGACCAAAGGAAAGAATCCATTCAGCAAGTTGTCCTTTGACTTCCTCACATGTCTTAGGGCATACACATGCTACATGCAAGATAAATATATGGGGAAACAAAATTAAGTGTGAGCTCTACCTGTATAATGCTTTCCAACACAAGTGAATTCTTTGAGCATATATATAAAGAGAGTCTACTAAGGATATTAACCTTAAGCAAGAAGATTAGCGATTTTAATTGAACAGGGAGAAACATTTAGGGGGAGGTATCAGTACCTCCCATCATCACATGTCGAGGGGACATGGATGTTTACACTGGTCAGCTGTCACCCATACATCAACTGCTCAGTACACAGTTGGGGGTAGGAAAGGAACATACTCCTCAATTCTTTACTTTTAAAAAGTACAGCTCTTAGGAAAATACAACAGACATCACCTCAAAGTCAGCCTCTTCTCAACTGGCCAAGATACATGTGAAATGGCTTCCCTTGGTTGCCTTTAGAAGCCTGTGCCTCCACCTCTCACTTTCTCCTTAGAAATCCTGTCTCACTCTAAGTAAATGCCCCCAACCCATGGCTTTAAGTTTAGCAGAATGATCTGGCATGTGTCAAAGAACAAAGCACCACTTTCCTTCTCTATCTATACACTATTACATATATACAGACTATCCACACAATGAAATAAGTCATTTAATCATTCATTATTTACCTGCTCCTCTTCCTCTGGTTCTACCAGATGGAGGCAATAGAACAATTATATTTTTTCTTAAAAGATGAAACTGATAGAATGTGAAGGAAACATTTGCTACTTGAACCCAAATGTGACTTAAAAATCTAGGGTCAAAGTTCCTTAAACAAAGCTCCTTTAACATTTCTGGAAATCATTCTGTCTGCAGGACAGGGTACGATGAGGCATGGAGGCATCCCATTGGCAGATAAATCTGGCTGCCCTACTCTCTCCTGCTATGCTTAGCTTGCGATGCTAGACTTAATCCAGCCATCTTATGCCTGGCTCAGAAACAGATCTACCCATGGAAGCCTGGCAACAAGCGAGGGGAGGCTTTCTTTAAGGCAGGAGCCAGCCAGAGGTTGCATGAGGCAACCTCCTACTAGCTATCAGATAGATGACCAGTAAGAACGAAGTCTCCCCATGACCTACCCTGTGACAAAATGTTGCCACTTCAAGTTCTAGCTAGATAATTCCAGATTCCTAGACCAGAGCTTGTGAAATGACCACAGTAGGTTGACAAATGGAGAGTAAGTCTTTCTTTTAAATTTTAATAAAAATAAGTCATGTACGTGATTTTTTTTTTTAAAGAAAGGTAGAATCAATTAAATATAAGCTGCAAGTCCAAATGATTGTGTCTCTCTAGAGATTCTACTCCCACAATGCCTCTGTAACATCTTAAGTCATTATTGGATAAAAAGACTAACTTTTGATTGAATTACTGTATGATATATTTGCCTTAAGGCCTTACTAGAAACCTTAACATTTACAATTATATTTTAGCCTTTGTGGCAAATATGGCCTCTAAAAGCCTATTGTTTATATACTGGCTCAAGATACAGGTCTGAATCGTGTTGCTATGCTATCAAATAAAATTTTTAGGTAAAACTCACAGGTTATCAGTATAAAAGGTGAGTTATTTTTCTTGGTTTTTAGGGGAAAGCAATACCACTGTTTAAAAGAAAGAGTATTCTTTGAAAGACACTATTTGATTACAGTATCTATACATTAAAATACATCTCTAGGAATGTGATGCACAGAAATAATTTTTAATAATAAATAAAGACTTTAGGTATATGAGCTCCAGAGACTTAGCCAGCTCACATTCCATTCTTCTTTCTCACTAAACTGGCGTGGAGTCAAATTCTATTTCCCGCCCCCTGGTGGAGGTGCTAACGAATAGCCAAGTGGCCAAAGGTAGCCAGAGAGTTAAGTTTTGAAAATTAAACCGAACAAACCCTGCATGGCTCCCCTCCCCAACTTAGATGCTAACACTTAAGAAACAGGCATGAGCGCTCACAAAGTTAAGGTGCCTAAAAAGAACAATCGTCCCTTAGGCAGTCTGGCCTGTTACAAGCCCGTTCTTCCTGGGACACACATACTCACTCCCTAGTCATAGGAAGACCCGGCCTTGGACACACGCCATTTTTGTCTGAAGTTTCCAATTTCTTCAAAAGTCCAGCTTCAAAGAAGGAAGGAGAGGCACTGTTTCTTCCTGATCTCAGGGCCACCAGGGACTGTCCATCCCCGAGTCAAATCTAATTTGGGAGTATCTGAGGCCGTAACAGTGTTGACTCACTGCCAGGGAAGCCTCTTACCTCAGGGTTCCCCAGTCACCAACATCCTAGTAAGTTCCTCAAAGATCGATGTTTATTTCTGATGTGTCTCCCTATTTAAAAATTGAACCTATAATTGTGGAAAGTGACAGAAGACCCCCATGCTACTGCCCAGTCTCTCTAGAGTGGCTTCACCTGGGTGGGGAAGAAATCCATTTCTCGAGCCAGGAGTTATTGCCATGGCTGCCTGTGCTTTTCAGAGAGTTAATGGTCTTTTAGTGTGAGTCATTACGTGTGGGCACAATCTGTGTTCTCTAGACAAAAGCCATCCAAACAAATAAATAAACTCCCCCCAAAAATGACACAAGCATCCTCTCAGCCTCAGCTCTATTCTCAAGCCCTCCTAAGCTTTTTTTTATTTAAAAAAAAAAAAAAAGGTAGAGATTGCAAACCCATTCAGTCATAGTTGGCTTAATTCTGTTTTCTTTGGCCTACAATGTTACAGAATAATATTAGTAAAAGTCCTGAATTTAGTTGCACACTTTAATGCTGATATTTTGTCTAACAGTGTAGATTCCTAGCTTTTCTTCAAAACTTGTAATTTCTGGCTAAAAGGGTCTAACATCTCCACCTTATAGCCCCAGTGCCAGTAACAGACCCTTTAATACACCTCCCCTCTCTGTGCGCCTTGCTCAGGCAGAGTGCATTATCCAAGACCCCAGGGCTTTCCAACTGGTGCTCTGATCAGGGTCCTTCACTGTTCCTACACCACAGCTATGGTGCACACATATTCCTTCTCTCCAGAATCAGGCTAAATGCCCGAGATGAAGAGCATAATGACTGAAAATACTGGAGGGAACCTTATACTTTACCATCCAGATCTGTCCTGTCATCCGGACAAAGCCTGAAACTGCAAATATCACCACCCAGTCAGTCATCTCTTATGTAATGACTACGTGCTCAGGACTGTTCTGGCCATTTAAGAGTGAGTGTAAAAGCCTCAAGAATGTGGTACCCATCATTCTGAAGCTGCTGAGCACCCTCCCTCACAGATGGGGCTTGTTCCCCAACCACTGTGGCATGTGGTACACCTCACAAGTAACTCAAACTGAGGTTTTAGGAAACTTATAGATGTTATATATCATGGAACTTCAAGGTTAAAGCCATGGACAATAGATTCTAAAATACCAAGGTTCTTTAACAAGAAGCAGGTTTTGCTCTTTGAACCAAGGCCTTATCTTCCTATGCACACACCTCAAAGGCTGTATATATTCCCTGCAACAGTTTTAAGGGCCATTGCCATTCACCTGCTCCTATTAGGAAGAAGCTGGCTAGGGCACAGCTGCAGGCTGAATGCTCTGAGAACAGGCTGTTGTCTGGTCTGATGCTTGGAGGGATCAGAAGTGGATCCCTGTGAACTATGGACCACATAGCCTGTCCAGAGGGTGAGGCTGTGACTCGCTCTGGCCAACTGCTTCCATACAGAGCTGTGGGCCTAACACTGCCCCATCTCATTTTCCAAAGGAAGCCAGAAATCAGGATTCTTTTCATGCTGGCAACAAATGCAAAATTTTAAGAACTGCTATGTGGGCCAAACACAATATGTCTGCAGGCTAAAACCAGCCAGTTTGCAGACTCTGAGGGAAAAAAAAAAAAAAAAACCCACATGCACGGGCTTCAGCACCCAGGTTCTACCCGGTATGCAGGCTGCAGGCATCCTGGATACTAGAAAAGGGGGAAAGGAGGAAGGTAGTGGTTTCCTATGATTCCTGCAACATTACCATAAAAAGATCAAACTCTTCTTCCCGGCGAGCAATCATCTGGTTCAGAGTCTCGTCATCTGGTACTTCATCTTCTTCCTGGGTTAAAAACAGAATGATTGAACAGGCTTTAAGGACAGAGATAGGGGGTGAGAGGGGGCAGTATTCTGTCCCTGACGGGGAAGGGAAGGGCCCCTCAGTTTAGTACCTACCGTTCGTATTTTGAGAGCTTTTCAAACTGTCCTTGCAGCAGGAAATCTGTCTAGGGCGGGAAATCTGCTCTCTAAGAAACACCAGCTCTCCTGGGTGTGGATCTTTTCTGTAACTTTTAAAGCAAGCTACTTAATGTCTCCCCGCCTCCATGACCTCATCAGCAACATAGGCGTGACATGTACTTCACAGGAGGATGCCAGCCTTAGCTACAGAAATCCACAGGAAATGACTGCTTACTGTTAATTCTACTAATCCACTGATGACACTGCAAATGTGAATGTTTTTATTTTCAAAGGTTTACCCAAAACAATGAGTTTTTGTCACTAAGCAGGAGGACAAGCAAAATATATATATATATATCATACATAGGTACTGAATATAGAACCTTTAAGGTATGTTGAATCAATGGTTTCCAGAGGACACTATTATTGCTGGTGGTTCAAACTACACTTAGGACACAATTAAAAACTATTAATATAAAAATCCCCCCAAAACTCTACCCAATTAAGACAATCTAATGAAGTACAAAAAAAAAAAAAAAGATTACATAAGGCCTAAAAGTTCCTACATTTTATATATTCAGTTAAACAAAGGCACATTATCTGCTAATTTCTCAGAAACCAACAGTTCTCAAGGTTTTAGGAACTAAACAGTATGCTGTGGCTTCCACGATCCTAAAAAAATACCAGCAGCCTAAGAGAGATGATGTCCGCTCCCAAGATACCTTGCATGCTGCAAGGACTGAGTCTTAGAAATGAATAAATGAATGCAACTCAATAAAGTATATGACCCAAGATAATAATTACTACTGAAAACCCTTCCAGTTTAATTCACCCCCATGTTTTGATAAAGTTAATCTGTCTAAATATTACATTTCACATGACAAGGGGGGAGACTTACTGGAGACGGGGCTCAGCCCTTACAAGATCCTGTACCTGGCTATGGCACTAGTGAACAGAGGTCTCCATTGCTTTCACTGTTATACAATCACCTGCATCTCTCCACCCACACCATGAGGCCAGAGGTGTCCCCAGGCAAGATGCAGATTCTCCTAAAAACTGCCAGGATACCTGTTCACAGAGACCTGAGTCCCCAGAGCACAAATTGTCTGGGAAGTTTACAAGAACTCTTGCTGTGTTCTTTGTACCCTCACACCTCATACCAGCTGTGATCATGGCACCCTACGCTGCCCTGGACTGTTGAGACAGAAGCCGTTCACTGCAGTCTGCAAAGATTCCCCCATTGACTTCAAATCAGGACATAGACCACCAGAGACTGGTAACAGCTGCCTGACACAGTCAGAGTTAGAAAGGGACGTGGAGTCCCAACAAGCTGCTAACAGTGAGGAACAGTTGGCATGGAACGCCCCTGTAGGCCCTACATGGTGGTCTGCAGGCCTGAACAAGATCGCCTTGCCCGGTGGGTTGGGAAGGCTAGAAAACACGAGGCTTCCTCACCCATCATCTCACCTGGGCTGGTAACAGTTTTATAAGGCCTTTCAAAAAGTCAACAAGAATGCAGGGGAGACTCCTGGCTGAGTATCAGCTCTTCCCATGTCATGCTTTGCCACTGTCCATGTCATTTAACACAGTGGTTTAAATACTTTTATCACATTACTTATAATTTGAAATGTATTTATTGTATTATTTATTCAACATGTATGAATTACGGAAATACATGTGCTATGGTGTATGTGTGGACATCAAAAGACAACTTGTGGGAGACAGTTGTCTCCTTCCAACATGTGGGTCCTGAGGCCCAAACAGTTTGGCGGGCTTGGCGGCAAATGCCTTTACCTTCTAAACCATCTCACTAGTCCACAGGGTGGTAGGAAAACACCCTAAAACAAAAACAAAAGGCACCTGACAATCTAACTCCTGAGTCTACATCAAATCCTCAACCTTAAAAAACAGAAATGGTGAATTATTTGAGATTTAAAAAGGCTTTTGGTGTTTGCAGATGTTTGAGTGCATATGAACAATTTTATCTCTCATCATTTTCTGAAATTCAACAGGTGTATATATATATATCAGAGAAATTAGGAGGCACAACAACAAAACACTCTTCACTTTTCAAAAAGATTCATTTCAGGTTTCTTTCACATATCACTCTCTGCTTCCCATGCAGGCTCATTTCAGAAATGAAGACTACGTCAGAAAGACTTCAAAGTTTTGCCTCACCCACCAACACTGAAGGCAGTCTCTCCCTAGAAACCTGCTGGCCACACTGGTCAGGGAACCAGGTAAATGGATAGAGTTAGAAAAAAAAAATCATCCTCAGTGAAGTAACCGAGACCCCAAAAGGCAAACATGTATTCACTTATTTATACGTGGATGTTAGCTTGTATGCCATTGCTAGTCAAGCCATAAGTAATCTATAGAAGCACAGATGTCAGGGATAGAGCAAGGGTCTAGTGGGGAGGGAGGCATCTTCCTAAGAAGGAGATATAAAATCGTTATGGACAGATGGGGGCAGGAACTGGACCAGGAGATCAAATGTATGTGAAGAGAAAAGGGGGTGAGGGAGGAATACAGGGAGAATCGGCAAAAACTAAGGGCCATTTGAGGGGTTACATGGAAACCCTAAAATGCATAAATATATGAAGGTGATCTAAATGGAATCACCACATAATGGGGGGTGGGGGACATCCTATGTGGACATCTCTCATCATCCAGTGAAGACTCCAGTTCTGGGAATGGGTTGTTGGTCAAGGGGCTCCATGGGAATCTCCAAACACCCAAAATATTTCCAAGACTATAGGCTGCTCTCGACAAACTGATGGTAGAGCCCCCTTGCTGAAGACAATACCTACACAACTCACTGGACATGGAGAAGCCAAGCTGGGGGTGCCTATACAGAGCCTTTACCTTCACTGACTTGTGTTCAGGGTCCTGGCAGGTACTCTGCATGCTATACCAAAGCAGAAAGGTAAACACCAACCCAGCTATAAACCCTGTGATCCACAATGGTGACGTGTATGCAAGATGGGCTAGTACAATACTGCTACAAAGCCTGTGGGATTAACTAACCAATATCTTATTGAATTTCAGGTCCACTCCATGAGATGAAACCTATCCTCAGTACTGCTTGGATGGCCAAGAACCAGAGACTGACAGGCTAGAGACCTTAGGGGAAAACCAAATACTACTGTTCTGTGTTCTGCTAAAAGAACACAGCAACAAAATGACTCTAATGACATTCTGCTATGCTCACAGATCAGTGTCTTATTCAGTCGTCATCAAAGAAACTTATTCCTACTACAGAGAGGAATAAATACAGAGACCCACAGACAATGTGCAGAGAATGAGAGAGGTCTCAGAACACTGGGTCCTAGATGGGATGTCTCCATCAATTCCCTTCCCTCAAGGTTCAGGGAAGCCTGTGGAAGAGAAGGCAGAAAGTCTCTAAGAGTCAGAGGGGATAGAGGACACCAGGAAACAAGGCCCTCTAAACACAGCAGGAATGGCACACGTATGAACTCACAGAGAATAATACAGAGGTACAAACAGGGCCTGAACTCACGGAACAACACGAACAGGGCCTGTACAGGTCTGGGAGCGCAAGTGGACACAGACCCACATTCCTAACCCAGGTGCTATCTCCAACTGATAATCATTCACAAATAAGAGAGTAAGAACTGATGTGGATTTGGGTGGGTGGGGTTCTGGGGAGGATCTAGGAAGAGCTGGAGGAGGGGGAACCATAATTAGAATATATTATATGAAAAAAAAACTATTTTCAATAAAAAAGTAATAAAAAAGACCCTTAAAAGAATTTAAATTTTAATTTACAGAAGACTTCAAAAACACAAAACCAAACTGCATGCATGCAATGAGAATAGTGTTCTGTGTGAATATGTAAAATAAACTTATGCTCTAACTTTTAAGCACAGGTACACAATGGACAGCTTCATGGTAAGATCCGATGCTGATGTTCTGCATTCCAGATGTTACAGACATATTCTTAAATGTACTGCAGGTTCATCTTAGGCTGATGATTTCTGACTCTGTGTGTGTCTATGTACGTACAGAGTGGCCCTAGGGCCTCACACCAGCAAGGCAAGCACTCCAGCTGAGCTATACTCCCAGTCCTAAAATGAATATTTAGCATAAAATGACTGAAACTGATCATCTACGTGAATGAAATGACTTGATAAAAGACGATCAACACACTGTTTGCGCAACTCTGGAAATGTTTGTAAATAGAGGCTTTAGGACTTGGGGGCCTTTTTCCTCCACCTCTGCTCAGTTCTTAAAAAGATCTTTGTGTGTGTGTGTGTGTGTGTGTGTGTGTGTGTGTGTGTGTGGTGTTAAGGTCGAGATTTCTAAACTCATGAGCTAAAGACACTGTGAAGGACATCTTATAAGTGTGTTGGAGTAGTCCCACCCCCGATTAAAAAGCAACAGAGACGGGTCTGCAGTAGGAGCGGAGGAAAAAAATGAGGTAGGACCTAGATGGTCTTAATCCTGCAGTTTCACAGCTGGCCTACAGGAGGCAGCACTCATAATACAATAAAATACACTTGGCAGTACCAACCCCAGAGGCTAAGCTTTGAGAATCCTTTGGCCATAGTTCTTAAGACATTCATGTGAATAACTTTTAGAGGTTTTCTGTGTTTGGGATATAAGACAGCAGCTAATTTAGTCAATTTTAATTAACACCAGCCCAGAAAATTCTTTAAGGAACAATGACATTATTTTTTAATCCTCTGGGGACAAAAGGTCACTGCTAGATTTCAGAAACTTAGCTTTCTTCAATACCTCATTCTCCTCTTCATGCTCCAATATGGCCTGCAGGAATGCTCTCCGCTCGTGGCTGGATGACTTCTGATCAAACATGCCCGCCTGGATAACCTTCTGATCCACATTCAGCTTGTATTTTGCAGCTGCAAGAATCTTTTCCTCGACGCTGTTGACAGTGCAGAGTCTCAGCACCCGGACCTCATTTTGTTGGCCAATGCGGTGAGCTCGGTCTTGGGCCTGCAGATCCTGTTTTTGAAAACAATATACACCAGGATTAACCCACCAAACAGAGAGAGGGAGATGTGGGAGGGTTCCATAATCAGCCTTTACAAAAGTTAGATTTTGCTTACACATTAAAACACACACACACACACACACACATCTTTGGAAAAGTTCAAGGTCATTTCCTATTGAGGAAGTCTGGGTTTAAATTAACTGTGCCAAGTGAAATAATATCCCAGGATTTGAAATCAAGCCCTAAAAATAGTTTACCTACCTGTAGGTTTTGCCATGAAAATTAGCCCTTCATTCAAACAAAAACTAATACATCTGAGGTCAGAATTAAGATTTAGATTATTACCTACAAAAACATTTTCAAGTAGGAAGACACAGTCTCTCCACTGAAATGTGTTAATGACACTATTATATCATTGAATTGTATTTTCATGCATTGTACATATATATACATGCACCACATTTCATTATACACACAAACCTACATACATTCACACATACATTATACAGACAGTGACTAACCAGTTGCCCAACTCCTGGACCTCACCCTATCAGAAATGCAGTATTTCATGTTAGAAGTACGTCCTGGTGTATCTGGAAATGCAAGTGATTTCTGGTAGGATAATAAAGTAGTGAAGTGGGGGAGGATGGAGTGGGGAGGAAATTGGCACAGTATGCCACAACGTAAATACTGGGCATGGCTCTGACTCAGAATTCACTTTTTCATCCTGAAGAAACTACCATGGGCATTCATAAATATTTATAAATAAGAATGGGCGTTCTTTAATATTACCTATTCTTTCTGTAATTTTTTTCTTAAAAGAGGAAGTAAATATTGAACAGTGCTAGACTATCGCAGATTGTAGTATGCCCCAGCAGACACACAAATTACCAGAAGCCTCAATGGTGCAAAGCTGAAAGTGGGAACTAGAAGTTGTGAATGAACATGTACACTTGGTCCCATGTGTGTACATCTACCTATGCCGTGAAAAAGGTGAGAGCATCAAACACCAGCATGCCAACAATGTCTACATTGCCCACCAGAGGCTTTATTTTTAAGAATCTTCATATTGTTTATACACACCTTAACAGTTTTCTCTACTTTAAACGTGTTAGTATTATAGAATGAAAAAGAGTTTAATGAAATGTTTAAGTAAAAACTTTCATAAACTTCTGAAGCCATCTCCTAACTTTATAGCTACTCAAATAAAAAATATATTGGTATGGTCCTTTTAATCACATGGTCCAGGTGAGGGACCAGGTCTGTCGCTGATTAGTTACTTACACACATCCCCTTAGATCGGCCATGTTTTTAGGATAAAGGTCTATGCTGTTTCTTGCATTCCTAGCATTACACTCTGAATATGGCCGACACTCATCTATAAGCTTGTCCTTCCAACCAGCCAGGTTCCTGTTATCTATGCAACACAAGGGGACAGTGGACAAAAGTATGCCCAGGAGATTTGTTTCTGCTGCAGGGGCCTTTGAAACTGGGCAATTAATAATTAGGCAGAAGTTTGCCCTTAGAAGGCATGTGAACAACTTCCTGTAAACATCTTGCGCTGAACCATGACCACAATGGGGGTCAGATCATCAGATTATTTTCTGAAGTGGACAATGTAAATTAGGTAACTAAAATGTTTCCCTGTGGAGGGCTCAATCATCTCTTCCAACACATCTTCACCAGAACACCTAAGCAGCAGTCAATGACAGGCTCTCTGTCTTCAACCTTTCTTTCCATTAGACCTAAGGTGAGCCAATCATTTCTGTAACAGGGATCATAGTAAAGATTTGGGCTCTCTGAGCCAGAAGCAGAAACTTGTGGTGATATATTGTGTCCCCCAATATATTGTGCATCCTAATAAAGCTCATCTGAGAACCAGAGGAAAAAGCCAGCCACTATATTAAACATAAAAGTCAGGCAATGGTAGCACATGCCTTTAATCCTAGCATTCAGGAGGCAGAGATCCATCCGGATCTCTGTGAGTTCAAGGCCACACTGGGAACAGAGCCAAGCGAGGTGGCACACACCTTTAATTACAACACTAGTTAACCATAAAGGTCTGGAGGTCTGTACAGACAGACAAGAAGTGACAGAGCTGGGCAGAGAGAGGATGTGAGACTGCAGGGACAGAAAGGCATATAGGTAGGCGTGGGTATACAGAAAGTAGGTCTCTCTGGAAGCTGAGGAGTTGGTGAGGTGAGGTTGGCTATGGCTTGTCCCATTCCCTCATCTCTGGGCTTTCACCCCAATATCTGGCTCTGGGTTTTTATTAATAAGATCATTTAGCAATTTGTTTTACAGAAACTATTCTCTCCAAAGGGACTAGACCCTTCACTAACCACCAGCTTCCTATGTATGCTCCAAACATGAAAACTAGCCCCCTCTTTCAGGCAGTAGCAGACCAGAAGGGGTGATAATCTGCCCTCTGTGTAAAAGAGGCTGATGGACACTAAGATGCAGGTAGCAGCAGATCACAGGGACAGCACAGACACACAGCGGGAAGCCCCGGAGTCCTCGGGAATTTGTTGCAACAGTTTTGGTGGCAGCGGCAGCGATTCGGGTTTGTGTGTCTAGATCACCAGTCTATTTGGAAAGCAGCCACAGCGGGGACTGCTAAGATGCAGAGGTTAAGAGAGGCCAAGTCCCTCGGCAAAAAAAAAAAAAAAAAGTGCTGCAATTACTGGGTGGTTTAATGTTTCTGAGGTTTCTATATATTTTTGTTTTGAGTTTGTGTTGCTGTTTTCTGGCTTGTTTTTCTTTGTTTGCTCTATGTTTGGGGCAGTACTGGAGATTAAATCCCTGGCTTCACACATATTCTTTTAGATGCACTATATTTCCAAGCCCTGCTTTTACCTGGCTGTCCTGGAACTCCCTCTGTAAGAGCAGGCTGACCTTGAACTCAGAGGTCTTCCTGCCCCTGTCTCCCGAGTGCTGGGATTAAAGTCCTGCAGCTTCCTTTCTGTTGTTGTTGGTTCCCCACCCCCAACCCCCCCCCCAACCCCACCCCCACCCGGCTTGCCTTTACTTTTTGAGACAAAGCATCACTAAACGGCCTAGGCTGGCCCCGACGTCACTCCGTCACTCCGCAATGCCAAATGGGATGAATCTACCTGCTTCTGCCGCCCTCACAGCTGACATTACAGACCTGTGCCTGTACAAGGTCCTGTTTATGTCTGGGGTTTCAGTCAGCAATCTCAAACTTCATCACCCTCACTTGTGTGAGATGAACTGTGGTGGTTTGTGAGAGTGGCATTGCAGACCCAGGGCCGTGGCACCGCAGAGGGGGGGCGTGACACTGCAGAGGGGGGCGTGGCACCGCAGGGCCGGGGGCGTGGCACCGCAGGCCCGGGGGCGTGGCACCGGTCAGGAGGCGTGGCACCGCAGGGGGCGTGGTGCTGCAGGCCCGGGGGGCGTGGCGCCGGCCAGGAGGCGTGGCACTGCAGGCCCGGGGGGCGTGGCACTATGAGTTGGTGCAGCCTTGTTGGAGGAAGTGTGTCACTGTGGGTGGACTTGATGTGTAAGAAGCCCAAGCCAGACCCAGTGTGGCTTGCTCTCTCTCCCTGCTGCCTTCAGATCTGGATGTAGAACCATCAGCTACCTCTCCAGGACCATGTCTACTTGTGTGCTGCCATGCTTCCCGCCATGACGATAGTGAACTAAACCTCTGAACTGTAAGCCAGACCCCGTGAAATGTTTTCCTTTGTAAGAGTCGCTGTGGTCCTGGTGTCTCCTCGCAGTAATAGAACACTGACTAAGACATGATGTCTGAACTCTAGAGCCCCGGTAAGAAGAGGGCCTGTCTGGAGACTCTATGGTCGACTGGTTTGTTATACAGCCACGGAACTTCCAGTTAATAATGGAAATCCAAAGCCGTGTTTCTCATCAACAGTTTGAAGAGAGTCTGGTAACTGTAGGACTTTGTTGGTAATTCTGAATGCATGCATTCTCTCTTTGTTTCCAGGTAGGAAGAAATCCACAGATCTGTCACCCTAATAGGAATCCCGCTGAGCTGTAGAATACAATCAGGGTGGTAGAGCACTCGCCTAGCAAGCACAAGGCCCTGGGTTGGATCCTCAGCTCAAAAAAAAAAAAAGAAAAGAAAAAGTGTTTCTGGCCTGGGCGGTGGTGGTGCACACTTTAATCCCAACACTCGGGAGGCAGAGCCAGGCAGATCTCTGAGTTCCGGGCCAGCCTGGTCTACAGAGCGAGATCCAGGACAGTCACCAAAACTACACAGAGGAACCCTGTCTCAAAAACACTGAGGAAAAAAAAAAGGTGTTTCTGAACTCGAAGCAAGCACGCTCTGCTGGTGGCTCCCACCCTTAGCTCAATCTTCTCATCCCACAGAGAATGACTGGGATCAATGTTCAACACAGAGGTTCCCAGGCTCACTGAACTAGATACCTGGGGGAGGGGCAGCAGCTACTCTTTAAGAACTGCCTTTCAATTCCAATGTGCGCTTCACTCCTGGCCAGCAGCACTTCCTGGAAGTCCCCACCACTCAACCTTCCCAATTACCAGGAGATCACAGGTCACAGCTGAGGGTGGCCAACTGCTGAGGGGCCTGGGTGAGATGGACACAGTTCACGTTCATATGTAAGAAGTGCGGTCCCCACTTTTAGCAGCTGGAATCCAGGGGTGGCTACACTATGCATCTTACAGGCAGATGCCCTGTGTCCTAGGGTTTGCTAGGAAACCTGTGGCATAAAAGATCTAGCTGACATTTATTCTGGGACCACCAAAATATCCTTCTTAAAGAATACATCTAATGTTGCCTAGAAAAAAAAGTTAACATAACAAATACTCTCCATAGGATATTGTGTGTGTGTGTGTGTGTGTGTGTGTGTGTGTGTGTGTGTGATTTTAAATGACATACAAAATATAGAAGGTTAACTATCCTATACTAACTGTTCAGGAAGAAGTTATTTGACTCGCCTGGGACTCAGTCTCCTTAATGGCAAAACCGTCAAGAGTAACACTGATGTCCTTTCAGGGTGATTGTGGAACTGAGCGAGGCAAGGCATACCAGGAGGCCAGTTCGGAGGGAGTGCTCAGTGGGTGCTAGCTCTTGTGTTCCTCAGTCTGTTTTTACTATTTCTGGCCCTGGAGGTCAACTGCAGAGTCTCATGAAAACTAAGCTCACAGTCCACCACTGAGCTCCTCCACCCCCAGCCCGGGGAACGTTTTTGATTTATCCTTCACCAGATGCAATTTGCTCAATGGCAATCCCAAGAGATGGGATTAAGACAGAAGAAAGCGAGTTTTCCAGCCCACTCTTGGGCTCTTCACAGGCTTGGGTATAACAGAAATAGCTGTGCTCCAAGGGAGATAAGAAAACAGCCATAATAATTGGTTGGGCTATTTCTCCTTTGGAGAAATTGCCCGGTCATTTAGAAATGTGCTCTGTCCTATAAATGTGAGTGATGAAACTGATAATCTTTCCCTTCCTCTCCAGAGGGAAGCCTGCGCGCCCAAGGAGATATGCGCACCTGATGAGGATTCCAGTCGCTGTCAAAGATGACCACTGTGTCCGCAGCCTGAAGATTTAAGCCCAGGCCCCCAGCTCGTGTGCTCAGCAAGAAAATGAAATACTGGGACCCAGGTTCATTGAATTTCTTCAGCAAAGCAGCGCGATCTTCAGACTTTGTGGTGCCTAAGGGGATAAGAAAAATAAATTTGCCAATTAACTCCCGTCCGGAAAAGGCGGAGAACTAGACAAAAATGCCTGCTTCCTTGAGAAACACACCCCCAGTCCTCTCAAGCACTGGTGAGGTAATGGTTGGGGATTTTTGTAGTTTTAGAAGGAACTTAAAGCATTTTGCAATTAGGAAAAAAAAAAAAAAAAGATAGAAAAGGAGGAGCGTGTTTACCTGTTTCTGATCAGATACCTTTGCAACTTCACAAATTCTAGAACATTCTTATTCTAAGATGCAATGAAAACATTTCCTGAACTTATTTCTGGACTTAAAAATAACCAATAATTTAAAAGCCACCCACGTACATTTATACACACATGCTTGAAAACAGTGATTATAATGGGTTAAAGAAGCTTTCCTGAGCGGTATTAGATCGAGGACTTATTTCCCCCAAGAAAATTAAAACAGAATGATATCTGCTCTCCACTGCCTTAGCATTCATGTTGATACTAAGGACAGGATGGTAAAATCATCCATGTGAAGGGACTACTTCCATTCTGAAGACCCAAAACCACACTTTCTAAAGGTGAACCTACGTGTTTCTGAGACTGACTCACTGCTCTTTGTGTTAAAAGACGATGCTACATTATTATCAGTCAACAGAGCTGGCTGTTAGATACCAGGGTGGTCATGATAAAGAATTTTGAAGAGTACAGACTCAGCAAAGATCACCAATCCAGACTGTGGGCACTCACTTGTGGGCACACTTGTGTCCCAATCTAGCCCTCTGGAACATATTTATCCAGACTCTTCATAAAATGCACCGTGGAAAGGCCAGCACAAAACTTCACCAGGATTCCACCTGAATGTACTTCGCTAGGGAAGTGGTGATGCTGGATTCTGAACAGGCTGATGGGGAAAATCTAAGCATGTTACATGATACTCCCTGGCTGGCTGCTGTACAAATGTTATTCCGATGTGTGGTTCTGTTTTTAAGATGAAAATATACCACAATTTATTTCAGAGGATTAAAACACTTAGCTGACTCCAGCCAGAGGAATCAAGTTACTTACTAGGGTCAAGTTCCCAAACACGGGGATCTGTTTTTCACATTTAGTAAAAATAATGAGCATCCTCAGGAGGGGAGAGAAGCGATCCCCCAAATACAGCAAGCAGGGATTAGGAGCCATGGTCTGGAGGCTCTCATAACAAAGCAATGTTCTGTAGACAAGTCTTACTTTCTAAATTAGATTTTTTTGTTTGGTGAACTGCTCAAATCCTTCCAGGGGGAAATGTAGGAATCTAGACTTGAGGGAGGGATGGTTTATTGAGTGGGGTCTGAAATATGCAAACCTTTTTTTTTTTTTTTTTCCTTTTTCCCAGAACTGGCTTGCTGAAATTAGAGCAAACCATTTGTCCATGATGCTAACAAACGGAAGACATGTTTTGTTTTGCAGGAGACCCTCTCTACACTGCCTTTGTAGTTACAGTCTTCTCTACAGAAAGAAAACGTTTGACTTCTGCCTCACAGTCGTAGAGACCCTGTCTATTATTAACTGGAGAGCTTGCTACATGCCCTTCACAAAACAGCATCATGGCAGAAGTGGGTCCACAGTAAGCCTGGCTACCTTATGACTAGGACCCAAAAAGCCTAAGGGAAGGGTTGGGGCCCATAATCTTCTTGAAAGGCATGTCCCCAGGGACTCAGAGACTTCCCACTAGGCCCCACCTCTTACAGGGTCAACCATCTCCCAGTACGGACATTCCAGGGAGCAAACATTTAACACATAGGACTTTAGAGAAACTGAAGATCTCAAGTAGAGCTTTTACCCCTCCATAAAGGGAGAATTCTATGTGAACACCACACCTACCCTTTAGTTAGGGATAGAGAGGATTGAACCCACAGCCGTGCACATGGTCGGTAAGTACTCTAGCACCAAGCTGCAACAAGTCCTATAGAACACCCTAACCCTATACTTGATCTCCTACACAGGGTTCAGTTGGAGAAGATTATAACATTTTAAGCTTATCCCAGGCATGTTTTGTGTCTTAACACACTTGTATGAAGGTAACGCCAGTGGAGCATTAGTTTACTCACTCACATGTTTGTGAATTAAAAGAAAAGACAAACAAACAAACAGACAGACAGAAATACTTCTCAAATGAGGAAAGGAGAAATAATGGCCTTGGTTCGTTAGCAGCCAGGCACAGAAGCTGGCACTTGGACACTCTGAGGTTACAACCTTCAACAGTTTTAATCACTGAAAAATGATCTGGTAAAGATTAAGTCTTAAGATATGAATAGAACCAACTGGGAATATGCCCACCTAGGATGCAGTAACCTCAAGCGTAAAACAGAGCACGGAAAAATAACAGTGTCAGAATTCGTTAGTCAAAGGAGTCCTCGGGCTCTCCACCAGAGACCTCAGGCAAACAGATCAAGCGTGTATCTTCTGAGTGCTTAAACTGTAAAAAACAGCTGGAGACTTGACATATTACAAAAATAAACAAGAAATAGTCAATCACTTTCCAGGTATAGCTATCCAGCATGTTCTAGGAGAAGGTCTAGAATTGCCTGACGTTTCACCTCTTGAGTATTGAAGGGGAGTCTGGCTCTTCAGTATTGTTAGGGGAATCTCAAACTGCCCTGGAAGAGTTCATCCAAGGGCAGGCAATCCTCGACGAAGGTGCAGGGGGTTTAAAGTGCTCAGCACCAACATCTACTTCACGTGTTCCAGACTCTGGTGTAGGACGCAACCCATCACAGGAACACAATTAACAGCAAGGGGCAACTGTATTGAAAACTAAAGAATTTGCCAGAAGGAACACATGGAACACATTGCCAGACTGTCGTTGACTGCTAATTTTTCACTGAGTTTTGGCTGTCTTAAGAAATTTCATCTTGTGGATGAAACTTCACCATTTGCACTCACAAAGGAAACAAACAAAAAAAAAAATCATTTCCCATGACAATAAAAGAATAGTATAGTGTAAGTCTGTTGGTAAAATCACAAACTTTGTAGGAAAATATTTGCTTAGCTTTTAGCAAGAGATTTTTTTTTCCTCCTGAAGCTCAAGTTGAGATGTCAAATTTAGTAATGAAAACCTGAAGATGTTTTATGACCTGGATGACAGGGTGGTATGGGGAGCAGCTGGAAAGGTAAGTAGTAACATAGCCATGTGTACACCGCTTTCCACTTCTAAAATGAATGGCTGGGGTTTGGAGTGGAGGAAGCCTGTCCAGGCATCATGGTCCCCATGCAACACTTTTACACAACTTCATGTCTCCTGAAAGAACTGCCTAGTTGTCCTGTTTCCCCAGGACTCAGCTGCGTGCGGCCAAGTTCAGAATCCCTGTTAAAATGCCGCTGCTGGCCAAGCTAACTGTATTTCAAAGGTGGAGTTATTTCCCTGGGATGCTCAAACCAAGCATTGTTGAAACTAGATAATCCAAGCTAGAACCCGGTTTCACAGCTCAGCTTTGTGTTTGGGTCTTCCAAATGGAGACTGTGCTGACTGACACAAAAGATACTTACCTATTGAGAAAATGAGCAATACTCATAAAGTATTTTCCCTTTTATCCTGCATGTAGCCTTACATTAGCTGAAGAAGCAGGCAAACACAAGAGAGACTGTAAATCACTTTTTGCCACTTTTTTTTAAAAAGATGTATCTGTCACTGTTAAATGTTGTATTGTGCACTTTGCCTGTGTGCATGTATATCACATGTGTGCAGTACCCATGATGGCCAGAAGAGGGCACTGGAGTCCCTGGCACTAAAGTTACAGATGGTTGTCAGCTGCTGTATGGGTGCTGGGAACTCAACCCAGCAAGTGCTCATAATTGCTGAGCCTTCTTTCTAGCCCTTCACTCGTTTTGTAGATTCAAATCTTCCCAGGGTATAGTCCCCAAAGTGACAGGAAATAGCAACAGTGTGAGGCAGACACCACAGAGTGGCTAGCACCCTACAACCCAGGGGGACATCTGAGCAATTATAGCAGGCACCCACAGTGGGAGAGAGGGCTCCACTCCAAGAGAAAAAATAAACTACTCAGATTTGACAACAGAGAGAGACTGG
The DNA here is from genome assembly GCF_903995425.1 of Onychomys torridus. Taxonomy (NCBI): domain Eukaryota; kingdom Metazoa; phylum Chordata; class Mammalia; order Rodentia; family Cricetidae; genus Onychomys; species Onychomys torridus. The sequence goes on along the minus strand of NC_050443.1, from coordinate 145,036,943 downwards.
ATGAGAAGATTATCTAGGGACACACGTTCATATTGACTTAACCAGTCAACTTTGAAAACAAAGGGTAAAGGGTCTTTAAATAATCAAGTGTGTGATGGCACAACTAACTTTAAATGAGAATAAAAAGCGTTCATTAGCTTAATAAGACCCCAAGAGGTAGGCCATACAGAAGATCAACCGAAAAACTCAAGTGAGAAAACATTTGCCAAGTATGCTTGGTTTGTTTCTAATTAACCATGTATGGGGTGTGGTGGGATGGACATCAGACTGAAAATAGCCCAAAACCTTTTAATGGAATATACATTTTAATTTCCCACTCACTTAACAATAACGTTGCATTGCATCAGGTAAAAATGGTTATTAGAAAGGCTGGGCTGTCTGCACTCAGATCACATGCATGCTGCACATAAGCCTGCTCTGACCCCTACATACCACCACTTCTTGACCACATTATCCATTGCTGGACTTTGACATTGCCATTTCTTTAATCTCTGAGATACTACGGTCAGTATCCAATTTAGCCATGTAATTTAGGGAATATCCCTAAATGTATATTTTCTTCTATTCATATTTGCTTATTAATGTGATGGTTGGATTTCATTCATTTTTTTTTTCCCTTCTTCTTTTGGAGACAGGGTTTCACTATGTAGGCCTGGCTGGTCTAGTAATCACTATGTAGAACAGGCAGGCCTTGAACTCACAGAGGTCCACCAGTCTTTGTCTCCTGAATGCTGGGACTAAAGGTGTGCACTACCAGGCCCAGTCAAATTTTGTCCTTAAATTTAGGCAACTTCTTTAAATAGTTTGTGTGCTTGGTAGTTTGTGTCAACTTGACACAAGCTAGAGGTATTTGGGAAGAGGAATCTCCATTGAGAAAATGCCCCCTCCAGATTGGCCTGTGAGGTGTTTCCTTGATTAATGAGCTATGTGAGAGGGCCCAGTGCACCGTGGGCAGCGCCAACCTGAGTAAACTGTATAGGAAAGCAAACTGAGCAAGCCAGTGAGAAGTGTTCCTCCACGTGTGACCTGGGAGTTATAAGATGAAATAAACCCTTTCCTCTCCAACTTGCTTTTGGGCATGGTGATTTATCACAGCAATGGAAACCCTACCTAGGACAATTTGCAAAATCCAGGAAGCAATGAAGTTTCATCTCATAACAATGTGGCTTGTACCTATGTCCTACTTAGAGACCTCTAGAGGCCTCAATGGCAAACTTGTAAATAAACCATTACACTGTTTTTGAATAAAGGAGACATAGAGTGTATACCAGTGTGTGTGTGTGTGTGTGTGTGTGTGTGTGTGTGATAAACAGCTGGGCAAATCATGTCAGTGACGTGAAGGGCATCAGAAGACATAAACTCTGCATCTAGCAGGCCCACTCTTCAGTATTATCCCTCCTTTATGGCTGAGATTGGAGCTTAGGACCCAGAGTCCCCTCGTTTTCGGGCGTGTGGCTTGAGTCTGATGTCTCCCGCACTTACCATCAAGGCGCAGATAAAGGAAGTTCCGAAAAGCAAAGTAATCCTCCATGATGGTCATGAGAGACGTCATCTGACAGAAGAGCAGCACGCGGTGGTTAGTCGCTCTCAATTTGGGCAGAATCCGATCAAGCAGCTCAAACTTTCCCGAGGCCCGGTACAGCTCAGCCCTGAACCCAAAAACGCAAAACAAGAAGGCAGTATGACTGCTGTCTTCTGGAGAGATCCAGAAGTGCCTAGCTTTTCAGATCGAGCATTGCACATAGTAGACATTCAATAAGGAACTGTGGATGGAAGGGTGAATGAATGAACGGTTTTAGCTCCAAAGCCATGCGAGCATTTAGAGGGGAAAACACCATCCCTACAAAACCCATGAAGGGTACGATGTGCATGCTACCTACGTGGCATGTGCCAGAAGGAAAAGGGCACCCTTTTGTATCTCTAAGATTCTTCATGGTGTGCCATCAAGTTACCTTAGGACACTCCTGATTTACTCAAATACTTATTGAGCACCTACTGGGTACCAACACGATATGGGTGGGCATACAATGATAAAATGTACGATTACACGTTGTGGTCAGGGCTTTATAAAGAAAAGCAGCAGGTGACAATGAGGACTCAGAGTATGCTAACCCCTAGCAGATCCTTTCAGAAATAAAGTTTTACCAAAGCACAACTATGCCCATGCATTTCTGTCTGTCTGATTCTATCCTACACTAGCCATGTCAACAGGCACAGCAGACTTTATGGTCCACGAAGCTGAAAGTATTTCCTATCTGTCTCTTTACTGATACAGCTTGCCAATCACTGACTTGGAGTACGTGAGGTCAGTGACTTCCCTGGAGAGAGAACACTTTAGCTAAAACCTGAAATAATGAGTGGAAAGACATCTAAGTGAGAAATGAGGGCATGCACATAGAGAGGTGTTTGCAGGGAAAGGGAAAACCATGAGCACAGGCCCTGGAGAGTGAAGGAGCCTGATACACCTCACAAATTGGGACCAAGTAATGGGGACTGTAACTTAAGCATAAGTGAAGTGGGATAGTGGGGCCTGAGGACAGATCTGGGAGGTGGGAATGGAGCAGCTACTGAGGAGTCCTTTCGGACTGTTCTGGTTTTCAATGCAATGGGCGATGACTGATGCGTTGTAAACAGGAGGATGACCTTGAGTAACCTGTTTCACAGGGTTGCCATGGGCACCTGTATGAGGGGACTGGGGAGGGATACGGTCCTAGCCTACTGAAGGAGTGGAAAACGTGACGGGAGCAGGGAGATGATGCTGTGGTAAGGAGGAAGGCTGAAGTAGGCCCTTCCTCTGCGATAAACCTTTTGTTTTCGAATCAACTGTGCTGTGTAATACTGACATTCACTTTCAGGGTTGAAACCATGCGAAGCGGTCACCTGTGTACATGCAGTCAACAATGCTGAAAATACATCACTGGGCGGCAGAATTTATGCCATGGTACATTTTGTTCCTAACGACGGATCCCTTTTCCCATGTGCCTTCCTGCTACCCATCAGTTACTCTGAGACCTGTCCTTCAATAGCCATCATGCTCCCCTGTACCTCTGGCCATGCTGGGAGAAGCAGGAGTGGACAACTGAAGCATGGACTGAGAAGGGCCAAGTGGCCTAATCCTGGTAGAATCCAGTTTCTGTTGCCCCTGCCTGCCCCTGAGATTCAACAAGGACACACACGCCCTAATAATTCATCTCTCCTGGGATGAGATACAACACATTCTGTGTAGAGTAAGCTTTGATTGTTTCTCTGCTGCAAGGGGAGGTTCTGTCCTGTGCCCATGCTATCGAAAAGTCCTACTTAGATCATACTCTATAAACTGACTCTAAAGCTGATCATCCACTTACAGCAGATGAGACACTTTTTTTCATGCACATGAATGCTAAGCATTCACAGGAAATTAGTAGGAAAAAAAAAAAATCTCTTCAAGCCCGAGTTACACTTTAGCTTAGCAGTCACCAGAGTCAGGGACTGAAACAACGTTTTTAGAATTCGAAGGCACTGGTACGTCTCTTAAATGAGATCTATGTCCGTTGAACAGACAATTGCTTAGGGCAAGCTGAAATGGATGCCGTCAAAGTACAAGGAAATGCTGCTATCATTTTGATTAGCAGCTTCTGCCCCTCTGAAGGAGAGCGAGGAGGGGTAAGGAGGCTGGAAGCTTACAGAAAGAGGGTAGGTAAGGCCAATAACAATGCATCCTGAAAGAGGAAAAAAAGAGGGTTTACCCATTGATGACCCCATTTGAATAGCCCAGGTGTTCAGCAAACGATTCCTTGAAAAGAGAGAAGAAAGCGATTTTAATATGTAATCAAACTTCTTGGTTTCTCGAGTATATCTAAAGCACAGTCTAAGCAAATCAAATGATCCTCAAAGAGCCAATCAGAAACTCAGGTCTCTGGGTTCCCTTTCTGTCCCATCAGAGAGTGCCTGAGCATGCATTGGCCAGGAGCTGAGCCTAGAGCTCTTTCTGGGGATCCACCCACAAACTCACAGCCCAAGCTAAAGGCAGGGTTTTTTAATACAAGCCAGTGGTAACTATTGTGTAACCATAAACACAACACAGCAATAGCAAGCAACAGAAATAATGGCCATTATATAACATTCACTGGCCCCTCTCAGCCCTCCCTTTTCTCTTCACAATAAAGCCCTAACCATACTAGACCAGTGGTTCCCAACCTTCTTAATGCTGTGACCCTTTAATACAGTTTCACACATAAGGCTAGGAGTTTCAGACCGATGTAGGCCACACAGAGAGGTCCCTGCTCAAAATAAAGCACAGCTTTCATTCCTCAGGTTTGAAGGTCCCTAAGGAGATAACTCCAGCCCCAAAACTGGGGTTACGGAATTATTTGGTATCAATACAAGGTATGGGAAACAAAACAGAACATTGGCAAACCCACCAAGTATCTTGAGCCCATAATAGCCAGAGTCTATGGTAGTTTTGGTATAATTGGCCCTCATAATCTGGCAGTGAAGGTAGAAAACAGAAAGCTGGTGAAGAAGTAATTGAACAAGAGGGTCATGTTCCAGGCCCAGCAAATAGCAGAACTTGGCAGCTTTGGCTACATTGGTTCTGGCTTTAGAGTTTAGAATAGAAAAAATGGGTTATAGAAATTGCTTTTGCGTCTAAGAAATGAAGCTGGGGCCAGCCATGTGTCAGGGGTGTCCCTGAATGGGGACCTAGTAGAGAGGTCATTGTGTGAAGCTGTGATGTTGAAGCCTGGATCACCCTGGAGAACCCAAGATATTAGAGATGCCAGAGCTGTGGGGTACCTGCTGAAGAGAGCTGCTAACAGGGAGTGGAACCAGCCCAAGAGAAGCAAGTGTGTTGCAGTCAACAAAGCTGAACAGTGTTGGGGATCTGAAGAGTGCTTTGACATCAGACATGGAGATGTAGAGTTTGGAGTCAGCCCAGCTGTTTTTTGTTCTTGTTTTGGTCCAGTATTTCCTCACTATGCTCCCTTCCCTGCATATTATATGTTGGAAGTATGTGATGTTTTTTTATTTTGATTTTTACAGAGGGACTGTGGTAATATATTATGTCCCTCAATATACTGTGCACTCTAATAAACTAATCTGGGGATCAGAGAACAGAGCCAGCCACTAAATTAGATGAATAGGTCAGGCAGTGGTGGCACGCACCTTTAATCCTATCACTCAGGAGGCTTGTCTGGATCTTTGTGAGTTCAAGGCCACACTGAGAACAGAGCCAGGCATGGTGGCACACACCTTTAATCCCAGCACTTGAGATCTCATGTCTTTCCTTGGGAAGGACACACGCCTTTAAACCAAGGAAGTGATGGCAGGAAGCAGAAAGGTAAATAAGGAGTGAGGACCAGGAACTAGGGACTTTTTAGCAGCAGTTCAGTGGAGACACTTTTGGGTGAAGACTCAGAGGCTTCCCAGTTTGAGGAAACAGGATCAGCTGAGGAGTTGGCAAGGTGAGGTTTGTTGTGGCTTGTTCTGCTTCTCTGATCTTTCAGCATTCACCCAAATATCTTGCTCTGTTTTTATTATTATTATTATTATTATTAATAAGACCTCTGAAGATTTGTCTTACAAGGGATTACAGTTAAGTGATTGCCATTTTTATCAGAAAAGAATTTGGACTTCAAAAACAAGTTTGAGACTTAGAGACTATGTGGACTTTTGAAGTTAGACTGAATGCATTTTTTATTTTTTATTTTTTTTGCATTATGATGTAGCTACAAGCCTTTGGGGTCCAGGGAATGGAATGTAGTGGTTTGAAAGAAAATGACCCCCAGAGGGAGTCAGTATTAGGAGATGTGGCATGGTTGGGGCAGGCTTTGAGGTTTCTTTTGCTCAAGCTTCCCTCAGTGTGACCATCAGTTGACTTTCTGCTGCCTTCTGGTCAAGACACAGCCAGCACCAGTCTGTCTGCATGCTGTCATGCTCTCCATCGTGATGCTAATAATGGACTGAACCTCTGAAACTGTAAGCTGCCACCTCAGTTAAATGTTTTACTTTATAAGAATTGCTGTGGTGATGGTGCCTCTTCCCAAAAATAAAAACCCTAACTAAGACAGAGTCAGGGACAACTACAGGCTCTGGCTTCTAGGAGCGTCCTCAAAACTGTTATATAAACAAGCACCCGTGCAGTCTGTCTGAATCTACGGACAGCCATTTAGAGTGCAAACAAGCAGACGCCAGAGAGCATCTGCCCAGAACCTCATCACACCACTTTTCTTCCTGAAGCTCCAGCTACTGAGACAGGTTCCTCTTCCTCCCGAAAAGGCCCAACCCCAAGGAAGAATGACATGTAATTTCCTAACTGCTAAAGTTCCGCAGTTCTTTACAGGTAAGAATAACATCTCAAAACTGTTTCAGGAATAGGAGGGGAGGTGACCAGTTAACCACAGCGCATGCACTTCAGCAACAGAAATTGTTTCTTATGCTGACCTGCTCCCTATCCCAGCACACTCACAGCAGCAGCAAAAGGTCCCTTCCAGCTACTTCATGTGATTTTTTTATGAGCTACTTCATGTGTTCTAATCTACGTGTTGATCCAGGAGGCTGGAGAGAAGGCTCTCTCAGTTAAGAGCACTGGCTGCTCTTCCAGAGGACCCAGGTTCTATTCCCAGTACCCAGAGAGCAGCAGTAGCTCACAAACATCTGTTATCTCCAGTTCCAGGGGGTCCAATGGCCTCTTCTGGCTTCCACGAGCACCAGACACATAAGTGATGCACAGACAGATATGCAGGAATTTTTTTAATTTAATTTTTGAAGTTGATCCACCTACCTAGGGTCTATTCCTCTCAGTTCAAAGGCAGCAGAGCTTAGAGGGTCAAGGCTTGCCTCACTCAGTCACAGTGAAAAAGCAGCCCGTGGCAGGATCTCACTACTGCCCAGTGGATTCTCCTTCATCTGTATCCCTAAACAGCTACAGCTTGTCATTAGGACTTTTTAAAGTGTTCTTACAGTTCAAATTTTGCTCAGATCTATAAACACATCTCTTTCTTATCCTGGAACTCTGTCTCAACTGTGCTGTGTAATGTCTGATGGACATGGTCTCCTGTGTCCAGACACTCTCCTATAGCATATGGATGCTCTGTCATGTCTAGGGATACTGTCCCTTATGTCCATAAGTACTCTCATCTGCATCCCCAGATGTCCTCTGTTCTCTTGGTCACAGATACTCACCCCTGCATCCATGTCATAGCTAGGGTTATTACTGCTGTGATGAAACACCATGATCAATAGCAACTTGGGGAAGAGAGAGTTTATTTGGCTTATATATCCTGGATCACAGTCCACTGAGGGAAGACAAAATAAGAACTTGACAGGGAAGGAACCTCATAGAGAGTAAAGCCTCCCTTCTTATAGTATTTGGGACCACCAGCCCAGAAATATCTCCACACACAATAGGCTAGACCCTCTCCCATCAACCATTAATTAAGAAAATGCACGACAGGCTTGCCTATAATCAGATATTCAAGAGGCATTTTCTCGTTCGAGGTTCCCTCCTACCGGATGACAGCTCGTGACAAGTTGACATAAAACTAGCCAGCACAGTAAAAATACTCTATCTAGCAATCAGACACTCCTGTGCCTATGGATACTCTCTCTGGATGTATGGATATTCTCCCTTCTGTCACACCCCTCTTAGGTCAATGCTTGCCTATGTATGCTCTCCCTGTCTATGAATGCGATCCCTATATCCAAGGATGTTACCTACCCCTGGTATCATGGATGCACATCCTCATCTGTCCACAGATGTTCTCCTGATATCTACAGATGGTCTTCTGTGTACAAGAATTCTACCCCCATGATCAAAGATGCTCTCCTAATGTCTTTGGATGTTCTCCTTGGTCTATAGATGCTCTGTGTCTATGGATAGTTCCCTATGTCCTGGATGATCTCCCTATGTCTATGGACCCTCCCCTTCCATCCATAGATGTTCCCTGTATCTATGAATGATCTCCCTCTGCCCATAGATGCTCTATGTCCAAAAGTGCTTTCTCATATATCCACAGACACTCTCCCATCTGTGTGAGGATCTTCTTCCTTTCCTGTGGATTCTCCCTCTTACATCTATGGATGCTCATTCCTAAGGACTTTAAGGCCATAGTGGTGTCATGCTTCACCCATTCAGCCAGCTGCGATGGGCCACTAGTATAGGGAGGGGTAGTAAGAAAGTATCAACATGAAAGACTGCCAAAATATACTAGGACAGGGCAGGAGGGATACTCAAAGCTAAGACTATTTCAACTCATTTTGTACTGTAATTCAGCTTTAATTTTCTGGAAGGTTCTACCAATTGTTTCAATAGAGCAGAGCCCTACAGTGCTTTTCTTCTCGGCTGTTTCTCCTGTTCGGTTTGTAGCAAGCAGTGGCCCTTATGGTGTGAACTGTCTCAGGCCCATTGGTTCTGCAGATGGTGAAGTTGGCTTCTCTGTACTTCTGCTCAAGTCAGCTGCCCCACGAGAGTGAACCTTGTCAATGAAGGAATCTCATTCACATGGAGCAAACAGGGTAGAAAACATCCTATGATCTACAACAGTGTGCTAGAGACCTTAGTGTCAGGACAGCGCAACAATCTGCATCATCACAATGGGAATCAGGCAGAAAAAAAAAAATATCAGACTATGCCATGGGCTAAAGCCAGCATCCCTCACAAGGATAGTATTTCAAGAACATCTTTCTCTTCAATATCTATAAGCACATTATTTAAGAATTTCTCCCAGCACCCTTCAGAGGAAGCTGGATGCATCTGTCATTATCCTCAATTTCAGAACTCCAACGGTAACAAGGTAATTCGCAGCATTTACCCAAATCCACATAATGAGTTGATGCTCCCAACATTTCTTCACTACTTTCAACTCTTAGTTATAAAATTCCAGATGCTCGGGCAGTCAGTGCCAAAGCGAATCCACACCCTGGAAACAGGTCTATTAATTCTGCCAGAAAGGCAGGGACCATGCAGGCTGGACATCCGCACACATGCTTGATACATCTTCGGGGGTTTGCCTTTCTAACTAGCACAATAAGGATCACGATACAAGATACAGACTCACCTCAATGTGCTGAAACATATATGGGTGGTTGCATATTTTTCTCAGCTGCATGATAGTGTTCATAAGTGTCTTGGCACCTCCTTTCCCCTGAGGAAAAAGGTAACGAAAAGAATGGAACTAATTATTTGTTGATCAAGTATTTCCAATTTTCCAAAACTAGGCTTCAGGACCAAGGGTGTAGCTTACTGGTGGAGCCTGTGCTCTGCTTATGAAAGGCCTGGATACAAGTCTAGCACTGAAAAAAGAGGGGGGGGGGTCCTGACAGACTGACTACATAGCTTATACCTTACAGAAAGAACACAGGGCCCTACCGTGTCTTAGTGCCTACACAGCTTGAGCTAGAGTTTCAGGTATTATTTAGCCATTTCTGGGTCAGACATAGCATTGGCCTTATGATTAACTTTATCTTGCAGAAAAGTAAATCTTACAAAATGAATTCAAGTTGATAGTGTCAGGCCTACCCATAGGTATTACAAGATATTTGTTTACACTACAAAGATGTGTCTCTGCCTAGGGCACCTTCTGGTTGGTTTAATAAAGCACTAAATGGCCAATAGCTAAGCAGGAGAGATAGGCGGGACTTTTAGGCAAAGAGGAAACTCAAGATGAATCTAGGCATGGGGAAGACACCAGCTAGACATGGAATGAGTTGGACACACAGAATGGGATAGCGGTAAAAGCCATGTGGTAGGATGTAGATTAATAAAAATATGGGTTAATTTTAAGTTATAAGAGCTAGTTGAAAATGAGCCTAAGCTAAAGATTAAGCATCTGTAATTAACAATAAGTCTCCATGTCATTATTTGGGAGCCGGCTGGCTGGACGGAGAAAGATTTATAGGATTACACAGAGGATTCTGGCAGACCATGCATAAAGGATGCCAAGGAGAGAAACTAGACTTTAAAATACGCTACAATACCACCCAACACTGGGCAGCTTGTCTTTCCTGCTGAGCTATCATAAGCAGCATTAAGTATTTGACAACAGAAACACTAGCAGGGCATAGACCCTCTGCTGTTCCACCCCAGTGTAGTTAATAGAGGAATGATGGCACAGGCAGCTACTGTTGCCACCCCCAAAGACCCAGTGCTTTACAGGAACAAGCCACTCTTCACAGGAAGGCTTCGTGGGAATGCTCAAGGCCACAGCCATGAGAACACGAGAAGACATACCGAAGTACCTGAGTCTCCCAGCTTTTGCAACATACCTTCTTATCTTTCTCAGAACCGTCTGTGAGGAGGATCCCCTTGGCCTGCATGTGACGATACAAAATCTTCTGCAGAGCTGACATGTCACATTTGATAACATATTCAACCTGGGGACAGAGCAGGAGACGGATAAGCACAGGAGAGCAAAGGGGCTGTTTGAAGATGGCAGCTGAGCAGGGGCTGCTGGGGCCAGTCCTGGAAGTATGGAGGAGGCATCTGTTTCCCCTTCCTGGATGCATGAGGAGATGGGACAGGGCCATAAAGCAGACCATAGTCCTCAAGAACAAAAGTACCATGGTAATACTCAGACCTTTAAAAGGTTGCATGCAGAAAACGTAAGGTCCTGATTCCTAGAATTTCTTGATTTCATATTTGAGACCTGGAGTGGCTTGCCAACTGTGCTAATACTCAAATGTTCATTACAGTGTATATTTAATATTTCTCCTGCTTCTTGGTCCTATAGACTGCCATATGAGCTGAACAGTATTAGGAAAATGAGTGACTGCCCCCAAATCCTACGATTTTCTTTGTAAAACATCTTTAAATGGCTACGTGTGGCTACCCCAGCACTCATCTCATAGTAAGATTTATAACAGACCTAGGCTGACTGTCATTAACCTCTACCCTGGAGAAATGATAGGATACACCACTGTGAAGACAAGCAGTTAAGAAGAATTAACTCACAGCAGGACACAACTTCCACAACCTCATGGCTGTCGAAAGCAGGCCAGGCTCTCCTGTGTGTCCAGTTATGATAAAACAAAGTGCAACTTCAAACACTTGAAAGGATTCACATGCCCAGGTCTATCACACCCTTGCAAGTCTTTCCTACCCTCAGTGCAGAAAACAAGACTTATTTATATTATTTCCCCTTAATCCTAGGAAAGTTAATGTGCAAATTTCAAAGTAAATGCCAGATTACCACCTGGATATCTAAGAGCATGACTGAAGGAAATCAGCCAACTGCCTGCTGTTTAATCAACTGTGTAGAAATGATCAGGCTGCTTTCAGCTCTGAGGGGCAGACAGAGGAGGTCACAGAAGAAGAGAAGCTAAAAATCCACTTGGTTGTAACTTTAAAAGGAGCCTGCAGCCTGGGAGGCACAACTGGTTGTCTCTTCACACTAAGCAATTATAGGAAGGCTTGCTTTTTTGCATGAAAGTTGCCAAAATGGGTTAACTCATCAGGTTGGTTAATAATCTTCCAGGTCAGAGAAGAAACCCAAATCTTTAAATTTAACAAATGAGAACACTCTTAACATAGGTTTTGTGTTTTGCCTAATTGATCTTGTCTTTTCTTTATTCTCCTTTTCTTTAAAATTTTTCTTATGTTGTGCAGTTTTCCTGAGGTATAATTGACACAGATTATACATATTAAATGTACATAGTATGATCTTTTCCTCCAAACATTCACTGCAAAGGAATTATCACAATCCTATCTTTTCAAGAGCACTTAACTCACAACAAAAATTTGATTGTGGTGAAGAAAAACGTTAAGTTCGGACTTTCACAATCAAGGACCAACACTGAGCTCTCTGTAAAACTCTTGATGTGCCTTTTTTCAGTTAATCCCTACAAACTCTGCACAAGGTGGTCACATTCAGTCTCCTCGTTTCTTAGACAAAGAACCCGAGCATCCAGGAGGTTAAGATCCTAGCTCAAAATATGTCAACTCTTTCAGACTCTCACTAAGGATGACCAACGAGACTAGTTGAAAGGCTCAGCCTCATCACTTTTGCTCGGTGTCACCTCTGCTGCCTCATCCACATTTTCCTGAGTAAAGAAGATGCAGCTGATGCCTCTTAAAGGTGTGGTGCCAGGAGATGGAAGATCCAGAGTCAAGGACTGTCAGTCAGCTGTTGCTACGGACTAGAGGTGGAGTTGTTCAGGAAGAGGGAGACAGTCTGCTGATACCATGGAGACAGGATGCCAAGCATCTGAACAGGAGATGAGAACCTCTAGAGCAATGATTCTCAACTGTCCTACTACTGAGACCCTTTAATATAGTTCTTCATGCTGGGGTGACCCCCCAACTATACAATTATTTCATTACTACTTCATAATTGTAATTCTGCTACTGTTATGAATTACAATGTAAACACCAGATAGGCAAGCAGGATATCTGGTATGAGACTCCCAAAGGGGTGGTCACACCCCACAGTTTGAGAACCACTGCTCCAGAGGGCTCCATAGCTGCTCTGGAAAGGAGACATCCAAGGCCTTCTCCCTTTAGTAAGGAGGGTAAGAGAAGCTGGTGAGATCCAAGGACCAAATCTACTGTTAAAAGCTCCACAAGAATGTTTGACCTTCACTCCTAGAGTATTCTTTATCAACAGCAGGTGATTTTATTTGCTCCTGTTCTTTTCTCTAAGCCTAGGTGTCCTTATTGTTTGAAATCCTTTGTTTGTTTTTCCAGACAGGGTATCTCTGTATAAAGGTCCTGGCTGTCCTGGAACTCATTTTGTAGACCAGACTGGCCTCGAACTCACATAGATCCAACAGCCTCTGCCTCCCGAGTGCTGGGATTAAAGGTGTGCGCCACCACCACTCAGCTAGGGATCCTTTCTAAATCCTAATGTACCCAAGATCTTCTCCCAGGGCCAGCGAGATGGCACAGTGGAAAAAGGTGTTTGTCTCCAAACCTGATGATTTGAAGGCACTCTGGAGATCTATATGGTAGAAGGAGAGAACCAACTCCTGAAAGTTATCTTTCAACCTCCACACGCACCATGACATGTGTGGACACAGTTCTATCATATCATATGCACATAAGCATAGACACTCATGTACCAAATAAAAAAATAAATGTATTTTTTAAAGAAATTCCCCCAAGAGCTCTATCAATCAAAAACAATTTCCTCTTCAATGTCCCTCAAAGAAAATGGTCCTGGACTTTCTGTGTTGACAAAACTCATCTTTCCCATATATGGCTATAGTGTCTCTTGAGAATTATTATATACATGTATTAATATTAACATCTCAAGGTATGAGTTGAGGCCCATAGAACAGTGAGACAAAGTAAGATAGATGCTTTGCGTCCTTTTATAATGATGCCAGTATGATGATATCTAATTTTTTTTTTTATCAGTTCCAACCTGATTACTCTATGTGCAGCTAATGAAAACCCCATGAAGAATACAGAAGCAGCAGCATGGCTTTCTTCTCTCTGTTCCGTGCTCACACTATCCCACATTTCCACCTCTACTCCTTGGCAGATTCTCTTCAGTCCTCTAGGGTCCAAGGGTATTAGCCTAGTTAAAAATCAGATCAGGGCTGGAGATACAGCTCAGTCAGAGCAGATGCTTAGCATGTGTGAGGCCCCGGTTTCAATCCCCAACACTTTGAACCAAAAAAATCAGATCACTAAACGTCCACTTTTGCAGACACCAGGAGACCCAGAAGCCATCACAACAGGCTTCTGAACCTGAACACATAGGCAAGTAAGAATGACCAGACATTGAGATGTTCCAGTGGGAGAATCCAACTCACACCTCCCCTATGACCACCCAAGAGTGACTTTGTGACAGACATACATACTACCTGGTATCAGTGTCACCATGCATGCTAGATCTATAGATCTTCATGTACAGATCTATAGAACTTCATGTTTTTATTCTAAGAGAAACATAAATATATATAGCTGCCCTAACATCATTCTGCACTCCAGCAGGTTATAACTGAGCACCCTCTGCACCTTCTCTTGCTACTCCCATGTATGGGCACTGGAGACCCCTTCCTTAAAGCAGCTGGAAGGTGGGGTCATTCACTTCGCTGATTGGGTGAGGCTGCCTCCCATGGCCACACTAGTACTTGCTGGGAGCAGATCTCATGTTGATCACTCATATCATACCTTCCATTTCCAGGGTAGTACATTTTACCTATTCTGAGTGCAAAGAAATGCGCAGAGGAACCAAATGACAGTGACAGACAGAGAAAAGGGGCACACTGAAGAACCCCAATAGTGGTGACAATGGCAACTGGGTTGGGCTGGCGCTCACCCTCCCCAAAGGCAATGGCAATCAAGTAAGGCAGTATGTGAGAGCGCCTCTGAATACACAGGTGCGAAAAGTGGTTCCAAAAGTGAATTGGTAACTCAGGTAGAACCTGAGCTTTCCTCAGAGCTCCTGTCCGTGAACTGCTTTTCATTCACAATTTTCATTCCCAAAGGACAGATCATTATAACAATGAACCTGGGCCAGTATGACACATAGTCCCACGTGATGAACCGCGATTTTTCAACACATGCACACACAGAGATGCCACTGTGTAGTTAGAGAGCTTCTCTCCAGGGGCCACCAAGCTCCCCCCCACCCCGGGTCCCACAACTCACGTATAAAATAATTACTCAGATGCTTATATTACTTATAAACTGTATGGCTGTGGCAGGCTTCTTGTAATCTACTTCTTTCAAAAAGCAAGGTTTTAACTTTTATATAGTAAAATTTCAGATAACAAAACATACAGACATACAGATCATCCCATAGCACCACTGTACATACAGCTAACTGCATCACTAGTTCTTAGGACTATGAATTCACAAGGGCAAAGGATCAGAACAGAGAACCTCAATGGGGGCTCAATAGAGGAATTAAATTTTCATTTAGTTTAGGTTGCTGTATACAATCCCTTTTCTTTGAACTGGCGCTCTTTCCAGAACATAAGAAACAGACTTTGCCATAGGTAGGGGTCACAGGATATTGCCCTACTCATTAGGTGTTCTATTAGCCCATTATGAGAGCTGACTTTCTTCTGCAGCAGAGGTGCCCTTAGTGTCACCCAAGGGTGAATGTAAAGATACTCAACACTATTCAATATCACAGAAATGGGATTAAGATACAACTTCATACATAAAATATTAAAACAAACAGAAATGACAATAAAAACACATCTGACAACACCGAGCACTGAGGAGCATGAGGATGAAATGGAATGCTTACATCTTGCCAGTTTGGAAAAGTACAGAGAAGACTGAGAACACATGGTTTTATAAGACCCTTATAAACCATTCATTAACCAAATAGCCCAGTAATCACACTCCCGGGTGTTAACTCAAGTGAAACAAAGCTACGTCACACAAAGCCTGAATGCAGATGGCATACAGCAGCTCTATTCAGATCGTCAGGGCCTGGAGAGATGGCTCAGCAGTTAGAACATTTACTGCTCACAGAGGACAGGGGTTTGTTCCCAGCACCCACACTGCCCAGCTCACAAAATCCTAGGACTCCAGCTCCAGAAAATCTGGAGCACTCTTCTGGTCTCCATATGTATCTGCAACATGTGGTCCATATAAACTCATAGAGGGGCATGCATACCCCATACCCACCCACCTACCCACCCACCTTAAACAACCCAATGGCCCTCAGCCAAACCGAACCCACAGTGGGTAAGCACAACAACTTGGATGACTTTCGGACACGTTACATGGGCTGAAAGAGCCCAGATGCAAACAGCGACTCACTCTACTTTCAGTCAACTGGCATTCTTCAGGGATAGAGAAGAGCTCAGGGGCCGCAGGAGGCTAAGCTTAGGGTGGGAAGGCAGTGAACATGGGGTATCACACTCTGAGTACAAGAGTACGGGCATAGCTGTGCAAGAGAGAACAGGTTAGGTGAGGGATCAGTTGTGTAGTCTGGCTCAGAACACAGTGAGGTAGACGTTTGTTTAGACCACAGAACTGCACACTAGAGGAGTATAGTTCTACATAGAAATTTTACTAGATGTAAACTAAAATTAGGACTAAAACTCACTTTCTGATCCTTTGTCATTCATGAAAATACTGGAGAATAAAACACTATAGATGGATTTAACTTTTTTTTTTAAACTCAGGCCATGTAAGACATACAGTAGCTAAAGCATGAGGTCGCAGAAAAAGATATCTCACCTCCCAAGGATGAAAGTTAAATTTCCAATTTTCCCCAGTTCAAAAAAGAAAAAAATACTAACAAGGTAATGAAAGTCGAGAAATAGATATCAGTCGAATTGGGTCAACAACAGGCACATACATGCTCTAGGCGGTTTACAGGTGGGGATGAAGAGGGTCACAGAAAACACAGTAAGACAAGAGATTGATGAGAAAAAAAAAATGCAAGTGGACAAGAGAGTAGAGCCTCCATCAACAACAGAAACCTGGAGCAGAATAGAGACTGGAGGAAAAAAACCGCAAACAACAAAATAAAAACAGACAAATTAAAAAACAAAAACAAAATAGCAAGACAGCAGAAACTGTACCAGACTTATGCTGCTCATGTGTCTAGCACTTAGACCAAACAGCAGTCCTATTAGGCAGATGCTACATAGTTTCCTCGTCACTGACAAGACCAATAGGCGACCATGATAGAATGACTTGCCAACTAAGCAATGGAGAATGCAGGGGGTCCTACGCCCACTGATGGGCAGAGTCAACAGTTTCAACTCCACCTTGCCCCTCCAGGGCAAGGAAAAGTGGTTGCCTTTAAAGACATGGATACCTAGAAAAACATCCACAGACAGCACCACACACAGAGCATTGCTATTACCCAGAGGTCAAGACCACAGGAAGTCAAAGGGAATGACAACAACAGCACTTGACCCCAAGATGCAGTCACTAACAAAGTAAAATACATGCTTAGACTTTTGCTAGGTAAGCACAGTATAGGATTTTTATTTTTAATTTTTTTGTGACTACTAATGAACAAGGGATTAAGACACACAATTCTCTCATAGCAAAGTGATCAACTCTGTCCAACCATCTGCCAACTCCTGCTTTACAACAGACAGGATGTACCAATCTGTCCAGTAGTTGTTACCCAAAAATATTCCACAGCCATAAAATAACAAGACAGCTCAGATTTTGCCCATCAAGAGAAATGCAAATGAAAGTCTGCCATGAAGGGAAAAAAAAAAAAAAAGACAGTATCTAACCCCAAGCAAGCACCTTTTGGAGAATGGAACTTCAGATGTAGATGGTTCCAGGATAGGACAAGGGGCACAGTAATCAAAATTCAAGTCCAATACCAACCTGAACCTGGGCCCAAAGGAAGTCAACAGGACTAAAAACTATTTCCAAAGAGCAATCTGAAAACTACTTGCCTAGTTCCAGGCTAAATCCACGGCAACTCTCTCTCTCTACCAAACCAGTAACATCACAAATAGTAAACACTGAATGAACCTTCAGGAAACCTGGCAGATGCTTCCTGACCCCCTTTCACTTTCCCTTCAGTGATGACACCAGTACCAAATGTCAATTCTGGTGTGCCTTAGAGCAGGACAGTTCTGCAGGGCCTCCAGATGGGACTACACGAGCTCAGTAACTTAAACTAAAGTCAACTGTAATAAGACTCCATGAATTTGATTATTTCATTAAACCCATCCCACACAACTGCAGAGGCAGGTGCTGAAAACACACGCACAGGAAGGTAAAACCCAAGACTTGAATCTGCAACTGACCTTTTCTGGAAGCTGAGATTCAACCTCTTTCTTCAGTCTCCTCAGTAAAAAGGGTCTCAACACCTTGTGTAGACGCCTGATGATCAAGATAGTTTCTTCTTCATTCAAGTCCACCTACAAAACAACCTTTGATGAAGTCTTGAAGGAAGTTTCACATAGAGAAACTGTTACACTCCTTATGTGTTTCCATGCATACTGGAATTTCACATGCTATAAAGCCAGGTTTATGCCAACCATCTAGGCCTCCATTTCTCTTCCCACTCGCCTACCCCATGGGAATAAAATGACCTCCAAATAGGAATCTGCCTTAGAGACTAGCTTTGTGGGAAAGGGCCCTGGAACCATGCTTCACATCAGTAGTATGAACAGCCCAAAGACAGAATATGGACAATACTGACTGACTGAAGACTAACACAGGATGGGGAAAGGAGCAACAGTGTGTGCTCCTACTTCTGCTGGAGCCCTTCACTTCCGCTGTGTCTAGTGCAGAAACAGATGAGTGCTTGAATCCGAACATGGGAGGAATGAGAGTGAGTGTGTTTACACCGCCAGGGCCTTGGCTCCTCCATCCTAACTCTGCTTCCTTTCTTTGCCCAAATCTTTGTTCACCTTCCTTTGCTAGCCTCTAGGGGGCAGAATTAATTGACACGGCTTTCTCCACATGGGCAAGCCAGTTAGTGAACAGCAAATGCACCTATAAGGTGCCTGAAAACGGAAGGGTGAAGAGTTCAAACAGAAAGTTTCTCTACAGCATTTTAGTGGCTTCTCATACTTGTAGTCAAGGAACTGGTAATCAAAAAGGTGTGTGTCCCTTTTGGGGACTTTTTTTTCCCCCTTGCAATATCCCAAGCTTGCCTTTCAGGAGCTCAAAGAGAAGATAGTTAAAGGAATAATAGTAATAATAATACATTTGAGAATAGCTACTCCAGGACTTAAGGAGTATTTATGTACAGACAAAGTGGAAGCTTACACCAAAACCTGAAAAAAATGTGTGGGAAATTAACATATTATACTCAAACTCTACATGGAAGCATGCCACAGGGGAGTTTATAACAAGGGAAGATTTCTGCGTTTGTATTGAATTGGTTGAGTTGGTCTGGTTCAACGGATCAAGCCATCTCACCCTCCCTGTGACATACTGTGGTTGAACACTCTTGTCAGAGAAAAAGTTGGCAAAAGACAAAGAGGCTGGGTCACCCTATATGAACCTAGATTCAGAGGAGAAAACCTAATCCCAAATGGGACCGGATCCCACTCGCTCACCAAAAGACATGGTAAACCACCCCGTGGGGTTTCTGTAGCTCTTATGTTCCAAGTTTTATGCCCTCTGCTTTCATTTCACCATCACACAGGGGGAAATACACACAAAGACACACACAGACTCTTTCTCTCTTCCCTCCCTCCCTCCCTTCCTCCCTCCCCCCTTCTCTCTCTCTCTCTCTCTCTCTCTCTCTCTCTCTCTCACACACACACACACACACACACACACACACACACACACAGATTCTCTCACTCTCTCCACCCCCTTCACACACACACAGACTCTCTCCCTCCCTTTCCCCCATCTCTTACACACACACACAGATTCTCTCACTCTCTCCACCCCCTTCACACACACACAGACTCTCTCCCTCCCTTTCCCCCCTCTCTTACACACACACACAGATTCTCTCACTCTCTCCACCCTTCACACACACACAGACTCTCTCCCTCCCTTTCCCCCCTCTCTTACACACACACACACACACACACACACACACACACACAGATTATCTCACTCTCTCCACCCCCTTCACACACACACAGACTCTCTCCCTCCCTTTCCCCCCTCTCTTACACACACACACACACACACACACACACACACACACACACACACACAAGTTTGACCAGTACCCTTTCACCAGTCATGGCAAACGGAGCGTTGAACCACTGTTCGAATGTGCTGCAACTCTTGAAGATTGTAGGGAGGAGGAAGTTGAGGAGGGCCCAGAGTTCGGGAAGCTTATTCTGTAGCGGGGTCCCAGTCAAAAGGATCCTTCTGGGGGCGACATAGTGTGTGTTCAGGACCTGGGTCAGCTTGCAGTGGTGGTTCTTCATGCGGTGGCCTTCATCCACAATCATGTATTTCCACCGAATCTGCGGCACGAGAGGAAGAACCAATGTGTGCCTAGTCAACAGAAACACAGTGACTTCCAAATGGCTGGGGTATGTGTATGGAAAAGCAAAGAATCCAATGTGGCACATGATCCAGAATGATACTCTCTAAGAGAAAGGAATCCCAACCAATGGAGCATTGCCCATGCCTGGCAGACTGTTAAAACTGATGGTCCTCCCAGGACAAGTGATTCCAAATTCACCTTTCAGAAACAAGAAAATGGGCCTACAGTGCAATGGGCACTCCTCAGACGAGGTCTGGCCTCTTTCCACCTAACGATGCTCTTGATACCACGTCATGACTCATCTCCCAGACTTTTGTGACCATGCTACCTCTGCTCACAGCAGGAACAGAATAGTTAGAGCCTCCTGAAGCAGGCATTAATGACTGGTTTCTGGAAGACGCAGGGGCGCTATCTCCTGGGCCCTCCTGCCTTCTTTCCTGCTAGACCAGCTGTCTATTACCTCTAGGGCATGGCTCAGTGTTGGGTTGCTGACATTGGAAGGTTGGAATATTACACACAAAACTCTAACCATTCAGTTTCTTAAAAAAAAAAAAAAAAAAAAAAAAAGATCAAACTAACAGGCCTGCTCAGTTCCTTCACCTGCCAGGTTGAGGAACCCTGTTCTACTCAAAATGATCACAGGCTCATTGGCACAAATATAATGCAAAAATACCATCGTCCACCCAGGCCAAACTTCAGAATGAAACACAGCAAACTCCTCAACAGGACTAATACTTAAAAAGGATGTGAACATGGCACAATAGTCCCAAAGGCTAACAGTTCTTTTCTCTCTCATACCCTACCTTTTATCCTCTTCAAGTTTACTGCTCAAGGGAGAAAGAACTAGAAGAGTCACACCACTTAGCCTAGGCTTTGCCTACACCAGTGGTTCTCAACCTTCCTAATACTAAGGCCCTTTAATACAGTTCCTCAGGTTGACTCCCAGCCATCAAATTAGTTTTGGTGCTAACTCATAACTGTAGTTTTGCTACTGCTATGAATCGTAGTGAAAATAACTGATATTTCAGATGGTCCTAGGCAACCCCTGTGAACGGGTCATTCTAATCCCCTCAAAGGGAGTTGGGAACCACAGATTGAGAACCGCTGGCCTACACAAAGCTGGCACTAGTTAAAAACAAACAAACAAACAAAAAAATAAACCACAAGTCTGCTGCTTGGATGTTTCCGGCTCGGGGGCAAGAGTCAGAGGAAGCAGACAAGCAAGTATGGTATAATTCTCACCTCCTCATTAGAAGGACCAGTGAAGTCAGGGAAAAGAAAGAAAACCATCAGCCAAGCTGGGATAGCCAGATCAAAGACATTACCAGCATTCCCTGCCCTGTTTCTCTACCACCGCCAAGTGGGTAAGTATGACCAAAGTTCTATAACCAACTTGCCAACACCAGGGAAAAGAGGTCCACAGATAAAAATGCATCTGAGTAGATAGTCTAAATCGACTTTCTTCCTCAATTGAGTTTATGAAGCAGCAAGAAACCAGAGACCTTTGATTTTGCCACCAAGTAACTACTAATTAGGTCTTCTGCTTAGAAAAATTACGACCCCTTTCGAGAGTGCCATTTCTCCAGTAACAAATAAAAGCACTGCATCTCGTTACCAGGCATCTCCGATGACTTTTGAAATACATATGCACAAGGCACAGGATAATTTTTTTTTTTTGAGGGATCTCAAAGGCATTCCCACAGTAATACTGGAGACATGTCATTTTTGACACTGCCAAATTCATCTCAGAGCAGGAGCAACTGGAAGGCGGTTATTAAACCTCCTCTGGGCAGGAGTTGCCTTTATGTGATTTCTTGTGATACCATGAAGGGAACTCACAGCTCCCAGAGCAAAGGTTTAATGCAGAGATGGAACAAACCCCAGAAATAGGGATTCTGCTCAATTCTGACCATAACTTAGTTTCAGATTAGAGGTTTCCAAACACCACGGGGTAAAAGAAATTACCACGGGGGAGGGGGGAATTAAGTTTTGATGATTTGTTCCAGGAAAGATGGTGCTTTCATCCTTCTGCATGATCATATTAGGAGACAACATGATATAAATGAGAAGAAAACCTTCCCATTTGTGGCTAAAGGACAACTTCAGACATACAAATGATAAGCCAGGTAGGTCACAGAGACAACTCTTTCTCAGCACCAAATAAATAGCACCAGGAATAGCCCTGAGTAATTTAAACAATAATTGTCCATTATTTTACCAGGAAAACAACTGACAAAGCACATGAGCTTCAGCTTGGATAAATGCTCAGATGGAGGACACCATCTGGAGGGTTCCTGCTTGCCTTCGGAGACAGGCACAAGAGGAATGGAGGGGTTGACAGTAACCCAGGGCAACAAAAACAATTCTTTCTTCCCAAGCATATTTAGGGCTGCGGGAGAGAAAAACTGCAGAAGGAACCCAGGTGAACTCTCTCCAGAGATGTGGAACTGGGTTGGAAAGATGGCCGCTTGTCCAGGGGACTCAGGTTCCATTCCCAGCACTCATACTGAGGCACATACCCATCTGTAACTCCAGTCCCTGGGGACCTGATGTCCCCTTTTGGCCTCCATAGGCACTGCACACATGTATGTTTCAGTTAAAACACTCATACACATAAAATAAAAATAAAGGAAACTTTTTAAAAAAGGATGTGAACTCACTACAAACAGGCAGGGAGGAGCCCAGGATAAATCAATTAAAATCTCTCTCTCTCTCTCTCTCTCTCTCTCTCTCTCTCTCTCTCTCTCTCACACACACACACACACACACACACACACACACACACACACACACTATCATACAAAGTATTAAATCCCATGACCAAGATTTCAGGAAAAAAAAAAATGAAGAGAAAGAAACCAGCCATCTAATGATCAAATTATACTATTGAGTATAATTTGAGGGATACTTTACACTCCAGTAAGATGATCTGCAATTAGAGATAAAAGATTTTTTTTAAATCATACCTTTGCAAGAATGTGCTTGTCTTTTATAATGTACTCATAAGTAGTCAGGAGGACATTGAATTTGCCACTCCGTAGCTGGGGGACAAGGGAGCGTCGCATGGCAGGGGTACCCTGAATGGAAAGAAAAAGACATTGATTACCCACTGGAAGCTCGTAGGTGCTGTTTCTCACTGTGCAGAGCTTAATGGAACCTAGACAGGTGACGGGCACATAAATGTATTACCATATACCATCTATTATCCGGGAAGAAAGTGGTAGCCAAACCACACAGATCTTGACCCTTTCCAGATCCTTACGGGAAGGTTTCCCACTTCAGACCGGCGGAAGGAAAAGAGAAGAGGAAATTGCAGGGAGCTTGCAGGAGGCAGGAACCCGCTGCTTGGCTGAAAAGCTCCCTTTCTGTGGGAGCATGCAGCAGCAGCTCCAGCGCCCCGGTAATTGCCTGACTTCGCAGGAACATTCGGCACAGCAGCAGCCCACAGTGAGCCAGTCAGCAGCACACAGAAAGTGCGATATTTGTCATTTGTATTACTCTCATCAGAAACCTCGCAATATGATAATTAACAATTTTCTTCTGCATTCCACTATCGGAAAGTAATTATGGTTTATTACAGTAATCTTCTTGGGATGATTAACTCTCACTGTTTAGTACATGATGTACATGACAAAACTTTACAACCAAATACAGTTCACAGATGTGCATATGCAATGAAGAAAACGGGGCCCAATTTTTTGCTTTTCCACATTTGTATATAAATACAAAGCTCCAAACCTTGTAAGAAATTTTTACCACAGAAGGAGCCCATTTGTCAAATTCATATGTCCAGTTAGACAGAGTCCTACAAAACAACAACAAAAAAAAAACCACAGTAAACACACACATACACATTTTTATAAATTCAGTTAATAGAAAAGTGTTACTCATTTTTAGTCCTTGCCTTAAAAGGGGCTAGAGAATATATAATACCCCAGATATATATTTATGTGAAAGGTATGGAGATAAGAGGTAACTTAGAAAGAAGCTGCCACAAAGTGTGGCCATTTTACACTTCATAAAAAAAAAAATCTCATAAAAAAACAATTCAAAAGTGCAGAACTATGTGTACAAAACATCAGAGCCTTCCCATGGTTCTGAAAACCAACAATCACAAGATGATTTGGGGGGTATCTTTACAACTAGCCATATAAGCTCTGAGAAAACTCGAATCAGGGAAGAGAAATTACAAAACCACACAAAAAACGGTAAATAGGTATATCAAAAGGAAGCAGATGTGAAATACTGCATCTTTTTTAAACCCCCAAAGTGTAACCAAAATATCAGTGTCAGACCATGCAAATATAGACTGAACGCAAAGGGCATGTGAATATTACGGAGGCAGATAATTCACAGTCCCGTTCAGAAAAAAGAACAGAAGGAAATACAAAAAACGAAAAGCCTTGTTCTTCCTGCAGGTCTGAGTTCGCCTCAAGACTGCAATCCATGACAAGACTTTGGTGACTGAAGTATCACCCTGACATGCATACACAGAGGCGCTGCACTCCCAGGGAGGGTGGCTGTCAACAGTTACTTCTTTACTCAGAGAGTGGTGGTTACAGACCAGTGGGAGCCACCAGTGGGTGAGGAACTGGGGCTGGGTCAGAAACAGCCAGGACTGGCCCTTCCAGAGCAGCGAGCTATTGAGACACAAAGTGTGCATGCAAAGTTCTTTTGATGCAGAGTTTCCAGCAATGACTTTGATTTCTATGCTGCCTTCAAAGCAATAAGGAAGGTGTATAAATCTATTATCTTTTTTTTTTTTTTCCAAAGACAGGGTTCCTCTGTGTAGCTTTGCGCCTTTCCTGGAACTCACTCTGTAGCCCAGGCTGGCCTCGAATTTACAGAGATCCTCCTGGCTCTGCCTCCCGAGTGCTGGGATTAAAGGTGTGCACCAGCACCACCTAGCCCCAAATCTTTTGGAAGTGTGCACAAGTGTGCATGTAAGTGTGAATATAATATGGAAAACAGTTCTAAAAAAAAATTTAAAAATGCCCTCATCTTTCCCTTCAGTAAGGAAGCCATGACCTCCTGGGGGGGGGGGTGTCACATATCAGATATCCAGCATATCAGATATTTATAATACGATTCCTAACAGTAGCAAAATTACAGTTATGAAGTAGCAATGAAATAATTTTATGGTTGGGGGGTCACCGCAACATGAGAAACTGTGTTAAAGGGTCTCAACACAAGGAGGGTTGAGACTGCTCTCCAGGGTATACAATGTTAACAGCCGATAAGAATCCCCACATACTTTACGAGCCAGTCAAAAAGCTGCAGTGGGGGTGGGGAGGAGGGTTAGGGTGGAAAATGAAAACCCACATTCAGATTAGGTGTTCCTGGCATTCCAACTCCATGCTCCTAATCTGTCTGAAGTGAGAAACAAGGGCAAGCCGCTGATAGGCCAATCTCCAACATGCAGAGCAATGGCTGTGGAAGACACGGCCGTACTTACGAGAGGGGGACAATGATGAGATAGGGACCGTTGAGTCTTTTGTGCTCCATCAGGTAGGTGATGAGTGCAATGGTCTGGATGGTCTTGCCTAGCCCCATCTCATCCGCCAAGATTCCATTCAGATTGTTATTATACAGGGAAACCATCCATTCCAGGCCCTGGAGCTGAAACCAAGAGTGTGTTTCAATTATCCAAGATCTGCACGGGTAATTAATACTAATGCAACTCAAGTGAGGCTGTGACTCCTTAACTTCTTGGTGCTGTGTGCGGAGTTTCCCACAGTAGCAAAGCAGGGGAGGCACCAACACCAAAGGAATTTAAAAGATGAGCCTGTAATCGCCCCTGCTGCTTGGCAGGTGCTCGGTGTTAATCAGATTTAGAAACGATGGGCTAGAGCGTGCTGGTGGGATTTGAAGCAGCTTTGCTGCTCAGCCGTACTTAGCATTTCACAGTAGATGACATTCTAGAATTATTATAAATGAAGAAAACCCAAACCCAAATCTATTCCAACCACTCCAAGAACAAAAAGCCAATTCAAGGATCAAAGACAAACCAGAAGGCTGAGCTGGCTGCACATAGACCACTGATCATCAGAAACTACTTTCTGGATCATGAACAGCCTGCCCCAGGGTGTCATCCCTGCAGCGAGGAAGCCTGCAACCAGGGAGCCAAGGCCACTCGGCTGGGCTCCAGAAGGACATTTCTCTTCCTGGCAAAGAAAGGCCCCAGGCAGCACACAGAAACTCTGCACTGTGGGCACTTTACGAAGGCAGCTCCCTGGAAGCCAGCTGCCTGGAAGATGTACAGCGTATTTTCAAAGCATGGAAGCAGGCACCCAAATCCCAGCTTTAGATTCTCATTTAAACACAAAAGAAAAGTGAGGTGAGAACACAGACTTATTGCACTATCATGATGCAATGTTGGGTTTAAATGATAGCGCCAATTATATGTAACATACATACATATGTTACACACATACATATATACACACATGTTATAGTCAAGTTAACTTGCTAATTTAAGTTATGCTGAGAAAATATTGTGATCTTGTACTCAAAATAGTCATTAAACAACTCTTCCTCATAC
Organism: Onychomys torridus; assembly: GCF_903995425.1. Taxonomy (NCBI): domain Eukaryota; kingdom Metazoa; phylum Chordata; class Mammalia; order Rodentia; family Cricetidae; genus Onychomys; species Onychomys torridus. Next base: position 145,010,573 of record NC_050443.1, on the reverse strand, counting down.
AGGATCACACAAGGAACTATAGCAGATGGACACCAGGGCAGACTCACACTCTCTCCAGAAGCTCATGTCCAGGAGGAAGGAGTGAACACTCCCACATACCAAGAAGTAGTCCAGTGTGACAGATGTGTATAAACTTGTACGGGGGACAGTTTTCCTGTTGCCATCCACTGTGACCATCTGAAGACTTTCCTAAGCCAAAGGGGAGCCTTGTACAAGACCTAAATCATCTTCAGAGTTTGTGCAGAACAGCAAGACAGGGAGAGAAGGAGAGAAACAGAAAAGCCCTGAGAGAGGATGGGGAAACAGGAAGAGGAAGGGTTCACAAGGGCCAAGCGGGGGAAAAAGACTCAACCCTAACAAAGGATGGGGCCAGGTGACGGGCAAGGCCCAAGCCCAGCTCTTGGGAGCTGAGGCAGGAGAATCAGGAGTTCACAAGGTTATCCTTGACTCTGTAGTAAGCTCTGTCCAACCTGGGCTATATGAGAACCTGGCTTAAAAACAAAACAGAAAAGCAATGTGTGTACAAAGATGCCATAATGTAACCCATTATTTTGTAGGCTAAATCTAACAGCCAAGTTAAGAGAGAGAGAGAAAGACAGAGAGACAAAGAGGACACAGTGGAGACCACAGTGGTAGGCAAGAGAGGCTGTTTGCTATTTGACCACCAGCTTTGGGGAAGTCAACTAAATGACAGAAATGTTGGAAGGAAGGAAGCGAGGGAGGGAGGGAGAGAGGGAAGGGAGGGAGGAAGGGAGGGAGGGAGGGAGGGAGGGAGAGAGAGAGAGAGAGAGAGAGATCCCCAATAAAATAAAAGCAAAACCAGAGGCAGGGGAGGAGCTTAGAATCTCACAAAACAGGTGGGAAAATGTGCTTTCCTGAGCTGTGGAATGTGAGATGGAGAATCAGGCGTGATTCTCTAGGAGGCAGCAGGAACATGTCAAGGAGCCACAGGAAGGCGTACCTACCAGCACCTATGAAGTTGTTTGTGAGAAACAGAAATCCTAAAGCAGACAGGGATGGTCAGACCGTAGGAAGAGGAGCTTTCCTGTCAAAAGCCCTGGAGGAAAGGGTGCACCTCATCCTGAGGAGTGGACAGAGCCCAGTGAGGAGTGGGGTGTGCACAGGAATTCACATTTGGAAGTAGGAGGAGCTAGATTCGAAAACGGAGCCATGGAGAGTGCTTACGAAGGTGCAGAACGGCTAAAGGAAACCAGTGTGGCATTTAAGTTTATTTATGAGGACCATCTGGGTGCTTCCTGCCAGGATGGAATTCAGTTCTGAGAACCCACATGGTAAAAGCAGAGAAGCAACTGCTGCAGCTTGCCCTTTGACCTCCCTGAGCAGTGTGTGACAGACAACAAACAGATACACACGTGAGCGCAAGCGCACACACAAATACATAAAATAGTAGAAGTGTTTTACAAATAATTCAGAAATGGATCTCCCACATCAAATATAGCAAAGAACATACGGACAAGATAGCAAGCTGGTCAAATGAGATTAAAAAAAAAATACTCAGGCCTCATAAAAGGGCAGTGATCTTCAAAGTATGATCCAGGAGCTCCAGGGGAAATCCTAAGACTTTCCCAAGACAACCCAGGAGATCAAAATGCTTTTAGAAATGCTACCCAGACATTGTTTGCCAATCTTCCGGTGTCGCTGTCAGTACAGATGGGGCCCAGGCAATGGTAGCAGGCAATGGCTGACCCCAGGAAGTTTGAGGTGATTGCTCATAAGCACACACTTCTGCAAATGCATCCTAAATGACACTATTTTTATAGGACATTAGTAAGTAATAATAAAAAATAGCCCAGACAGTAGTAGAGAAAGATGTTTGAGAACTGTGGAATCCAACAGTGTTTAAAAAGTGACCATTCTGCAGGATGCTGATGTGCATGATAGAGTACATTTACTTCCCCAGCCCTCAATAAGCAGATAGGCACTATGGATGGACAGAGAGGAGTCACTGCCAAGGTGATTACTCAGCTGGCCTGGGACGGTCCACAGTTATCCTACCATTAGAAAGTAAGCCGGGTGGTGGTGGCACCCACCTTTAATCCCAGCACTCGGGAGGCAGAGCCAAGCGGATCTCTATGAGTTCAAGGCCAGCCTGGTCTACAGAGTGAGTTCCAGGACAGGCTCCAAAGCTACAGAGAAATCCTATCTCAAAAAACCAAAAAAAGAAAAAAGAAAAAAAAAAAAAGTAAGAACTTCCACTAATTCTTACCAACATCCACATTTGGACTACTAAATCACAACAGTTTAGTTTTAGTAGACGGGATCGCCTACATTTATCTGACCACAAAACCTTACTATTTTATTTTAGTTTTTAAATTTTTGAGGGAGTAATTCATGGAACAAATGCTCCAAGGAACACACTCCAGGTAACCTGGTAGAAGAGACAGAGCCAGAAGACAAGAGATGCCCTCAAATTAAACAGGTCAGAGAAGGCACCTGCCACATTTACAGCCCGGTTTCTAACCAAAGTACAGGTGCCAACAACTCAGTCGTACCTTAAGAGAAAGGTATACGTGCCGGAGATTGCACGCTCAACTTCTACCATCCCACGACTGCCGCAACTCAAGCTGAAGCAATAATTCATTTACTTCAGTTGCCTGCCTAATGGAACCAAACTGGCTCTTTTCGCAAAGGACCACAGTGAAACTGGTCCAAATGTCAAGCCAGCATTTCTTACGAAATTCATTCCAGGGTGACCAAAACAACTCCAGTGTAAGGCTGCAATGTTGAGCACAATGCTCTGGAGGAAGCCCTATGCATAGTCAGGAAGACCTTCCATATTGTATGGAACTCAACTCTGAACGGCTTCCTGTCTTCAGAACCTCCTCTTGAGTTGACTAAGGCTCCGAAAGTGGGGCGGACACACTTGGGGATGACGTGTACTCAAGACCAAGGCTTGCTATGGTGCCACAAACATACCTGGTAATGCTTCAGGGTACCGTTAATGAGGAGGGCAGACTGCTTCTCTACCCTCTCAGAGATAGCATGAGCCACCGTGTAGTAGGACTGTGACCCCCTGGCGCTGTACTGCATGCTGTATTCATCATCCACATCCTGTTTCGCAGTCCTGAAGAAGAGAAAGCAGAAAGTCCATGGAGCGGCTTGAGTCTGTGTATTATGGCATCGGAAAGGAATTGAGAGGCTAAAATGGCTGCTGTGGATATTAACTATGCCCTGCCGTTGAAAAGATTCTTTGTAGAGCTCACAAAAACTGAGCGGGGTCCTCATCATCATATCAGCTCCACATTATTCATGGGAAGAACTTGAGCTTCACAGAGGTTACTTTGAAGGTCATAAAAGGTGCCCTGACCTTCAGAGACCAAGAGGGGCCTGACCTGCACGACCGGAGATCAGCGCTTTGCCAATGAGGCTGTCCTGGGCATCCTTTGGGTGAGAAGATAAAGCCCATCCACAGGACACTAGAGAAGCATGGCGGACAAGTGGGAGAGGCCTGAAGAGGACATTAGAGGGGAGGGAGAGGATAAAGGGGTTCTGCCTTCCTCTATGCCTCCCGGGGGCCTTTTACCCCATGCACATGGAAGAGCCACTGGACATTCTTAAAAGCCTCACTGAAAACTCAGGGGCGCACTGGAAAACAGCTCCTGGAGCAGGGCACACAATCCGGGAAGGGAAAAACAGATTAGAACACCCGTTTCTTCTTTTTTGGAAAGTCTCATCATTCAAATGTCCACTTCTGTCTGCTATGTAGAGCAAGGTTCCTATGACAACAGTCGCACAAGCCACGAGGTGTGTGAACCACTATCGGAGGATGGGCTGGAAGGGGGCGAGATATGGTGCCCGGCACCCAGACAGGGGAAGCTGAGCTAAGTTTGGACCTTGACGGAGTGGGCAGCTGACAAAGCTATGACAGCTGGGATGACACAAGAATGGTGTTCACACTTGGGTTGATGGCTTTGAAGGAGGCAGGGAAGGCAGGCATCCTTCCCCCATGGGAGCGGAGGAATGTAAGTTTGATTAGTCTAATCTGGGATAGAAGTACAAATGACAGGCATAAAGTCCAGAAAAGAGCCTGAGCAGGAGACAGGATGCTAGAGGGGGGAAGGGAGGGAGGAAGGGAAGGGGCAGGGAGGGAAGGATGGAGGGAATGAGATGAGCAAGACAAAGCCCTTGACCAGAGGGGTCCAGAGCTCACAAGTGACCTGTGAGGAGCTGAGGGGACACTCTAGCTGGAGTGTGAGAATGAAGTCTGTTCCTGTCTTTAAACAGGATTTGCAAACAGAAAACACATGACATGGACCTCAAAGACCGTATTTGTAATGAGAACTCTGAGGACCACGTACTCAATGATCTGCTTGGCGTCTTTTTCGGAAACTTCTTCACTGTTTGGATCCAGCAGTATCTTCTCTTCTGTTTCCTGCCTACTGGACTCCTCTTCTTCATCCTGGAGGAAGAACAGAGGCACAGCAAGGCCCGTATTTTAACAAGCAAGCTCTATGATTAGCACTTTTTATAAAGAGATTAAATAGTATTTTACTTCACAAATGAAGCAAGTAAATGCAATTAAGGGAGGAAGTAAATTTAGCTTCCTCTCAAACTAAGTGATTCACCATTTCACCACTGAAGGAGAGAGAAAAAGGGATGTTCCAGAGGTCCCCAAGACCAATGCTCCTGAGAATAAGTATAAAAATCATGCCAGAAACACACATAATTATTTGGTCAATTGAAGCAGATACACAGACCATTATCTGCCATTCTAGAATTCTATATTCCTCTCTCCAAAGGCATATAGTTGAGATTTAACATCCTCCTGAGAATGCCCTTTCTGGTGATGACATGGGACTCTGTGGTCCCCATGACTGTAGAGGACGTGAACTGCAGAGTATGCTGCTTTCTGGGGCTGCGTCACACCACACACATTGCTGAGTGCTTAGAAAAAAGCATAATTACTTTGGCAACGGATGGGATCACCTCCCACCTCTTGAAAGTACCACTAAATATGCATTACGTCCACTACTAACCTGACATTCAAAACCAGTCTAAAGATGAACATATGCTTCCTAACAATTGACTGAAAAAAGGGCACACATGACAACCATCAGTGGTGACATCAAGCCAATGACATCAGATCACTCAGAAGTGCCTCCTAGAAATGAGGTGCTACAAGTCACTCGCTGGCTAGTGGCCTGGGGCTCCTGTCACTTGGACTGAGTGCATCTCTTCCCAGCTGTCAGGAGGTGTCTGCAGCTGTCAACATCTGGGTGGCAAGGCCTACCTAAACTGCCCACTGTATCTTATCTTTATACTCCCAGGCTCTTCCTCAGGGAAAAAAAAAAAATCTCCTAACAGATCATTTATGGACCCGTTCACTCAAGCAAGCAAGGGGGGGGGGGGGCTGGGAGATATTACCATGCCACAAAAGTATTTGCTTTTTAATGGCTATGTTTTTCTAAATGAAATTTTTATTGTTTTCTAAAAGCAGTAAATGTTCATGGTATATTAATTTAGAAAGCGAAGATCCAAAATACAGAAGGAAAATGACCATTGCCTTAAAATCCTCATCAGTTATTAGGCAAGGCTGTGTCAGCAGCTGCTTGGCATCCATCTGTGGCATGCTGCACTGGAGTCCTATATGCTGGTCCAAACCAGACTTAATGACTGTGCTAGCCAGATTCAAGAAAAGGATATAAAATCCCTTAATCTTTTGATTTCTACTAATCAATCATTTCATAATTAACCTAACAAATACCCTTACTATTTTTTAATCCCTAGTGAAAGTATCCAAGATTTTCATCTTATTCTCAACTTGTTAAGTATTCCTTCCAAGAAACAGAAAAACACATTTCCTTTTGAGTAATTGGCATGTCCAAGGACTCAAAATTAAGAGTCATGGTTAAAGAGCAGTCCAGAGGAACATTCAAGTCTTTAGGCTTACCCATGTTGCCTTTTCTATTGCAGGCCCCAGACCCATAACTTCTAATGAACTCCAAGGCTTAAGAGACTTCAGAAGTTCTCTGGCAGTTAGCTCTTACTCTGACCATTTAGGGCTGGGGAACTGCCTTTCCCAAAGCGATCCATCTTCAAAATTCTCCCCCAAAGATCTTTGTACCACTTCTAGTCCAAGGGTAGCTTTTCTCTTTGGTTCCAAATGAACTTAGCATTCATCAAGATGTCTCACCAGCCAGGGACTCTCAAGAGATGACCGCAGTCACTAGGACACACATCAGAGTCTATCCAGATGCTTAGACCCAATCGTCAACTGAAAACAAACCCAGGAGGCTTTTGTTTCCACTTTCACGAGGAAACACTTCTTCCTCCATTAACTTTCAAGCCGGCGAACGGCAGAGAGAGAGAAAGACGTCCACATACCTCTTCCTCATAGTCAGAGTCACTCTCCTCACTGTCAGATCTGGGTGCAACTTCATAGCTAGAGACAAGCAGAGCAGAGGAGGGGGCTGATCTTTGAGTTATACACACAGGCACACATGACTTAACAGCAACATCCTACTTACAGATGACCAATCCAGATACAAAACTTCACCATCACTCAGCAAAGGCTACACAGGTTTTGTTTGGGAATTTTAGAAGGGATGCCACACCCACCCTTCATCAAAGAAGCCCCAAGAATCCCAGCAACTGTTTCTACATCATACCCAGGATTCATCTCCAGCCAGGCATCCAGCTGACTTGCTTTGGGGGCTTCTGGTCCAAAGAGGACCTTGCCAGTTTCTGTGTGTGTTACTTTGACAGGCAGGTCACTCATCTGGCTGCTTTCATCTATCGGCTAGAGAGAGCAGAAAGAAATCAAGTCAGCCTGGGATGTTAGGAGGCTCTCTCAGTTCTGTGCTGGATATCTCTCAGGCTTTTGGTTATCCAGTATCTGAAACGTCTTTCTGTGTTTCATCATTTCAACACCGAATGTGTCTAGGGTCGGTCGGGAGAGATCACCACCCACTAAAGACCCTGAAGCAGTAGTCATGATGGCATATGCCTGTTCTACTAGCACCCTGGAAGCTGAGATAGAGGGGTCACAAGTTAAAGACCAGCCTAGGTTACACACTGAGACCCTGTCTCAAAGAAATCTGGGGCTTTGGCTGTGGCTCAATAGTAAAGCGCTTGTCTAACATGTGAATTTGATCCTTAACAAAAAAAAAAAAAAAAAAGAAGGAGGAGGAGGAGGAGGATGAGAAGGAGAAGGAGAAGGAGAAGGAGAAGGAGAAGGAGAAGAAGAAGGAGAAGAAGAAGAAAAGAAAACAAAAGAAAAGAAAAGAGACCCTGAACACACTGGCCACCCTGGCACCTAAGGTCCAGGTATGAATCCTCGGCTTTTCTAACTGGATGTGCTTGCCAAGACTCTGAGTTAGAAGACACAGAAGTTTGAGGAAGCTGGGGTGCAGGCATACTGACAGAAGGTCAAATCAAGGTGGCAGCAATGTCAGTGGAGTGACAGTGGCCGTGCCAAGCTCCCGCCTGCTCCCAATGTCTTTACTAGCACAGCAGCTCAGGATAATACAAAATCAGGTTCGAGCCCTAAGACACATTCTCCAGGTAGCCTTTATCCTGTCATACACTGAACACTTCTAACCCCAGAATGCAAAACTTGAAACTTTCTGAGCATGGACATGATGGCAAAGTGGAAAATCCTATAACTGGCACCCTGAGAAGGACCACCCATAGTTAATCAAAACACAAGCACACTAAAATAATAAATAAAGTCACCTTCAGACTATGTATTAAGGCCTATTTGAAAAGAAAAATAAGTTGTATATGAAACATAATGTAGTGTATTCTTAGACCTAGGTTCTGTCCCCAGGATATCTCATATATATGTAAGTACTCCAAAGTCCAAGCCCCAAACTCACAATCTGAAGCACTTTTGGCTGCAAGCATTTAGGACAAGGGATACTTGCCCTGGAACAAATTCTGTTCTTATTTCAGGCAAGCAAAGCTGATGTGGGTCATTTAGAACTAATAGTTCCTCAATCCTTCGCCTAACACTCCACAGGGGACAATTCCTGCAAGCTGTGGTTTTAGATGGAACAACGTGTAGCCCACATCATCTACTACAAAACCATGTGCTTTATCTGAAATCAACCCACCAGAATGGGGTCTAATTCAATCACTGGAATTGTGTGTCTGATAAACAAACAAACAAGAAAACAACCCTGCCTATCTGAAACCTGAAGAACTGACCAAGACAAAGACAAAGTTCATTACCTTTGAGTAATAAAATAGCTTGCTCAGAAAATCAAGAGTTATGTGAAACTGCGGATGTTAGAGTTAATGTGCCCCAGGGAAGAGACTGTCTTCCAGGGGCTGGAAGTGGAGCAACCCTATGCAAATGGGTGCTACTAACTGTAGGGTGACCGACTCCTAGGAGCGGGGTCTTGTGTAAGACACTTGGAAACGCTCCATTTGTGTGTGCGTCCCACTATCCATTTCCTGAAGAGCAGTGAAATGGACTGTTTAGGTAATTCATTACTTCCCAGAATTTTCCCGAAACTGCTCTTAATTAGTTTTGTGGTCAGATAGATACATGCAGCACTATTGGTGTAATTAAGATTGTCATATAATTTGTTTTAATTAAGCAAAAAAAAAAATGATAAGGAAAACCAGGGGGTTGATATTACTTTCTATATCGTAACTTAGAAAAAAAAATTAACCAAAAAGAAACCCAAACCCCAGTAGTTCTCTCCTCCTACTCCCTCAACAAAGCACCATCAGGATCAGCGGGACAAATATTGGTGACTATTGACAGAGATAACTTTAAAGGAGAAAGCTTGCCCCGGCCTGTTGGTTTTCTTCACTCCCACATTGGCTAAAGCGATTGTTCTGAGTAGCAGTGCTTTGCACAGCAATACAAGTCTTCCTCATTAATGGAAAAGGTCATCTACACACTCGACAGAGAAAGGGGAAATCTAGCATTTGCTACCATTGCCCTGGGAAAAACCCTATCTTGTTATCGTGGGCTATTATAATACGGCTTGCTTTATTGCTAATGTTGCACCTCAGAGAAAATTGGAAACCACTGTGGGTGGAATTAGAACCCTGGTAAGAGCACAGAGAGAGCCCAGAAAAGAAGGAAGAGCATTATTTCAGAACAAGATGCCTATTTTGCAAACTTCAGCAAATAGAACTGACAGGTATTAAAAACTAAAGATTCAAAAAAAAAAAAAAGACATATGTCACAAGCCAAAGGTCAGAAGTTAGCTTCCACACAAGCTAAGAGATGAGAGGATGAGGTGCTCAGTCACCCTGGGTACCTGAAAACTGCAGATGACAGGCAGCCTTCTCAGAGAAGGCTGGGGTCCTGCAAGCCCTCGCTGCCTCAAAGAGCTCTGATACAGCATTCTATCCTGGTAGCATCCTGTCTAGAGATTCCTACATATTAACATTCACCCTGGTCTTCTCCTTCCCTGTGATGGCTTAGAGTGGCTAACCCAACATCCAATTTTAAGAGGTTTCTGCATATCAGTAGTTTAACCTTTCTTTCCTGCATCTGGCCATGGAACCTCATATGGAACCCATGTGCCCTGTGATTCTAGAATGAAACGGGCAATTTCCCCACCACCCAATGCTCTAAACAGGCTTCTCAGGGTTATTTAAAAACAAACTCTCTGGGCTGACATCTCTTCCTTGTATGACTGGACAGATCCTCCAGAGCCCAGGAGAATGTCAGAAACTCTAGGATATACAATTAAGGATAATGCCTGGGTAGCTCCACATTCAATCTATATCATAAGCCTACAGAAATACCCCAAGGAAAATCTAGAATATGTGAACTATTGGTTTTATGTATTTTTATGATCTTAAATAAGTAATATACTAGGGAAATTGGGCCATATTTTATGCTTCTGTATTATTTACTTGTCAAATGTAATCACCAAATCACTTTAGCCACTAACACCTTCCACATAGTCATGATATATATTAATCTGTATACAGAAGGGTATATAAGAAACTATCAGTTGATTAGTAATAGTGAGACAATGTTATTCTAATTTTCTACTATGTGAATGGCCTACAGTTTGAAGGAAGGTGCTTCTATTCTATCTCAGTCTCCCCCTCCCTGTGTGTGTGTGTGTGTGTGTGTGTGTGTGTGTGTGTGTGTAAACATATACATGCAAGTGCTCCTTTATATGTGTGAGTGTGGGCATATGTGTGGAGGATAGATGACACTTTAGGGTGTCATACCTCATCTTTCACCTTGCTTAAAAAAAGGCCCCATGTTGTTTGCCACTGAGTCCCCAGGCTTCCAGGGGTTTCCCTGTCTTTGCTTCCCATCTCACTGTGGAAATAGAGGGGTTATAGACACATGCTAACACATGCAGCTTTATGTGGGTTCCATGGATTCTAACGTGTCCTCACGCTTGCACAGCAAGAGTTCTACACACCCTGCCACATCCCCAGCCACGGACGGACGCACTGCTTTCACTTTTGGAAGGATTAGCTGGGGGCAGAAGAGACGACTCAGCAGTTCAGGGCACTTGCTGCTCGTGCGAAGGATCCAAGTTTGGTTTCAGACATCCAGGGGCTCTCAATTGTCTATAACAGACACCCTCTTCTGGCCTCTGTGGGCACTCCCCACCCCGTGCACACACATGCACACACACATAGACAAACATGCAGAGACACACATACATATATCACATACATGTGAATCTAATTTTTTTATATATATAAATGAGTGGCTCAGAGAAAATAAAGTTAGTGTGCACAAAGAATGATGCCAGAGCTATGACTGACTCCCCTAGCAGAGCAGATCGTAAGAGCCAGTAGGGGATACTTCCCTTACCTCTCCATCTGGTCCCAGGGCAGACTCCCCTCCCTCTGCATTCTCTTCAGCCTTCTGCAAAACAACAATGTCAAGTGTTACGTATACATTAATACAGGACAGGAACTCACAGACTCCATAGGTAACTCTTTCAATGCCATGGGCCATCCTCTCCAAAAGCACAAATGCAAATGTCTCTCATTTTTGTTTCTCTTTGCTCAGCCAAAACACACAGTGTATTAGCAACTTGTAGAGTCATTTAAAGCCAGATGTGATTCCAGGCCAGCCCACTAGAGATCTGTGGATTATATCTTTAGAGACCCCACAGAACCCAAGACACAGCACCGTCAAGCCTGAAGGCAGAATCAGAAACATTTTCTTGTGTTTTGCACTGAAGACAAATCCTGACATAATTAGTTCGACTTTCCTATTCCCTAAGCAAGTTTTCATCAGCAATGAAGAGCAGCATTCTAAAACTGTCCATCAACAATAAGCTCTGAACCACTCCTCAGTCATAAAAATACAGAACAAAACCAAATTCTGTGAATTCCCTGGGTGATTTCCACTCTATCTAATTGGCTTTCATAATATATAGTATTTCCACAATGTGTATGTGGGGAAATTGATGTGTATCTTCTCATGAAAAATTCCATCATCTACCATTGCTGAAATATTCCAGTGCCTTAGTCCATTAGCCTCCATGTGCCTCAACAACAAGGGAATGGACGGCAGAATGATGTCACATTATACACTGACCCAAGCCTCATACACAGCACATACAAAATGGTCAATAATGTCTGCAATTTATAAAAGGTACAATATTTTATATACAGAATCTCTATTTCAAAAAAACCATACTAATTCTATATAATAAAATAGAGGAAGGAAAAGCTGCAGTCATTTACTTTACTAAGATATTTAAGAAAGTAAGCTTTCTATCCTAGGACTCTTTTAGTTCATCGAAAAATATATACAAAACTATGGAATCAAAATTAACTCTCCTCAGCTTAGTGAAGACAGTCGTTCTACTGATACTTTTACCTTCTGCGAAAACAATCAGTCTCTTAGCAAAGCAACTTTACTGATAATGTTTTTTTTCACACCGAAGAAGTCCCATAAATGTAAGACTTTTTAAAGTTCTTTATGATATAATTTATAATTTTCTTACCAAATACACTCTCTCTGTCCCTATCATACACATGTGCATACGCAAGCACACATGTACAGTACACACACACTCCCCTTGAGAGAGACAGAGAACAGAGAAGACAGAGAGACACGACAGCAGGGGGCGGTGATGAAGCATAAACAATAGAGTTTCTACCCAAGATTAGGAAAATAAAGGCTCCTTCACTGAGACTGGGCCGAGACTTGTCTTTTCTGTCTTGCTGACTAGAGGAGGAAGCACAGGCTCAGAGGCTGATGATGGGGATCTTGTCTTTTCTGTCTTGCTGACTAGAGGAGGAAGCACAGGCTCAGAGGCTGATGATGGGGATCACAGGCATGGGCTCCCCAGCCAGCATGGGGAAGCATTCCAACAGAGGCAGAAACCTCGTGTTCAGAAGAGAAACCATCCTGCTACCAGACACTGAAGGCTCCATTTTTGGAATTCTCCAGCACTATACTCTAGAGATGGTTTTAATTAATGAGAAAAAGTCAATTAATCCCACCATTCTTTCCATACAAACCAGAAATAAGCTACAAATTTGGCCAACAAAGAAAATCAAATGAGACAATGAAAAAGCCAATTTGAAATAGCTAGCGAGTGGAACTGGATCACCATTTCAATGAATAGCATATTAAAAAGCTTGAAACACCATAAATGAATAGAATCAAAACTATTCCACAGCATACTCTCTTATGAATATACTATGAGCTAGCCAGAGCGTTATCTAAAAACTGCCTCATAATCAGACCCTTTCATTACTTAAAAGTCCCCCTAAACTATCTATTTTTAATACCATGAGGCATCAAGAAGCAAAGTATTATTAGAAGTCCATCCACCCTCGGTTCTGGGATTAGACGAGTTGTGTGTCAATCATGTCTCTGACTGCACATGAGGTCTTAGCTGTGTAACCTAGAGCAAATAAGCTTCTCTTTGCCTTTGTCTCTGCGGTAGGACTGGACCAGTTTCAACCTGCTCATTCCACATGGTACATGACAAAAACACTTCCATAGTTCAGGATCCTGAATGGTAGGTTGGGAGCTAGTGTTAGGCCTATAATTAAGACTGGCTATGGCACTCTCTAGAAACTGCCTCCTAAGGCGATGAAGTCAGAAGTTTCTGTTTGTTCAGGGAGGATTCATGCCTATAGGGGTGCCTAACTTAGGAATCACTAAATGAGTGTGTAACAGACAAAAAAAAAAAAAAAAGGAACATATTACCATTGTGGGCCATGTGCTTTGCTTAGAATCTATTCACTGAATAATTCAGAGTATTATTTTTGTTGTTATTGTTTATTATTATTATTACTATCATCATTGCAATAGGAGCCAAAATATTTGTCAGGTAGTAAAATGGTTAAGAACACACACACACACACACACACACACACACACACACACACACACACACACACACGATTCATCATTGAGCTAGGGTCCTGTGTCGCCTACCTCACTCCCACCCTGTCCTTGGATCCAACCCTGCCACACAATTTTGAGACATGGAAGCCAGGTGGCAGGCTACTCGACAGAGAGATATGCCATGCCAGTCCCTCTCATCATGGCTTCTGGGCTGCTGATGTCTAGCTGGTGCACTTTCAGAAATCCACATTCTCACACCCAACTCATGTTTTAATGTCAACACAGAAAACAACACCAAAAGCCCTTCCCCTTTTCACTCTGTACACAAGAGACTGTGACTTTGGGCCATCTCTGGGCCCCAGGTGAGACAGCTAGGGGCAGATGTGGCAGAAATGAGTCTTCCCACTGCCCGAGACATCTTCTCATGCAGTTGGCTGTGTCACAGAATCACAAACATGGCCTCTAGTACTGCTGGCTGTTACACTCAACCTCATTGATTGAAACAAAAAAACCAAACTAGCCAGTAGTGGTGTGGTGCATGCCTTTAATCCCAGCAAAGGCAGGTGGATCTTGGTGAGTTTGAGGGCAGTCTGGTCTAAAGAGTGAGTTCCAGGACAGCCAAGGCTACACAGAGAAACCCTGTCTCAAAATACTCTCTCCCCAAAAAACAAACAAACAAACAAACCAAACTATAACACTGTAGTCCATTCATTAATCAAGACCAAAGGAACCCTTGTACTGGCCTCTTCTATCTAACAAAACATTGCAAACTAATTATGCTTATGTGGGGATGGAAGCATAATTAACCTACTCATGTCAGGGGATATGTATGATACAAATTACTCCTAACTGAAGATTGTTCATCACTAAAAACTACTAAAACTCAAATGGATTTGAGTTCACAATTTCAAAGGCCAATGTCAATCTACATTCTCCACTTTAGAATGTCCACAAACACAGCAGAGGATGCACCTTGCACTCAGGAGGCATATAAAACCAACAGTGGGGCTACAGGAGGAAGGGCATCCGGAAATAGGGAAATTCTTGTCAGCTGAACTCAAGAAGACAGACTTCAGTAGGGCAGTCTGTTTAGATTATGACACAGAGGCTACAAACAGCCTCCTTTTGTAAGGAAACAGTTTTATGTCAAATGTTTTACAGCCTGTATTATGAAATAACCCATTTTCTCCCCCAGCAGGTACTGCCACAGTGTGCTGGAGTAACGTCCAAATGTGAGGGCACCTTAAGGGCCCATTCTGCTTTTCTGGAAATGAAGCTTTCAGGAGCCACTTGGTTTATTTTTACTGTCATTTAAGTGGGCCTCTGAGCACCGAGACAGGTGCTCAGGCAATAAAAAATGCCCAGGAATATCAAATTAGCAGACATTTGCACACTGCCTGGGTAGTGTCGTACAGAGAAAACCAATTTGAACATTTGACTCAGGTAACTGGTCAAGCCAGTTAAACAGGACTTTGATTCAAACTGGTTTCACCCATTTTGGACACTTAACTGATCAAATGAATCTAATTGCGTTGGCAGCATGCTCACTGCTCACCACACAGTACACACACACACATACACACACACACACACACACACACACACACACACACACACACACAGGCAGCGCTGAGTAAACAGTTTTCATCCACCTATGGAACCTTGGAAGGAAAAGCTACAACCAATTACAGAATCTCTGGGAAAACAGTACAGATAAAAAATCGGAAAAGGCGGGAGTAACTTGAATTTGCAGAGAATGCCTCAATGACATTATTGTTTTGTTTCACTGACAATCATCCCAGAGGGCTCGGATGGCTGTGTTTAATATCTAAAAAGGTTAAAAACCACACTTTCAATAACTGTATTGAATAATGTACCATGTCAAGAAGGCTCTCCCCTTCAATGTGTAAGAGCCTTGAGCTGTACTTCTAAAAGTGGGTGGGAGGTGGGTATGGGGAGGAGAATAAAAGGACTTCAAAACTCGACAATATTGAGGTCACTCAGAAAGATGAAATTTACCACGTTTTCTCAAATCCTGGAATCCTACCTTCTAACATAAGCGAAAGATAATGTAAATATGGGGTGTGTGAGTTGGTCTAGGCTATGAAACTTAAACAGACTGAGAGAGGAGACCCAAAGGCACTGAGGACAGAATACAGAGTGCAAAGGAGCCTAAGTCCCACTGGAACAGAATGGAAGCTCAACAAGGAGTGGGAGGGTACAGGGAAGAGAAGGATGTTAGGGGCCAGGAAGAAACAAAACCAAATTTTGTATGAGGAAACACTATACTGGAAATCTAACGTTCTGTATGTTAGTAAACAATAAAACAAACTAGGCAAACCCATGATGAAAGCACTACCTAGTGCTGTGGAACAGTCCTTATACACTGTAAATATGTATTACTATCACGGGTTAATAAAGAGCTGACTAGCCTATAGCTGGGCAGGAAGAGATTGGGAAGGAGAGCCAGACTAGAAGGTTGCTGGGAAGAAGGAGGGCCTAGTCCCAGAAGTCGCCAGCCAGATGCAGAGGAAGCAGGATGTGTAGGAAATGAGGTAACAAGCCATGAGCCATGTGATAGAACTTAGATAAGAAACATGGGTTAATTTAAGTTGTAAGAGCTGGTTAGTAACAAGCCTAAGCTATGGGCTGAACATTTATGATTAGTAATAAGTCTCTGTGTGTTTATTTGGGAGAAGGCTGGTGGGATAGTGCAGACTGGTGGGACAGAAAACTCTGCCAACAACCTGGCAGTGGTATCCATGGGCTAAAGCACAAGTTCATGAATATCATGGGTTTTCAAGACACATGGGTTTCAAAAACATATAAACAAGGATGTTATTTCCAATAGTATACACACACACACACACACACACACACACACACACACACACACACACCTCATTGAAGAGGTTGAAGGGAGAACTTTATAGTTAATTTTTGCTAGGTGTCAAATAGTTCTAGATGCTGAACCAAGACAAGTGAAATAAGCAATCAGTGGGGTACCTCTGATAAGAGCTCCCAGACACAGCTTATGCAAAAACTGCACTTAAAGCACTATGAGAAATACTTTGTTATCACCAGAAAGCACTCTAAAGCAGAGGCCATGTAATCAGAAAGTTCCCTCTGTAGGAGAGCTAGCTGCTGGTGAGCCTTGTGGCAAGCAGGGTCTGCCAAAATAATAAATCCGTAGGCCCTTTCTATAAGCCCCAACATCCAAAGTATCTGTCACTGTCTTAAAAGACATCCTCTACTATATACAAGCAATCCACAATTAGAAAAGAAGAACTAGCTGGCCATGCTGGTCCCTGCTAACAATCCTAGCACTTAGGGGGTAGAGGTCAAGGTCATCCTTGGCTACATAACAAGTGCAAGGCCAGCCTGGGCTACATGTGACCTTGTTGTTTAAAAAAAAAAAAAAAGATAGCGGTTGGGGATTTAGCTCAGTGGTAGAGTGCTTGCCTGGCAAGCACAAGGCCCTGGGTTCAATCCTCAGCTCTTTAAAAAAAAAAAAAAAAAAAAAAAGATAAACAGAAAAATAAACGAGCAACTTATCATAAAATATACAGTCTAAATGCAGGTAAAAATTGTAGCAGGAATCTTAGAAGGTCTTATTAATAAAATAAAACCTGAGGCCAGTTATTGGGGTGAATGCTGGAAGATCAGAGAGACAGAACAAGCCACAGCTACCTCACCTCACCAGTTCCTTAGCTGGTCTGTTTTCTCAGCTGAACTGCTGCTCGAAAGCCTGAATGCTTAACCAGCCAAATGCTGAACCAGCCAAATGCTTCTAGTTTCTGGTCTTCACGCCTTATATAATATTTCTCTTTCTGCCCCCACTCCCTGGGATTAAAGGTGGTGTCACCATGCTTGGCTGTTTCCAATGTGGCCTTGAACTCACAGAGATCCGCCTGGTTCTGCCTCCCAAGGGCTGCGATTAAAGGCTTATGCTACCACTGCCTAACCTCTATGTTTAATATTGTGGCCGTCTTGTTCTCTGACCCCAGATAAGTTTATTAGCATGCACAATATTTCGGGGAACACAATACCACCATATTTCCCCTGTTTTTGTCTAAAATTTTAAAAAGCTTATAATTAATACAAGAAAAATCATATCCAATAAGTATATACAATATACACAGTCAAGATTACATTAATGATGTCTATAGTCCATTAACATTTGACAGATTCAGACAAAAAACTCCACTAAGTATATTTTGACAATGTCAGTCCAATAGCATTTGATAAACTCAGACAAAAAAGTTTTCATTACTTATCCTATTTAAAACAAGTAGTTCCTTTTTAAAAGTAGATTCAAAAATTGATCTTTTTTCTTTTCATAAAAGTTTCAATAATCTACCTTTTGTCATTTTTATATCTTTCCTTTTTTTTAAGTGTAGATTCAATGATCTACTCATTTATCCTATTATTTCTTTATCTTTTTTTCTCAGGGTAGATTCAGTGATCTACCTCATATCTATATTCTCCTTTTTCTTTTGTAAACAAAAGCTCTATTTTTGGGTTAATTGTCAAGTCCTGTATCATTTGTCCAGCCACTGCATAATGAGAAAGTGCAGGGCTTGTTTCAAGTCCTTGTTCAAGTAGTCTGTCAGGGTGAATCATCTCAGCTAGCCATCTCAAAGTTGTCCTGAGTAGTTTGTAGTCCAAAGCCAATCTTTTGGTAGTGTTAATCAGCTTAATGGCTTTACCACAGTCCATGTGGAATCATCATGGGATCCTGTCATCTTTTTTGAAGATTTCAAGGTCACTGTTAGGCATGGTCATGGTTCCCTGAAGATTTTTTTTTTTTTTTTTTTTTTGTGCCTCCTCTGTGGTTTAGAGTAATCACAGTCTGATCAATGTCTGTCTCTTGGAACCATGAAATGGTCCTGGCAATTCTCTGAACAGTGGTAAACTCTTCATCCCAGGTAGCAGCATCACCGCAGTCATCAACATGATGAGAAGCAGCCTGTCACTCTGAGCAGCAGTCACTGCCTCCATGGTCCCACTGCCACTGTTTGTAGCTAGTCCCCAGACAGCCTTAGCTTCTCCTTAGCAAACCTCCCAGGCTGGCACCAAACTGGGGATCCTCCTGCCTTTCCCTCCTTCAGTAAATCCTACCGGCATGCGCCACCACAACCGGCCAAGTGTAGCTCGGGCCTGAACTGGGACCCAAAAGGCCACAGGCAAGCAGCTTTTTCATGAATTCGTACCACGAACGTTGGGTGCCAGATGAGCAATTTATCATAAGATATACAATCTAAATGCAGGTAAAAATAGTCTTTATTTTATTATTTATTATGTTTAAAAAAAGTCAAGTGTGTGTGTGTGTGTGTGTGTGTGTGTGTGTGTGTGTGTGTGTGTCCATGTGCCATCACACACACATGGAGGCCAGGGGACAATGCAGAAATCAGTTCTGTCCTTCTACCATGTATCAGGTCAGTAGTCAGGCTTGGTTGGAGACAAGTGCCCAGACCAGGACTTGACTTTCAAAAGCCAAACAAGCAAACATAAGGAAAAAGCAAGTGTATTTCAACATCATCCATCCATTCGTCACAAAATTGCTTGATGTAGCAACCGATATTTGCTGAGCATTCCTGTGCACCAGCAAGTGCCCCAAATGCCTTAGATAATGTTGCTACATAAGCCTCACAACAGAGCTGGATGGTAAAAAGTATTTCTATCCCCTTGTCCTGCTTAGCTTTTATTGTCTACCTGGCACAACTTAGTTTCAGCTGGGAAAAGGGAGTCTTGACTGAGGGACTGGTCCAACTCAATTTGTGGCCACATCTGTGAGAGACTTTCTTGACTGATGTGAGAAGGTCCAGCTCATGATAGGTGGTAGTATGGTGGGACTGGGCTGTCTGTCTAAGAAAGGTAGCTGAGCACTAGCCTGTGAGCAGAAGCGAGTCAGCAAGCAGCCTTCCTCGGTCTGCACCTCCAGGTTCATGCTTTGAGTTTCTGCCCTGATTTCCCTCAGGGTGGAGTGTCACCCGGATATGACAGTTGAAATAACCTTTCCCTTTCCTAAGCTGCTTTTGGTCACAGTGTTTATCATAGCAACAGAAATTAAACTAGAACCGACCCTTCTGCTGGATAATAGACTGAGCACACTATAGCACATCTTTTAATACTACCCTACAGGGGACTAAGAGCAAATTAGTATACAAATATTTTCTTAAGAATCTCTGAATTTTCAAGGCTAGCGTGACATGGAGGGTAGTCCCGTGCACAACCAAGTTTGTACATGCTTGGTTTTATCTAGCCCCACCCTTTTTTCCCTTTTTCTTTTCTTCCTTGTAGCCACCTGTAGATGTGTCAGAACACCATGGTGAAGCAGAGTCCTCAAGGTCGGGGTGAAGGCTGTTGTGAGCATTCACCCCGAAATGCAGAGCTTGCTTTTATATAACACACTAGCTCAATTTTTAAAACGTATTTCTCCTGTGACCTTTAAGTACAGACGCAAAATTGACTTTTTCCCTCTTCCATTTCAAGGCCAATAAAGAAAGACAAGGCTAAGAATGAGAAGATTCTAAGTAATTCATAAACACACAGTGTGCATAGAAATGCACCAAAGGGGGAAGAGAACTGAATTAACGAGGCCAAGACACGTTATAGGAAGCTAACCCTATTATTCATGAGCAACACTAAACAACAAACTCTCTAAGAACAGCAAAGGCTCTGCTATGCTGGGTGATTAAAATAGAGAGAAAAAAATTAAAAACCAACTACATACTCTTAACACTGAAAGTTGAAAGTAATCCTTATCCAATCAAACTTCAAGGCCAGCCATGCTAGGGGCCTCTTCAATCTCAGGATCTTAGTTGCCTGCATCTTACTGCAACCAGCTCTGGGCTATTATTTCACTGAGTAATGCAGGTTTTCTCCAATAAAAAGCACATTGATGCCTTGTTGAATTTTCAAGATTGTAAACAGGGACAGCATATTATCTAAAGCTTCTGGGAGGTTCTTTGGGGGCACAGCCTGTAGCTTACAGTAAGGAGATGCTGGGGGAGAGGGGCACAGTCTGCAGCTTACCTTGGGGAGATGTTGGGGGTACACAGTCTGCAGCTTACAGTAGGGGGGTGCTAGGGGACACAGTCTGCAGCTTACAGTGGGGAGATGCTGGGGTGCACAGTCTGCAGCTTACAGTGGGGAGATGCTGGGAGACACAGTCTGCAGCTTACAGTGGGGAGATGCTGGGGGGCACAGTCTGCAGCTTACCTTGGGGAGATGTTGGGGGTACACAGTCTGCAGCTTACAGTAGGGGGGTGCTAGGGGACACAGTCTGCAGCTTACAGTGGGGAGATGCTGGGGTGCACAGTCTGCAGCTTACAGTGGGGAGATGCTGGGAAACACAGTCTGCAGCTTACAGTGGGGAGATGCTGGGGGACACAGCCTGCAGCTTACAGTGGGAAGATGCTGGGGGATACAGCCTGCAGCTTACAGTGGGGAGATACTGGGGGGCACAGTCTGCAGCTTACCTTGGGGAGATGTTGGGGGTGCACAGTCTATAGCTTACAGTGGGGAGATGCTGGGGTACACAGTCTGCAGCTTACAGTGGGAAGATGCTAGGGGGGCAGGCACAGTCTGCAGCTTACAGTGGAAGATGCTGGGAGCAAAGCCCACAGCTAAAGCATTGCTGTTCCCTCCAGAAGCTGGAACAAGCGACTCTCAATTTCTCACCCTGTCGAGGATAGAACTACAGATAGCACTGAGGGTCAAGTCATCCACTTTCAAAAGCATCTCCTTCCTCTACTATCCAATCAGGAAACTCCTGGAGCGGTCTACTTTACTCTGAGCAGTCTTAAAGCTTTCCAGTAAAGGAAACAGAGTCCAGGAAGGACTAGGAAGAGCCTGTTTCTTTCCATCCTTCCCCTTCCCTTCCTCCCTTTCTTTCCCCCTTATTCATCCCACTTTCCCTGGAGAGAGAGCCCAGGAAGGCAAACGGAGCCCTGCCTCCTTCTTAGTCTTGCTAAAGGCAAAGGGTGTACAGGTGCTGGGCATCCTGGAAGCATCCAAGAAGGTGGCTGGAATGAACATTCTTCACATTGATTAAGTGGGCAATCATCATGAGGGGCTCAGAGCTCCCAGTGGACAGCTGTTGCCTGGGTATCTGTTATTTCTTTGCCAGGTAATTGGGCCTTACCTCCCATTTGACTTCCAGTTTTCCATATCCTCAGAGGTAAGGTATTAATTTGGGGTACATGCTTAATTAATGGCTGTATCGCATCTTTTTTTTTTCTCTAGCACACCTCCTAGGCTCCTCTCTAAGTGCTGGTAAATGAAAGCGTAAACTAGAAAGAAGGACTATTTGCAAGGAGCACACCCACTGATCTGCAGATCTGACTGAATAAGCAGAACCATGAGAAAAACCGCAACAGATCCCAGCTCTGCACAAAACAATGTAAAAATATAGGCATAATTGTCAACACTCAATCATTTCTTTCTTTGCCTGTGGTGATGTGACTATCTAATTCCACAGCAGGAATCTATTAATTATAAACTAGAAGCTCAAATCTGGGCCATTAGCTTTTAATCACAAGGAAATATAAAGAGTTTGAATGCTACAAACATTAACAGTGGCAACCGCTGCAGAACTGGGAAACTGGAACTGGCCTCGAAGGGGGTCTGCTTGCAGACTAGTCCAGCATTGTATCTGTGTGCCTCTGTGCCCTTCTACTGGCTCTGGAAGTCCTGCAAAGTCTATAAGGCTACACTAACAAGAAAATGAGATACTCCTCAGCAATAAAACGTCTAAATCCAAGCGCCAAGCCATCCCTCCTCACCCTGTCTATACAATAAGGTGAGCTATTGGAGATGAAGAGAATCAGGTACAAGAAGGCACCTTCTTAATCATTTATTCCTCCTCCTTAATTATGGAACAGGTATGAGAATTCAGGAGCCATGAAATTAATTATTTTTTTTGAAAAACATTCTGTTCAATTATTCAGTGTAGAGAGTAGATGATTAAATGCTACTAACCCTCCATTTTCATAGTTCTAATGAACATTTTCTGTTGATGTTTGTACCTGGCCTAATCAGAAGTTATTATGAAAACAAAATGCAGCTGTCTGTGCCTCAGTATCCACCAGGCAATGGTTCCAGGAGACCAAAGTCTGCGGAAACCAAAATCCGAACATGCACAAGGTTCTTGGGAAAATGTCACAGTGCTCCCATGTCATATACCTGCATCCTCCTGCATGCTTTAATCATTTCGTGACTACTTATGCTACCTGTACAACCTAAATGCCATGTAAGGCTGCTTGGAGCACAGTGCCAAGCTAGTGTCTGCACATTTTCAATACAGAGGATATATTTTTCTTTTAGGACGCTGAGCCCTCTGTCTGTGGGATGCTGATTGGACACTTCAACCTCCAAGAAGATCTAGATTTTTCTGGTCCACACTCAGCAACTTCCTGGATTGAGATGCAATATCTGCAGAGCAGAGTACTAAGTGTTGTCCCTCACTTCCTATGTCAGTTAGGCTATATTTGACGTGAGATTGTCCGTCTATTTGTAACTAATAAAACTTTACGTCAATATACTTACCTTACTGTGACACCAGGGCAGGAGAACTGAATTAAAACTTCCATCATGTTCATCTGTCCAAACAGACTGAAATGTGTGTGTCCAGGGCATCCCAAAGATTCCTCATGTCTTCCCTACAGTCTTGACACTGCATTTTTTCTTCTTAATTTTCCACTTAGAAGTCCCTGCCACACTGGCATTAAACCTACCCAATGCTCATATGTGTCTATATTCTTTTGTCTCCTAATGACTGTGTATACTTGATTTGAAATATTACACTGTATTAAACAGTAGGAATACAGACTGTGAACTGCGTCACTGCAATAATCTTTTTATACCCTGGTCTCTAAGACATCATCTAATTTTACAACATACTAATCGATGCTACTGCTGCAAGTCAGTAATCTAAGCCTTCCATAAGCTAGAAGTGGTTCTTGTTTTTGTTTTGTTTAGTTTTGTTCTGTTTTTTCGAGACAGGGTTTCTCTGTGTAGCTTTGTGCCTTTCCTGGAACTTGCTTTGTAGCCCAGGCTGGCCTCGAACTCACAGAGATCCACCTGCCTCTGCCTCCCGAGTGCTGGGATTAAAGGTGTGTGCCACCACCGCCCAGCGTGAATCCCTCTAGAAGTGGTTCTTAACAGAGAGCAATGCTCATCTAAAACCAGTCTTTGGACATATATCACAGGCTAAAGCTGTCAGGAAAAAGAGCGCACCTTCTTCCTCCTCCTCCTCTTCTTCTTCTCTTTGGCCGCCTGGGCCTGCTTGTGCTCCCAAACCAGGTTGGTCAGATTGGCCACATACTCATCAGTCTGCTGCAGAAGGTAAGCTAAGCGTCTGTCTTTCTTTTGGTCAATGAGTTTCCGGTAGCCCTCTTCGTCTTCAGCCTGTTCAGGAAGGGGAGAAGGATGACTGCATGATGAGCAGACACTCATAGGCCCACTTGGCACCCCTCTTGACTGCTCACAACCTGAATGTGGTGGTGCCTGGGGCCCACAGGATGAGCTGGGCTGCACTAGCTAGCAGTGGAATCTGCACTTTGGCCAATTTAGAAACGTGCAACACCTGGGGCCCAGGACCCCAAAGTCCGTAGCAAATTCATTGCACAAAGCCCCACTGCGCATGGGCTATGACCAAACACTCCAAGTCAGCTCTCTCCCACCTTCTGTGCCTCCTCAAAATCAACGCAAAATCTGATGCACTAAGTTACAAGCCTAGGTGACTGACCGGAGAGAAGTCATTTAGCTCCTGAGTGATAAAACAAACCCCGTAATTTCCACTTCCACCTCCCATCCAGTAACGCGATGAGATCAAGCAGAAGAAAACTCCTGATGTCCTCTGAGCCATTTTAGATGTCCCCATGGTAGAACATTCCAAAATGTCCTTTCCTATGATGCCTGAACAAAAGGAGAACACTGAACAATCTCTAAGAGGTGGCTCTACCCCCGAAGAGCTCAGGGACTCAGCTGTGGGATGTCACTCCAGCACATGCCGGAGCGACAGCAGCTTCATCACTCAGACTAGCTGCTGTCTGCCCCATGAATGAGCATGAACTCCAATGCTATTATAACTCTAATTGCTTTTGGCTATGGTTGATCTCACTTGAAGAAAGAGTGATAAAAAACTTCAGTTTCTCTATTATCTGTATATTCCATCATTTAATTGCAAAAATTAATGATTTGCAAATGCCTAATCATTGGTGTCAAACCAATCTGTTGCTGGAGTTCTAATACAGTTTTGCGTCAGTTGAATCAGACAAATTTGCCTGTTGACTGCTCCGTTTACTACACAATACTCTCCCTAACTAGAGCAAAGACTTTTGACAGTATTCTCCATCCCAGAAACGGGGAAAGGGGCGGAAGGCGGTGAGATTTATAAAACCCCAACTGGGACCCCAGCAAGGAAGACAGTGTCTTAAGAACTTCTAGAACTGTATTTATGAGGTGAGATGTATTCTGACCCACTCAGGAATTCTGCCCCACACAGAGCTTTGGGTCTCTTATCACCTGTCCAGGTTAGTTACTTTTCTAAATTTCATGGTATGCTTTGCCCAATTCCAGATACAAATGGTCAGTAAAACTCAACACTCAGGCCAATGACACAAACCTGCCTGTGTCTGTACATCCATTCAAAACTGACTGCAGAAGTAAAGATGCAAAACAACTTTGAGACAACAGAGCTGCCACAAAATAAACTTTCAAATTAACTTACAAGTCAGTTTTTAAGTTCGAGAATAATTTAGTAAATTTATATAATTACTAAAATTATGAATGCCAAGTGGGGGGAGGGAAGAGAATGAGTATGATTCTTTGATTCAAAGATATAACCTTGTAAACTATTCATTCAAAAAACTCTTAGTCAGTCATCTCAAATACATCATATGTTTAAAGGACTGCATTTGCCATTCTAGATGTGATAACCAAACTCCTGCAAAACACAGCACTCACCTTTCTTTGAGAAGCTACATTAAGTGGATGATGATGGTACCCTCAGGCACAAAACTACTATGGCTCCTCACGTGCAACCTGGATTATTAGGTGCACTGTGTAGAAAAGACAGAAAGTTCTCACTCTACCTCTAGAAGTTCAGACATATATGAATGTTTCTCTCTCTCTGTGTCTGTCTCTGTGTGTGTGTGTGTGTGTGTGTGTATCAAGCAGCTTCCTTTTCTTCTCTTGATACCTGTGTCACATTCTCAGTGCAGGAAGATGCAGGCAGAGTGTCTTCCAGTCTCACGTGAGGCCCTTACCATCAGCCTCCGCATCCTCTCCTTCTCGATCCGCTCTGTCTCCTTCTTTTGCTCCCTTTCAGTGTTAGCGTGCCAAGTCGCCACTGCTTTGGACAGCTTCTGGATCTTCCCAGCCACAGACCGATGATATTCCTTAAAATCTTTTGCATGTTGTAAAATACTGTTCAAGTATTCCTACAGGATTCACAAGAGGGAGAAAGGGATGCTTTGGGTAGGTACACTTCCCAGTGAAGCATCAGCACGCCCAAAGATGCCCCGGTGTGCACTGACATCCTTCAAAGACTGTAATCTATTGATGGTGGAGCCCCTCCCTGGAGCCTCGGCAGTACAGGTATGGACTCCAGGCTAGTGTGATTGTGAGCCTAGGCAAGAGTGGATGCCTTCACTCCATGGTGTGGACATCCAAAAAACGGAGAAAGGCAAAGACTAACTGGGCTATGGGCTAGTGGGAAAAAAAAGACTTCCTTCATCTGTATGCCTAGGGAAGAGATGCCGCCCTCACCTCCAGGGTGCGGTCACCAGAAATGGAAAAAAGCAAGGACAAAGGCTGACCTATAAAACCTCAATGAAAAAGTTTACAGCACATTGTTCTGTCACCCTGAAATAAACATGAGGGTTCTGGGCATTTCCAGTGAAAAACCACATTTCTTCTGTTCCAACTTAAATTTGGAACTGTGATGCAAAGTAAGTTTATACAAAGCTGAAACTGCCATATGTAATCCTAATTCACTTTTCAGAAGGAGGGGAAATACGTACCCTACTTACACTAAAATCTTTCTTTCTTTTTTTCTTTTTGCAAAAGGAAACTAAGTTAGGCACTAGATTAAGCACAATAAAACAAACATGAGACAAAAATCAAATCCTACATCAGTGTTTCCAACCCTCTAGAAAGGAATGTTTTTTAAGATCTGCCCCCGTGAATCCTCTAGCTGGGTCCTTCAAAGAGCCTAGAATACTATAGAAAAATAACTTCCCGCTGGGGGCTGGGAAGATGGCTCAGAAATTAAGAGCACTCGTTCATCTTATAGAAGGTATGGGTTCAATTCCCAGCACTCTCCACACTGTTGCTCAAAACCACGTGTAACTCTACTTCCAGGGGGATCCAAAGCTCGCCACCTCTGTGAGCCTCGAGCATTCACTGGGCACACAACCACATATGTAGGGAGGCGGGGGAGAGGGAGGAAAGAGAGGGTCAGTGAGAAGTGTTCCTCCAGAGTCTTCAGTTCCTGCCTCGAGTTCCTTCCTGGGCTTCCCTTAATGAAAGACTGCTAACCCGCAAGCCAAATAAGCCCTTTCCTCCCCACGGACAGCGTTTATCACAGCAACTCAAAAGCCAAGCCAGGCACTCTCCCATCTCCGAAATGATGTCTCTGTACTAAAGAAACTCCAGGTTACCTTTCTGTTCGATGACACCCCCCCACCCCAACTTGGAAAACATGGGGGCCCCCAACCACTGACCCCATGGGGCACCTCTGACCAGGAAGGGTATGCAAAGGTCTAAGTACCTGGTGCTTCTGCCTGCGCTTCCTCTCCTGCTCGATCTTCTGCTGCTTCTCCAGTTTCTCGGTCATGCGAGCTTCTCGCAGGGTCTGGCGCTTGCTCCGCTTGTATGCTTTGGAATTGAGGGCTGTCTCCAGGGTGGTATCCCTCCGCATGCAGGCCACCACCTCCTGTCTCAGCTAGCAGGAGAAGAACAGTTAGCAGATCCACCACCACCAAGAGAAGCCAGGTCCTGGGCCCTGACCTCAACTCAATAGAACTGAAAGGGGACTCAACGTACTTTTCTCAATCCGACTGCAGCTGGCTATTACTAAAAGCAAGAGCTGAAACTGTGCACATTTAAATGGTAATTTTAAAGACCGTATAAATCTTTTTTCCTCATAATTCACATCAAAAACAATTTTAGTACTGTAACAGAAAAAAAATGAGGATGCTGTGCTGGGTTTGAAATAGAGTTACTCATTTCATTTAATTATCATAATGATGTTACTTAGTCAATAAGCCTTTTAATTTTTTTAACTGTCATAATATCATTCTTTTATTGATCTACAAGAACAAGAGAGTTACCATCTATCTATGTTCCAAGTAACAGCAGTAACTCCAACGATGTAAATTCATAACTTCAAATAAATGATGGGAAATATCAGTCCGGGTTTCCTCCCTCTCCAGTAATAATGTGCTTTAGCATTTAAATCTTACATTACATCATGGACTTGTTTTAGCTTATCATAAACAATGTAACCATATTGCATATTATATGGAGGTAGGCAGTGGGAACTTGGGGGTCCACCTTATAATAATCACTCAATTGAACCTGGAACTGGCATCAGTCCCATCCCATCGACACAGGAAACTTCATAGATAATAGATTTTCCAGTAATATCAAACAAGAACTAGGGAGCAGCAGGACTCCAGGACAGGGAATCATATCTCATACTTGAGAACATACGCCTCTAATATACATTTGACAAATCCGTGTCAAACGCTTTATCCATTCCTATGATAAAGTTCCCTCTAATTAAGATGTAATGGAAACATTCTGTTTCTTCTTCTTTTTACATTTAACCTGAAATCTGCGTTTTATCACTCTCTGAAACCCCTAGCCAAGCAGCACCCAGATACCAGATGCCCTTCCATCACATGCCACCCCAGAAGTGAAATGTGTTTATAGACAGGGCAGGGGGCCTTGTGATTTTGGTAGGATCTTCCAAAGAACAAATTCAACACTTCCAGACTATGCTTACTCATTAACAATCCATTCTGCACGCCCCAGCACACGTTAGCATGATCCATGTGACTGACGGAAGGTGCTCCTTGTCCCCTTTGGTTTGGACAAGCAATCTGTGGATGGGGACCAGCACACTTTGACAAAACTCAGCCAAGGGAAAATCAGTTCTACTGCATTCCACTCCATGCCTACCGATTCAGAAATCAGAAAGTAGACCATTATATTAGAGCTCAACAGTGAGTTCTAGGAGACAGTAACTCACTAATTAGTCAATGTGTGAGGGAGTCTGATGTGACCAAGTGCCCCTGAGTTAGGTTTTTGATGAATAATTAAGGGACACGACATTGGTTTTTTTTGTGTTTCTACAAACACGGGCTAGTGATTAGGAAAGAGACAATCATGCTTTCTGTTTCTGGGGTCACAGACTGCTTTGCACATTTGGGTTCACCAGGAATGTTATCTATCTATCTACTGCCTCCTTGGTTTTCCTTGGGGCCATGAAGGAAAGTCACAGCTCTCCACAATCTGTTGTCATGGTTTTTGTCCACAGTACCAAAATGCAATGACTGATCTTGTACAGGAGGAAAAACGTTTCTGATACACAGAAGGGGTTAAGAATACTAAGTACTTCGTATTCATTACTTTCAGCTCTGAGCCACCAGTCTAAAGACATGCTATTTTACGAAGTTCCTAGCTTCACAACAATGTTGAGCAGACTCGAGGAAGCTCACAGATCACACTTTAGGAACAATTACATTGATTTCCTACATCATGGATTCACTGGGGAAAAGGCATTACCTGCCGTTGGAAATTGAGTAAGCGGAGTGCCTTCAGTTCCACAGTGGCTTTGGTTCGTAAATCTGGTGGCAGCGAGCCAGGCAGGCTTTCCAGTTCTTGTATCCTATGAGCTATGCGAGCCTGAAGTCTAGAAGGAGAGGAGAAAGAGGGGGATGGGGGCAGGCAGAGCCCTACATCAGGACTAGTCTTCCATGATCAACAGCAGCTTTAGGGTTAGGTTCCTATACTCTGCACACTGACAGTTGATTTCTAACATCCAATTGGGTTTTCTTTTCTTAAAAGAAAAAAAAAAGTTTACACACATTTACTGACTGGCAGAGAGTGCACATGCCACAGTGCATGTGTGGACAGAAGAGGGCAGCTTGTGAATTCTCATTCTGGGAGTGAAGGCCATAGATGCCTTTGGCTGCTGAGCTATCTTACTGGGGCCCCAACAAGATTTTCTAATGTTAACCAAGAAAAAACTACCTTTGAACTCGCTTCATACTACACAACACCTTGAATTTCTAGGTAGCTTCTCTCTAAGACCTAGAAAGGAACTTCACACTACATTGAGGGGACAGGGGGGTATTAGACGCCCTTGCTTGCTCTCAACAGAGAGAACACATCGGCAGCCTAGCTAGCTGCCCCACTCCCAGCCTGCCATGGCATGCCAAGCCGAGACCACAGCTCTTCCTTCTGTTCTGAGGCAACAGTGACTACAGTAGCTAAAACAGTGACAAGTGCAGTTTTAGGAGCCGAGGCCACAGAAGTCAGCCAGCTAGTGACATGCCGAGAGAGCCCTGCCAACCACAGCACTTCCTCTGTGTGCTGCTTGGCTAAGAAAAGCCAACAAACTGGGCATCTGCAAAAATCAGGGGCAGCAGTGAATAGCATTTCCTGAAAGGGATGCTGGGGTTTCTCATTTTAGACACCATCGAAAATATAATTGCAAGTACTTCCTCCTAATGAAGGCCGACTGGAGAAGAAAAGGCTTCTCTCTCTAGTCCCTGGCTGCTATGGTCCTGACACATATAAACTGGTTTCAAGCCTTACTTTTATAAATACACACACATCACTGAAATCCAGTTTTAGAATAAACTCCTCCCCCAGCTTTGGGACAAAACTGAGAACAGAACTGAAGAGAAAGAAATGATGATAAAAGTTATTAATGAGTTAACCCAGTAAATAATATTCACTGCAATAAATGCATCTAAAGAACAGTTTTGAATTCTCAACACACACACACACACACACACACACACACACACACACACACACACACACATAGGCACATGTAAATAAATGCTGCAGTGGGCCCACTTTACTAATGAGAAAACTGAAGACACATGCTGACACCTGTACTGGCTGGTTTGGTGTGGCAACTTGACACAAGCTAGAGTCATCAGAGAGGAAGGAGCCTCAGTTGAGGAAATGCCTCCATGAGATCCAGCTGTAAGGCATCTTCTCATTTAGAGATTATTGAGGGAGGGCCTAGCTCATGGTGGGTGGTTCCATCCCTGGACAGGTAGTCCTGTGTAGCTGGAGAGTTTTCTCCGGGTCCCACCAAGCCCTGTCAGTCCGACAGCCCACTTATAAAACAAACACACAGACGCTTATATTATTTAAACTGCTTGGCCATTAGCTCAGGCCTACCATTGTCTAGCTCTTACTCTTATATTCAGCCCATTTCTAATAATCTACACTTTGCCACGTGGCTCGTGGCTTACCGGTACCTCACATCTCCCTTGTCATGGTGGCGGCTCGCAGTGTTCCCTCATGCCTCCCTGTTCTCTCAGTCCTGGGTTCTATAAGAAAGCAGGCTGAGCAGGCCAGGGGAAGTAAGTCAGTAAGAAGCTCTCCTCCACAACCTCTGCATCAGCTCCTGCTTCTGGGATCCTGCCCTGTTTTGAGTTCCTGACTTCCTTCAGTGATGAACAGCAATGCTGAAGTATAAGCCAAATAAAATAAACCCTTTCCTCCCCAATTTGAATTTTGGTCATGGTGTTTCATAGCAGCAAGAGAAACCCAAAGACAACACTGGAGGAATCAAAAATCAAACCTATATTATATGGATTATTATTCATTGGCTTTTCCCATCTAGGTAGCCCTAAATGTCCAAATAGGCAAAAGAAGTTACATCTAAACATTGAATGTATGAAGAGAAAAACACAAGCACAGACAGACAGACAGACAGACACACACACACACACACACACACACACACACACACACACACACACAAAGAAAAAAGGAAAAATGAAACCAGTTTTTATCTTTAGAACCACTTTGCTTTGTAATGTTATCAAGATCACACTTATTATCAGGACCAAAGACTTAGCTATTGCAGTGGTGGGAGATGCGGGCACCCACAATTTCATTATGTTACAGCCTTGGTTCTAGACTCCATGTGTCCTGTTCTCATTTGAATACCCTAGAATTTAAACTCCCCCGTGTATTTTGGATCGGGATGACACAGCGAGTCCGGTACGAAAGTCAAGGAATGGCAGCCTCGGAATTCCATCTTCCAAGGAACAGGCTCTAGGTGGAAAACAGTGACTACAGGACACCTGGGCTGACAGTGCCGAGACAGACCCACCCTGAACTGAGTGGGAAGTGGGAGCGCAGAGAGGGAAGTCAGGGGCTGGGAGTGGGGCTGGTGGTAATGGAGTTGGGGGACCTGGGCCACTGCAGAAGTTAGGTGCCAAGGGTGCGCTTCTCCTCTCCCTGCCAAGACTGCTTCTCCAAAGGAGAAGTGGTATGTTGGTGCATCCCAAGAATGCCCAACACAGAAGAATCTTTTTTTCAATGGAAGAGAGGATGCAGGACAAAGTGCAAACTCAAGAAAAGAGGAGGAGGAGATTTCACAGCAAAATGATACGTCCTCGATGCGGCACGCGGGGTGGGTGGTAAGGTTATGGGGGGGGGGGGGGGGGAGGGCTCCCACAGAAAACTCTCTCTCTGTTGTTGTCATGCTTAATGGAAATCTTCATTTTAAATAATGCTCCTCTCCAGACAATTTCATCTTCCCATCAAGGGGATTCAGCAGGAAGTCCGATAAAGAGAGTCAGGATTCTAAACTTCCCCAAACAGCAGCAAGATGTAATCCTGCCTGACTGCAGGAGGCTCATTTAGTGTCCTCACGAGCACAGAAAATTGAGGCAGAATTAGGTCACACAGGTTTTTCATACAGACTGAAGAGTAAATCAAGAAGGGTTACTGTTCTGGCAAGGAAAAGAGTTCCATTAAAGGCAACAGATATTTGTTCAGGTCCAGGGGAGAAGTTTATGATTCCTGTAGGAGAGTTATTTGAACAGAAAATGACACTGGTACATTTTGTTCCTTCAAGGAGCTGAGTGATACTTTAAAGAGCGAGGGGGAGAGAAAAGGAACATGTATGATTTTGGTGACTCTTCCAGCACAGTGGCTAGCGGTAATTTTTGAGAAGGAATTTTCAGGGTTGTGATGGCGAGGAGGACAAGACAAGGAAACACACATGAGAGAGAGACAGAGACAGAGAGACAGAGAGACAGAGGTAAGATACACACACATGTCTCCTAAACCCATTTCCACACTCAATTCTGTTCCACACTCAAATTTGGTGTAATTCAAAGATGCCTTTCCCAAATAAACCCTTCCGAGTGTGAAATGTGCCTTCCAGGCAAATATTTGTTTACGGAGAACTAGTTTACATGTCCATGTAAGCTCCTAAGAAAGTACTCTCTGACTGAACACAGAAGGAAATGAAGTTCCGTATAGAAAGGTCAAGAACTGGTACCCGAAGATGAGGGTTAGGGGGTGATGGGTGAATGCAGCACGCAGAACTGACATCAGAGAAAGAAGAATAAATTCCTGTTTAAAAAAAACAAACATGGTGAGTCAAAAGGAGACCACACAATCTAAAAGTGGGGTACATGTTTTCAGTCCCAGGGCTGCACACATCTGAGGCCAGTGCGTACACAGGCAGAGACTCACTTAAGCTGACACCAAAAGAGGAAGGTTGGCGTGTCAAAATTTTATGAGTTTATGGCAAATCAAGAAGAGCAGCCAACTGGCTTAGAGAAATATAACATCCTAATAATTTCATTCCGTTTCTGGAGACAAGGACAAGAGCCAAAGAAATGAAGATGCTACGGGATTTCCGTTGCATGACACTTTGCTCTCTCAGAGCCTATGAAATCCCGAAAGAGATCTCTGTTCGGACCTCATTCAGATCTTTAGCCAGGTGACAAAGGTACACTAGCCAGACAGTCTAGTGATGGGGGAAGCCTAGTGGGCTAGCTCCCATCACAGGGAGCGGGCTAGCCCATCACAGGGAGCAGACTAGCCAATCACAGGGAGCAGACTAGCCAATCACAGGGAGCAGGCTAGCCAATCTCAGGCGGCAGGAGAGAAACGAATCTAATACCTGTCCCATATGAGTGTGGAAGAGATTTAATGTAACCTCTCTGATGATAAATTTAATCTCTGGGGTTGAATGATGTCTTTATAGAGGCAGAAGCCAGCTATTGTTCCATGACTAAACAAGATAAGGCATGACCCTCTCAGGCTGCCAGCACAAGTTCATTCTTCTCCAGATGGCCATGGGGACACCGGGGCCAAAGGGACCACCAGGCCTTTGGCAACCCCAAAACCATGCAGCTTCAGCTTTACAAAACTAGAAGCATTTATCACATGAAAGTAATATGAAAATGACTATTCAACCACATTCTGAAATGCACATGATTTTTAGTTGTTTTATTTTTTGAGATAGGGTTCCACTATACACCCTAAGCTGGCCTTGATCTCATGATTCTCCTGCCAGAACATTCCATGTGCTGAGAGTCTAGGCATGCAATAATAATATCTGGTAGATATAATTTTTTCTTTTTCTTTCTTTCTGTTTGGTTTTTCAAGATAGGGTTTCTCTGTGTAGCTTTTTGCCTTTCCTGGAACTCACTCTGTAGCCCAGGCTGGCCTCGAACTCACAGAGGTCTGCCTGGCTCTGCCTTCCGAGTGCTGGGATTAAAGGCGTGTGCCACCACCACTGAGCGGAAATTTTTATTAACATAGGAGAATGGGGCAGGTGAGATGGCTAAGTAGGTTTGGGTAAAGGCACTTGACCGTGAGCTTAAACTACAGAAAACACACAGTGGGAAGGAAAAGAGCCAACTCCCATAAGACCACACTTGTGAGGCAGTACAGACATGCCATAAATAAATAAATAAATAAATAAATAAATAAATAAATAAATAAATAAATAAATAAAGGGAATAAATGCAATAAAAACTTATTATAGGAAGATGATGTAAGTTACAAATGTTTTAATACATTGAAATAGGCTGAAAAAAAGCATTACTTAATACTTTAGAAGATAATCCATTAAGCTCACACTTCTAAAAATGGTTCTAAAATGAGATTATAGGAAAACCCTGTAATTAAAATTCTAGAAATAATGACAAAAAAAATTTAGAAGTCCACAAAGCAGTTTACAGGCACACACATGCACATGTACACACACACACACACACACACACACACACACACACACACACAGAGGCTGAGTAAGAGAGAAAAAGCCAGGTGTTACATAAGATGTCTAGGTACAGAGAATGTCTTCTGAGGGTAGCTTTCATGGGCCAACAAAGCTCCTAGCATCTTTGCAACTTCTGGGCAGGGTAAAAGCATAGTAGATTTGAGGCAAGGTAGAATTGAGTCACCTCACAATTCTGCTCTTTCTTCTAACTGACCATCCCCCAATAACTACTTATGACTTTCTTTTCTGAATAACATAATGAAGATATGGCATCTGAAGAGGTTTTAGGCCCCGGGTGTCCTTATGTTTGACTTTATGATCCACAAGCATTTCCCCAACAGACTCTGCCTGGCCCTGATGCTCAGGTGCACATGGCAATTGGGAAGGATAGGAGAAATGTTCCCACTGATGACCAGAAACAGAAATGAGAAAATAAAGCCATATTTCCACTCCAAAAGGCAACCCACATCTAATACCTGGTGTTACTGGGATGTCTCCAAAACAACTCTCCATACCAGTTACATTTTATTTAATTTCATAATAAGCTGCATGCTTTTTAATAAAAATTAAGACAGTGCTCTTAAAGAGAACCCAAACACTGCTTACTGACTAGCATTCTCTAATTTTTAACAATGAATTTTCTTTTAATTCAAGTTAATTAGAGGAAAATAACTGACACCAATATTTCTGAAAGCTTCCAAAATATATTACCTTTTCACATGTTAAGTCATAGGAAAGTAATGTAACCTGATGAAGACAACAGAGCTGTTTCTCATAGAGTATTCTTTCAGACAGGCTGCAGAACCTGAAATCTTAGCTTCGTTTCATCATAAAACGTACTGGACTCCATTTTTCATGGTTGTTAGCCATTTGCTTAAAGGGTCTGCTAAATAAAGCCTGTGGGCCAAATCTTGTCCATAGTTGCTTTTCTAAATAAAGTTTTATTGGAACAAAGCCAAGACACCACAGTCTATGGGTGTTTTCCCACAAAAAGGGCAGAGCTGACTATCTGTGTCTAAGACATATGGCCCTGTAAAACATTAGATGTTTTCCATCTGGTCCTTTACAGGAAAAGTTTGCCAATCCCTAATTTAGACACAACTGTGTCAAATCAGGTGACAAGTGTCTGGATTAAGAGTTTAACTAAGGATCCCATTTGAAGACAGAGACCTAAGGCTTATCCCTAAAGCTGGGCCAGCTTCTGTGAATTAAAACACAGAACACATTGTATCAATCTATACAGTACACTTTTCAGTACCATGAGCTGGGCCAGTATTCTGAAGGATGGACTCAGACAAGGTACTCAACATGACCGTCTCAGTCATCAGTTGTGCAGAAACACATTGACAATCAAGGACAATCCATTTCTTGATTCAAGCCTGAGACGCACCACCCTGAAATTAAGGAACTTTGGACTGGGCTTCTGATCTTTGAATTCCCAGAACCTGGCAAGTGGATGGGACGGATAAAGGTTTCTGATTGAATGAGAAAGAAGTCACAGTTTGTCCTACTCATGTAGGGCCCCACCCAACAGCATCATGTAAGGACCCACCCAACAGCATGTGAACTTTCTCTACAACTGTTCCAAAATCACTGTCATGGCATGAGTCCTCCTCTGGTCTCTCTTCACCCCTCCTGGTGTCCAGCACTACCAGAACACTGCCCTCTGGGGCACGTCAGTCAGCCCCAGACCCCGGTAATGACCTGGCCTGGTCGCCAGCAGTACCTGTACTCTCGCTCCTGCAGGATCTCCACGGGGTCGAGGCCTTGCGGTTTCTGGATGGGGCTGATACGGCTCTGCTTCTGCTGGAGCTGCAGGACCGGAGACGGCTGCCCTGGGGCAGGTTGCTGTACCGAGGGCCCGGGTACAGCTGTGGCCGTGGGCTGGGCAGCGGCTGGGGGTGCAGGCGAGGGCCGGCAGCTGGCTGCCGGTGCTGACAGCTTCTGTGGGGTGCTCTGGCCACTCAGCAGCAGCTCCTGCCCAGGGCCTGTGAGACAAGAGGGACATGAGCAGGACAGGACAAAAGGAAGGACACCTGCTGACCATGCTCCTCCAGCCCTCAACCACCACCTAGGGCTAGAAACCTCCAGGGTCTTAACCACTAGAGAGCTAATGGGGGTACAAAGGAGGAAAAGGAATGAGGGGCAGAGGCGAAAAGGGAAACATAATCTAGTGTGGACCCCTTGGGGAAATGGCATGCCTTAATTAATATTGTCAAAAGCATCCAAAAAATAACTCCTAGCTGTAATAAATCAAGAAAATGACAAGCTGGTTTTTAATGCCACATTCTGGGGTGAGTTTTGTTGTTGTTGTTGTTGTTGTTTTTAAAGACTCACAGGTGCACTCAAACTTTAGAAAAGAGAGTTCAGTTCTATAACAATCAGATGCAATGGGTGTGGACCTAAAGTGTCACTTTGCAAACTGCTACTAAGGCCTCTGTCTCAAGTGCTGGTGCTGGCTGTGGGATCCAGTGTTGGCTGTGGGATCCAGTGCTGGATGTGGGATCCAGTGTTGGCTATGGGATGCAGTGTTGGTTGTGGAATCCAGTGCTGGCTATGGGATCCAGTGTTGGCTGTGGAATCCAGTGCTGGCTATGGGATGCAGTGCTGGATGTGGGATCCAGTGAAATGTTGAGTATGAGATCCAGTGCTGGCTGTGGGACCCAGTGCAATGCTGGGTGTGAGATCCAGTGCTGGCTGTGGGATCCAGTGCAGTGCTGGGCATGATATCCAGTGCGGGCTATGGGATCCAGTGCTGGCTGTGGGATCCAATGCAATGCTGGGTGTGAGATCCAGTACTGGCTGTGGGATCCAGTGAATAGGGTTAAGGAGTTCACTGGTCTGCTGGCAACTGAGAGGCTCATACTTTTTCCCTTGGTGCTTCTGAAAGCTTACTTATAGTGAAGCCCAGGAACTAAATTTTACTCTAATTACATAGTAGTAAAATATTTCTGAAACTATTCAACATTTGGGGTAAAATATGCTCATTTCCCCTAATGAAAATTAGCAAATACTAAAGAAGGCCATTATTTCCTCTTATTATCATACGATAACATGCAATCTTTAACCTATCTTGGAAGCTTGGTGTAGCAGCACAGATCTGTAATAGCAGCACTTGAGAGGTAGAGACAAGAGTCAGTGGCTAACCTGGGCTATAAGAGAGCCTGTCCCAAAAAAGCAAAGTAAATATTATTGAATTCAGTTTCAGCTATTTTTCTGCATTAAGCTTTGGGAATTTCAATTAACTGCTAGACACAGATCTAAAATAAGAAGTGCTTCAACTCTCCTCCAGGTGAGTTCTCAGTTTTCTTAAAATTAAATACAATTGCTGAAGCTACCAAATGAGTTAGTAAATTAAAAAAAAAAATTAAAAATTAAAAAATTAAAAAAAAACAAAGAATCTCAGTCAGCAGATGCTAAAACCACAAACAGGCATTCATCCAAGTATTTCCTATATCCTTCCTAAGGGAAAAAAAAAATAAAGCCATTAAGCACAAAAATCAGTCTAAGACTTCAGAGAGGCACAATAATTAACCATACAAAGGCATACATTATAGAAAACGGAACGCATTTCATCCATTTCTGACAAATGCCATTGGAAAAGGACTTCAATGACAATCAAGAGAAAGCAATAAGCAAACATTGTGACATGAGGAATGTGAAGAATTAGTACAAAGTGCTCTGGGAGGTGTCAGTGTACGTGTGTGTGTGTGTGTGTGTGTGTGTGTGTGTGTGTGTGTGTGTGTGTGTGTGTACGTGTGTGTGTGTGTGTGTGTGTGTGTGTGTATGTGTGTGTGTGTGTACGTGTGTGTGTACGTGTGTGTGTGTGTGTGTGTATGTGTGTGTGTGTGTGTATGTGTGTGTGTGTGTGTGTATGTATGTGTGTGTGTGTGTGTGTGTGTGTGTGTAGGTACCTCCATCCCAACAGCTGGCACAGGCTGTTTTTCTTTCCCTTCCAATAATTAGGTAAAATTTCCCAAACAATATAGAGCTAGATACATTTTTTTTCTTAAGCTAACTTGTAGTCTTGGTCTTCTTGGGGGTAGATTAAAAAGAAGTTCTGAAATGAAATGTATGCCTCTTTTTTTTATGTCCAGGATGTACCATCATATACAGTTTTTTTTTTCAACTTAATTCTTTAATTTTTGTTTTCTGAATGGAAGATCTTTTACAAAATGCATACCTCTTCATTACATGTTTTATTTGGAAGCTTTTTCATCCATATTTAAGAAACCGATTTC
The DNA here is from genome assembly GCF_903995425.1 of Onychomys torridus. Lineage (NCBI taxonomy): Eukaryota > Metazoa > Chordata > Mammalia > Rodentia > Cricetidae > Onychomys > Onychomys torridus. Next base: position 144,971,761 of record NC_050443.1, on the reverse strand, counting down.
TCAACATTAAAGTCCAGGGTTGTCAACACTGGAGTGAGTTAGGTAGGGAAGTTTTAGAATACCTTTCTTTAGAGGTCTCTAAACTAGGGAATGTTTTCCCTTTGCACTGTTTTTATGTATGACTAGTCAAACGACAGAAGATATAGATTTCTGACATTTATCTTTAATTTTTAATTACATTCACTGATTTATAGAAGGGAGGGACAGGCATCCAGCAGTGCACAGGTGGAGGTCAGAGGTCAACTTGCAGGAGTCAGTTCCCTCCTTCCACCATGCGGATTCTGAGAATCAATTCAGGCTTGGTGGCAAGAGCTCTTACCCACTGTGCAAGCAGAATTAACTATGTTAACAGTTTAAGCATTCTAATGATGAGTTTACTACTTTTAAGACTCTCAAAATACAATTTTTTTTTTTTTTATGAGAAGAGGACTGGGTTGTTATTGGTAGAATAGTATCATGATAATTACTTAAAATTCCACTGTCAACGTCTTTTCCCTCATTTCTAAGTTTGAATAAACTGAAGCATCCACAGAGCACAGCAACAGTGGACACATGTTCCAGCCCTCCTCCCTGCCACCAACCCCGTTCCATAGCATGACTGCCTGGAAACAGAAGCGGGATGCAGAAGTCTGCATGGCCTAGGGGCACATTTAAGTCTAAGTCACTGTTTTGAAAAGGTATTTAATCAAAGAAAGGTATTGTCAGCTGGCCATTTTTAGTCTGCCTATCTCCAAGACAGGTCTGTTATACACCTGGTCCACCTTATCCAATGACTAAAATATAAGGACGTTGTAATCTGGTGGATTCATCCTTAACATTGAGAAACAGAAACCCCACCATGGACTTACATATTCCAGTGTCTAACTTAACACCATGAGGAAGGGCTAGAGAGCACTTGCTCTTGCAGGGGACCCAGGTTCGATCCCAACGTCCACATGGCATCTTACAACGCTCTGTGACTCTAGTTCCAGGGGACCTGATATCTCTTCCGACCTCCTTAGGCACCATGCATGTGCATAATTAACCTATACAAGCCAAACATTCATACACATGAAAAAAATAACTCTTAAAAAATAACATAAAGTTACCCAAAATAAAAATATGGTCTTAGCTCTATCAGCCACTGGCTCTGTGGAGCTGACCAAGTCACCAAGCTCTGGCGTCTGCTTCTTCATCTGCAGAATGGGACAATAATAATAACCTCTTTCCCAGAGTGGTCACAAAGATTCAGTGAGAATCTGACTATATGCTCAACTTTTCCTCTCTATGGATCCAGGGCAAGGAGAGAAAAGTCCAATTTAACCACTGAACGCCACACAACAGGAAATCCCCTGACATAAGAATGCACTTCCAGAATTTGGGCACCATATTAGCTGGCAGCTTGTGGAGGATTCTTTTCTGGGCCAAATTTCAAAACATTTCTCTAGTTTCCTACAACTCAGCACAGATGCTCCTTAGGTCAGTGGACTCATCATGTGTATCCTGCCAGCTGCTATCAGGGCCACTTAGGAGCAAGCGTATTTCCTAGCTAAACAGAAAGTCGTCTACTGTGTGGGTCTGTTTTCGCCTCCCTCTGACTGGCTGTCTGAATACTTTCTTTTACAGAGACCAGGAAACTCAATGCAGCTTCCTGCGCTTACATTCAGGATGTGAGCCCCCTCTAGTAGGTTCTGCGCCCGTCCTGCTGGAGATTTACAGACGGCACTGGACTCCAGCCACAAACACCACCAGACAACCCGCCGTTGGCTACCTACCGCCTTTCGCCACACCTTCACGCTGAACAAAAATTGAATTTTTAGCTCATCTCATCCCCTCTCTAGTATGAACAATTTAGGCTTTACGGTCAGTATTCAAAACTGCCTTCTGCTTCAGCCCTTACCTTAAGGAGCCAAAATGGAGGCTGTACTGCCTGGCTCTCCAGAATGTGGTCCCAACACTGCTTGGTGGTGGAGGTGCGGGGGATGATCTTCAGTGGATACATCCCATCCCACAACACCTGATTTGAAGTAATAGGGCAACACACACACCAAAATACCTACACCTCACCTGCACAGAATTTCTGGGCATTCAGAGGCCACTCAGCACACAGGATAATTATGCAAATCACCAACCACTCTGCATTAAATAGGAATGTGAGTGATTTCTACAGGTTGGGGGAAAAATAAATGAAGTAAAGAATATTTAAACTGAACATATCAGAAAGTTTCGGATGCCAAGGGGGGGAGGGGCAAGCATTTAAGATGAGGGGGCAGAAACACTTTCTTCTTTTACCACGTAAGATTGTTCCCTCCCTTCTCCAAACCACAACTTTTTCAGCTCTTGTTTTTAGACTGCTTTAATCCCTAAAAGGTAAAGAGAAAACGAAAAAAGAAAAGTGCCTTGGTCTGGAGTTCTGCCCACAAGAGCAAGGACAGGGCTCCGCTTGAGAAGTGGCCAACCACCCCACCCCTCCAAGCGGGAACCTTCTCCGACACATGCTCAGTGCACAGGGCATCGTGCTAAGGAACAATGTCACTTCCTGTGAGTTCTGCTCTGGGGCAATTGGGGGAAGGACCAACCCAGCATGGTAACATATTCCCTTCTCCCATTAAGTACACTAGGAAATGGGATGGAAATTTAAGAACCTCCAGAGGAGTGCATGGACTAAAATGTCTTTTTTTCCTGTAAGATTGGCAGCGTGCTTATGAGAAAATGTGCTTTTTTTTTTTTTTTTAAAGGGGGAGAAGGGTATAAAACATGAGTCAAGTTTAATACTGACTTTAAAAAAAAAAAATCCTTGCACTATTTAGGCTTATTGTAACTGCCAATAAAAACAAATGCCTTCATCCACTAAGGGTGTCTGTCCTAGATCAGATTTCCACACAAGTTTTGGAGATGGACACTCCTATTAGCATCGGGGATATGCAGCTCTAGGAAAGAGATATCTTCTTTCACCCATGGCGTCCTTGAACTCTTGAACAGAAAACAATATATACCCACATATTTCCATTTCCTACTAAGCATGACATCTGTAAAATACCAAAGACATGAGCAGTGGGTAATAAAATCAAGTCCCTTTGTTGATAGGGATGTGATAAGACAGGCACAGACAAAGAGGTGCTTAATTAAGAAGGGTTCCCCTCTTGTGGAAATGGCCCAGACAATGTATGCACAGTTAGGTTCAGTAGACATGAAGTGTTGTGATCTGGATGTACTCAGATAATAGAAACTTCACCCTTTAAATCTCACTCTTTGGTTCATCTCCACGATTAGACTCTTGGGTGGAAAGGTTTCTCAGATGAAGAATTCAGCACCCTATCTTCTGTGAGGACACTGAGAAGTTACTAACGCCTTTGGAGGCCTAGGACATGGCAGGTGCTGCCCCAAGACAGGCTTCACGCACCATGGATTATGCTCACATCCCGTAACGCTACCTCTCGGGAACTTCACTGTATTCCCTCCACTCTCCCAGCTGCCAGCTATTCCTGTTGTAAGCAGCTGGTCCCTGCATTAAACCTGGTTGTTCAAACCACTCATGCCCTAAGATGTGGGAAACAAAGCTGACCCATTCTGTTAACACCGGGTCCAGAGTAAGAGAGAAATGAAGCCATGACAGGAAGCTGAGACCTGCACTCCTAATGCGGTAAAGAGCTGAGGCACCCGTACGTTGCAGATCCTTTCCCTGCTCTTGAGAATGTGGGTCAAGAAGGCAGCTTTTGGGGGAAAGAGTCAAGAACAAGAGCTCTCAAGTCACAAGTGCTAGGGTCTGGACCTAGCTGCCCTCCTCCATGCTACAGAGACAGGATGTGCCAAGGACACTATAGAGCACGGGGAAGCAAGAAGGTTCTCAGTGAGTCTAAGCTACGTACACATGAAAGTTTTCCTATTTGGTCAAATTCTCTACAGCTTTACTTTTACAATTTAAAAATCTACTGAGGGTTCAAACTGTCATTTCCCTGCAGGGAGTTTGGGGTACCCTTTCCCATCATACTGTTTGGTCCCATATTATCCTCCATCTATCAAAAGGCTCCCTACTAGTCACACAGAAATCTGGGTATGAAATAATTTTTTTTTCTTTAAAAACTCAACTGCTAAAGTGAACTATCACTGGTACATGCCTGTAACTCCAGATCGTAGACAGAGACAGAAAGACTACTAAGGGTTCAAGGCCAGCCGGGGCTTCAAAGGAAGAGAGCTTATCTTAAAAATAATACACACACACACACACACACACACACACATACATACACACACACATTAAAAAAAAAAAAAAACAAAAAAAACCACAAAAACCAGATTGCTTTGTTCTAAAAGTTTGTATCTCCCCAAATTCCTATGCTGGAATCCAAATCCTCAAATAGAAGATATTAGGAGGTAGAGGAAATTAAGCAAAATTAGGCAAAGCTCTCACAAATGAGACCAGTGACTATGTGAAAGGCCGCAGAGTTCCCTCACCCTGTGTACTGTGGGAGGGTAAAGCACAGGTGCCTCCTATGACCCAGAAAGCAGGGACTCACCACATGCTAAATCTGCTGACACCCTAACGTTGGAAGTCCCAGACTCCAGAACCATGAGACACAAATTTCCGCTGATTGTGTTTTTGGTTTTTGTTTTCTGATAGGGCCTCATGCATCCCAAGCTGGGATTCAAACTCACTGTGCAACTGAAGAAGACAGTGGCCTTTTGACCGTCCTACGTCTTACCTCCTAAGTGGTAGGATCATAGAGGCGTATGCCACAGCTGGCTGAAAACATCATTAAAATCATTTATTTTCTGGTGTGTATATGTGAAATGTACACGTACGTACGTGTGTGTGTGTGTGTGTGTGTGTGTGTGTGTGTGTGCGCACGCGCGTGCACATGTGGGAGTCAGAAGGAATAAGTGGTTTTCTCTAGCATTCTCTGCCTCATTCCCTCAAGATCTCTATCTGAATACAGAGTTCGGCTGGCAGCCAGCAAGCACCAGCAATCTTCCTGTCTCCCTACCAATCCTTCCCCTACAGCACCCAGATTACAGGTGCACACAACCACACTTGATCTTTACAGAGGTTCGAGGGACTTGAACTCGGGTCCTCTGGCCTGCACAGCAAGCACTCTTACCCACTGAGCCTTCTCAGCCAAGAGACTCATTTCTAATGCTACATCTACAACTAACAAGAATTCACCTTCCTGGTACCTATTTTTGAAATTAAATCTATCAGAAAAGGAACACAAAGTCAAAAGTTAGAACATTTAAGACAAAGCAAAACTACCAATCAGAATCCTTTCTTCTTACTCGAGTTCCTAAACCTAGAAAAATTATCCTAAATCCCTTGTTCTCACAGTGATGAGATTGTCAGTTTGCCCAAATGATTGACAGCCATTCATGGGAGATGGTACCAGTGTCTGGGGAGCATCACACGCCCCACAATCCAAAGCTCTCAGAGCTAAGCCATAAGTTCTGTTTATCTAGTTCTTTCTAAAGATTTAAAACAATTACTCATCGATTAGGGAAGAGAGTCATGTATGTCACCGCACACATTTGCAGGTCAAGGGACAACTTCATGGTCATTTCTCTCCTTCTACCTGTAAGTAGTTTCCAGGGATGGAACTCGTGGTCCATCAGGCTTGCAGGGTAAGTGGCTTTACCCTTCCCAGAGGAGCACTCTAAAGCCCCTGCACCTCTGAGTTCTATCAACATGAAAAAGTCGTGTCTCCAGAAAGCCATGCAAGGGACTCCATCATGGCTACCTATTGTGGAATCATAGCTTCTCATTCTTATCCCAGAGTCTCAGAAACAGGCCATGTGGGTCTGTTACTGACGATTCTATCATGCAAGGCCTTTCACAATAATAAGAATGAGGCTCGAAAGGGATTCCATATCTGTGAGTCCCAACTCTGAATTCAACTAACCACAGATAGAAAACACTTGGGGGAAAAAAATGTATCTGTACTGAGTGGCTATAGACTTGACTTGTCATTATTCCCCAAACAATACAGTGTATCAACTATTCAGATAGCATTCACATTACAGTCAATATTTCTCATAAATAATCTGGGGATGATAAAGTATGCAAAAGGATATGCATAGCTTAAATGCAAATGCTGCACCACACTTCATATAAAGGACTTGAGTATAATGGACCTTGGTATCCGCTGGGGTCCTAGAAGCAATCTGCTTCAGACACAAGGAATGACTGTAATTTGAAGCATAATCACACCTGGGAGATCTACTTTATATTCTCATGCCAGAAACGGCTTTGTGTCCTCTGAGAAATTGGGAAGCCACTTCCTTCTGAATGGTGAGAATTAGATACATGACCCCGTCTCCTCGTGGCTCCATCAGAAAACCCAAGTCATCTTTGAAGCTCAGCCACAGCAACTGTGGGGGGCTCTTATGGGCTCCCCATTCCTGACCTGGATTCTTGCTTCTTTAAAAAATTTCCCATGTGTCTGCTTCTTTACTTGATATTTTTTTTTAACAACAGGTCTCATCAAATGCACAAATGTTTTTCCAACAAAAACGGTAAGAAATAAATAAATCAACAAATATTGAAAGACTCAGTTGGGGGCCAATTTGAGCAGGGAGTTCTAGAGATGGATGCAGAGGAAACAGGGGTTCCTAACCTGAAGTATATTTGATGGGCTTCCAAGCAATCTTGTACCTCTTAAAAGAGAATGAGAGATCATGGGAGCATGTGCTTCTTCTGTGCTTTCTCCCTAGGTTCCCAGCTTCCAGGAGGGTCTCTGATTAAGAAACACTGCTCTAGGATCATTTAGATAGCAGGAACCAAGACTCTTAGCCCCATCTCCATGGAACAGAAGGAGGTAGAGAAAAGGGTTCGATCAGCCCCAGTCTTCCTCCATGTGCCTCTGTGTGCCAGAGGCCGCTTATCCATACTGGACCGCAGTGATACTCATTTGGTTGTGTATTCACCTACCAGATGGTCTGTTGTAGCTAATAAGGGCTGGCTGCTGCTGCTGTGGCTGCGCCTGCGCCTGCTGCTGAGGCTGCTGGGGCTGCTGCTGTTGCTGCTGAGGCTGCTGTTGCTGTTGCTGCTGCTGTTGTTGCTGCTGCTGCATGCCAGGCAAGGTCCTTTTTCCCTGGACTGCGAGCTGCAGCGTTTCAGGGAGGGGCTGGCCCCTGGCCAACATTTTGTAAGCTAAAATCTGAGCTCGAAGCTGATGCAGCTGGACAGGACTGAAAGGTGAGGGACCTCTGTTAGGCTGGTTCATGGCCTGCAGATCTCCTGGGATAAGTGGCCCTGGCTGGCTCGGTGGCATCTGGGGTGGAGTTGGGCCTCCTCCAGATATAGGGCTGGAGACGTGCTCTGGGGCTCCCAAAGGAGAGGGATGTGGTGACATATAACCTAAAATAAAACACAAGGTCACAGGCTGTAGTATATGACCCTGAGAGAGAGGGGGGTAGTCTTGAATACTCTAATAATTTACTAGTGCAATGATCAAAATTTAAGGTACAGATTAAGTTCACAACTTAATATGGCTTAGAAGTGTAATCTATAATATAACTTATCTGTAATTTAAAATTACCTAGTAAGCACATTAAAAAAGGTCAAAGAAACAGGAAAAGGTAATTGTATAACAGTTTAACACCCACAAGATTAACACTTCAAAAAGAGTGATTTTGTATTCTTTTTTCATAATAGGTCTTTGACATTCAGCATCTCATGCTTACAGACCATCTCCATTTCTCTAGCCACATTTCAGATGATCAATAGCCACTTGTACCCTAGAAGGCAAACTGTTCGTGGTGGCTATACACCTGCAGGAATGGCAATGAAGGGCAGTATGTGACATGGGAGGTGGCTCCAAGCTACTCAACAAAACACGAAGAGGTCTAAAGTGTTGATTCTCAGTGCCGAATCAACAATGTCTTATGAAGAAATCAAATATTATCTGGTTGATTATCATGCAAGCTGTGACTAACAGGCAATTACTGAGGGCTGAGGGCCGCAGTGACTGTGCCAGGACTGTGCACAGCATCTCAAACTGAGTTTGTCCAGAAACAGGCTGAGCCAGGGACAGAATGCAGGTAATTTATATGGGAGGTGCAGGGCCACTTCGAGGAGTATGGAGAGGTGATATATGGGAGAGAAGGTAGCCAATAAAAAATGCATTACCAAGCCAGCTGTTGAAGCAGGCCTTGAAGATTAATCCACTGCCGAAGCTTTGGGATACAAGATAAATAAACTACCTACAATTATTCCAGGGAAGGAGTGAAGAAGCCAGGGTATTTCAGACCCTACAGTATCAGTCACTGGTTAAATCACTAGTTATCACTAATGCTCTGGGGGGCATCTGTGTTCAGAGGACTAGTCCACTGTAGGTAAGGTAGGTGTCACCAGGCAGAGGTGAATCAAGATGATGATGCCAGCCAATGGACATCAGGCAGGTGTAACCACAGAGATGACAGAAGGTCTGAAGCACACAGGAGAGCATATACCGCTAGATTAATCTTCAGCACAGCACTTCAAAGACAAATACTGTTACCTCAGAGGGTGAGTCTCAGTGTCACACAAGTAAATCTACACAGCTCAGGTTTGAATCCAAGCCTCTCTGGTTCTAATCCATACATTCAAATAATCTAAAAAAGTCAAGTCTCAACAACCTCCAGGCTTAGGATATCACATACAAAAGGAAGCCACCAATTGGGGTTTTTAAATACCAAATCGAGGAAATAATATTCTTCTTAAGGAAGAAAAGTTAAAACGGCACAGAAACTTCAAGGCAGTTATTTCAGAAGGTGGCTGCATAGCTGAGCTAAACAATACCCACAACATATGACTGAGAGTTGAGGGAGGGGATTCAAGATGGAGAAAGGAACCAACCGGCTATTGTAATCAAAGAGCTAGTAGCTGCCTTAAGCTCAAAGTACCAATTTTAATAAAGTGAAAGGAATCCCCAGGCAGAACAGGACAAACACAGGTGAAAAGGCTTGATCCTTCAACACATGTGTGCATTTGGCAGTTATCATAAAGGTCACCACCGGCCTGGTTACAAGTAAGGGCTGTGTGTGGGAACCCATGTCCATCTGAATGAAAGAGCAGCACAGCCACAAACAAAGGTCCACAGGTGGGGGACCCTGCCACTGAGATTCACCACTGCCACGCTGAATCTCAGAGAACACAAAGGATACACTTACTTTTATGTGTGGTTTTGCCATTTGGAGAGTGAATAAATTTAACAATACCCCCGCCCCCCATAAGAACTAGTGTTCTTCTATTGGTTGCTAAGAAGTGGAATGCCATGTGGGGAACACTCCTACCACAGAGGAAGACTGTTAGGTCTCAATACCCAAATCCCTTCTTCACAAGGAAGCACACATCACCAGGACTGGGTTCTCGTTACTTGTCCATGTTAGTGAGCCACGGAAAACTCCCTAAAGCCAGCCCGTTAGATTAGCAAAACTTCCAACAATGAATAGGGTATCGATAAGATTCTTAACTTTTACCTTTCCTTGTTAAGGACGCTGACATTCACCCCTTAAAAGTAAGCTGGTATAAAATGGTTATTTGTTCACTACACCCCTTTCTTGCCAACTCTGAACTGGCTACAAGAAGGAAAACTTCTTTACCACAGAAGCTGACATCTCACAGTAGGAAGGTATGACACGGTGGTGTGAAGATGAGTCTTCTGCTGCCCACCTGGACTTGCTCGTCTAAGTTGTCAAGGGCGAGTTCATCCACAAGTCACAGAAGGCCTGACACAAACCCATATAAACTCAACTGTATAATGCAGCTTAGCCAACCACTCTTTGAAACTATGAATAAGGCTTTGCCGTGAGGTTGAGACAAGAGCAAGATAATGTCACAAAGATGAGACAACTGCAGAGAAGAGAAAAGAAAACAAAAGAACCTGCAACCGACAGTGTGTGGACGCAGGTCTGGGCCTCGACTTGGTACAACTGGTGAGTGGTAGAGCTTTGGAGAGGTGGTGTCTACTGGAAGGAAGTAAATCAGGGGTGTGCTACTGACTGGGATATAAGAACCCCAATTCCTTCCTGTCTCTCTGTGTCTTTGCTTCTGGGGTGCTATAAGGTAAGCAGGCCTGCTCTACCCCCTTGATCTTTTTATAATGTATTTTTGCCATCTCAGGCCTAAGTTCACAGAGCCAAGGTGGTATGAAACATTTCTAACTGAGCCAAAATAAACTTTCTCTCCTTCTAAGTGGATTGTCTGGAATATTTTGTAACAGTAGTGCAAAGCCAACCAACTAACACTGGCCACTGAGAAGTTACAGGAAAGTATTAATAAGTTTGACAAGAAGAAACTGACAGAATATAATTCATATTGCAGGATCAACCAATACAGGAAGACATTTTACCTCAAATTTGATCAAAAGAAACTGGGGGTGGAAAGAAATTATTTCCCAGGATTTACAGAAGATGTTAATAGAATCATTCTGTCACTGTGACATTAAAAATGTGACAGTGGCTCAGTACAGAGAGAGATTTTTTTTCTCTCCATGAGTAGCATCCCATAAAACCTGAGGAGAGACAGAATCTAAACGATGCATTGGCATAACATATTTTGGTAATTATCCTTAGTTGAGAAAACAGAGGGAAGAAATTGCCTCCGAGTGAATATACATTTGCGTAAGACGACACTGTGGATGCAGATGTCACTCTTTTGGAAGTTTTATTTGATGTACTCATCCAAAAGTGTCACAAAAATGGCAGTTTTCCTTCACTAGACTTCAAGAGTTACTACATCTTCAGTTTCACCTTGCCTTAGAGAGAAGCAATAAGCTCTCTCTCTTCTATTAATAATCCCAAACTTTTTAAATACCAGTTTTATATGTAATATATATATATATATATATATATATATATATATATATATGTATGTATGTACACACACACACACACACACACACACCTTGAAATACTTCACTCCCCAGGCTATAGCACACTTTACTATTATATTCATTACATGCTAGTTCTGACTCTACTGACTAAATGTCCTCCCAATAACTGGTATAATTTATATAAAAACTGAGATCTATTTAAAAGTGTTAGTTGATGAGTGTATCATTTGGTTCTCTATCTAATGGAGCAGTTCACTGAGTATGCATAGTCATGTACTGGCTCTCCTGCCAAGCACTGGAGATCTAGAGGAAAAGGAGATACTTTTAGGGTGAGAAGGGGAGCCACACTATCAGAGAATTTTTAGGAGAAATAAATGTTACACTGTTCTCAATGATGACATTCAGGTGTCTTCATTCATTTGTTCAGGAGCTTTCACACGGTATCACTTCCAGATGTGGAACAATGCCAGGAGCAGAAAAAATGCTCAAGCATCTGGCTTTAGGAGTCTACTGCATATAATCCATCCATACCTTCCAGGTCCTGAAACTGAGGTCTCATTATGACTGTGAGCATACATGTGGCCCCTTAGAATTTAAACGATAAACCTAGAAGTGTCGCTAGGTAGTCCTGAGTCTAACTTCTCCTTCCTGTCCTTCAAAAGGCCTCAGTCCTTCACATCATTTTCTACAAGGTCAAGATTTCATGAGTCATCTTGCCTGCCAACAAGATTCACATCAGACCCCGGGACAGTCAGGACTGCAGATAATAACAGAGAGACACCCTGATGTCAGCCTCCATGACCGCTTCCTTCTATTTCAGAAAGAATGTGTTCCTCTAACTCTTCACAGCCAAGTCTTTCCATGGTGGATCTGACTGTAAATAAACGGAGGAAAACTTAAACACTTAATTACAGGGACGTATGTATGACACAAACAGGTCCCAGAATACCCATACACCAGTGTCAACTGGCACTAGATTAACTCATGGCCTTCATGTGTAAAAATGACCAAGTGATGATTCTGAAATCAGGCTACAGTGTACTTTAACGTCTCTGAAGTATTTTAATAGCCCTTCCATAGAGAAGGAAGGAGACATGACACGGAGGACTTGCAGGAGAAGAGAAAGTCACATATTGATCACCTATGGTTGGGGGTTGAATTGTGAGGGCTGCTCCTCACAAAGAAAAACACATTGACATCCTACCCTCTGAACCTGTGAACGCTACCTCATCTGGAAATAGGGTCAATGCAGATGACACCAAATTAAGATGAAGTTATAATAGACTAGGGACCATCTTGACACAATATCAAAGAGGAAGAGTTGAATACAGGGACAGACAGTGAAAATGCCTTGTGGTGACGAAGGTGGAGACTGGAGTGTTTCCTGTGTAAGTCTAGGAATGTCAAGGTTCACTGGCAATCAACAGGAGCAGGGGAGGGTCTCTGAAACCTTAAGAGACAGTAGTCTGTCCTGACAGCTTGGTCATGAACTTTTATCCCTTAGATCTCTGAGAGGATAGATTTATTTTGGGCCACTAGGTTCAGTTACTTGCTACCACAAGCCAAGAAGTCCAGTGACCCACTGAGTCACCAAACAGGAATGGGAGGTGGTTTCGCTAACAGAAAACATCACCTTTGACCCAGTGTGTAAGTGTCAATTCAAGGGACACAGGGTTTTAGGTCGTCTTACTTTTACATGTATGCTGTGTTGACAGAGAGATAGAGATTTTTTTTCTTACCCTTATCAATTACTAGCTATGTATACTCAGAGAAATAAGGAATTTTTCTAAACTTTATGAGTTGGGAGTGACATCATTTACCTTACAAGATCACAATAAAGACTCTCAATAAATGACATGAAGCTCCGTAGAGTGTGCTCAGATGCATTGTGTTGATAAAATTACCCAGATGGATAATAATTTTTTGTTGGATGAAGAGGGTGGCAGATTTCTCCAGAGAAAGAAAGCTAACTGGATTTAACCATCTTTAGACACATAGGTTAAAGCCATAATTAAATTACTACCAGGAAAGACTGACATAGTACAAATAGTACGGTCTGAAGACACAATCCAGTGTGCAGAGGACACAAACCTTGGCTGTGCTGATCCATTGGGCTCTGGGGAGGGCCCATTCCCGGGTGTGGTGGGCGCATGCTGGTGCCCTTCATGGATCCACAGTGGACATCGTCTACAACCCCCTTGTCATGGATCACGTCCATGGTCTGAAACACATAAAGGGCATCTGTTAGACACCTCTGTAAGGTAGGGTATTTCTAACAAGACTATCAGAAGCTATCTCCAGTCTTTAACGATATGACACAACCATTTACTATCTATCCTATCTTCTATTTATAGACTTCATAGATCAAAACAATAGTAAGAAAGATTATACCAACAGGATCAGCAAAACCATCTCTAAATCAAAAAACAGGGCTTTAAAAACTTGAATTTCATTCTTTGGCCAATGTTACAATCTGTTTTTAACTTGCCAATTTAAAAAAAATAATAAAGTACTGTTCACGGGGTAGACAAATATTACTCTCTCATACCTCTGTAAATAGTCTTGAAACCTGTTACATATTGAACTTATCCTGGAGTCCAAATGAAGGCTACATGAAATGTCTGAGGTGACCTATTTTTCTGGTAATTTTCTTCACTGGATGAATGAACCAAGGAAAGTTAAAAAGTTGAACCAGAAGGTTCCATGGCAGTTGGGAAGGAGAAGAACATACAGGGCCAAGAAGCAAAGGGGGGTGAGTACTGAAAAGGAGGGTGTGAAAGCAGGGGAGGGGGAGATACACTGCAGAGGGAGGAAACAGAAGTGGGCAAAGGCACAAGCTTGAAATGAGTACCAAGCACAGGGGCTGGACATGGGACCTGAGGCCCAGAGCAGGAGAGACAGACAATACAGTGCTATTGAACTGACATTAATCCAATCCAGAATCAGGCAATGGAGCATGTGTTTGGAAAAGGAAAAGTCTATTCTTCCCCCAAACTGTAATAGCAATTTTCAAAACAGCCTGGAAGGAACATTTCCAAGAGTTTATAAAAACCAAATGACTTCAAGCAAGAAAGTATGAGTGTTTGCAGTTTTGGAGAAAAGAAAGTTAATTTCTGCAGAGTCAAAAGCACGCACTTGAAAAGAGGGAAATTTTTACCATAAAGAGGATGTTCAGAAGAAAAATGGGAAGAATCTGGTATAAAGAGTGTCACTGAGTCTGGTAAGTAGTAATAATAGAGAGGAAATCAAAGCCATGCAGCAGATGTATTTAGGCCACTTGTTTACTTATTTTCAGTGATGTTGAAAAGCGAAAAGCTGAAGCTCAGAGGGAGATGGAGGAGGAAGACAAGGAACCCAGCCGCCTGGAAAAAAAAATGAAGAAAGTGACGCATCTGGCCAGCAGGTGTGCGCTCCCTGAGTTCACCCAGGTCCTCTGGCAGAGAGCTAGCTGAGGGGCTGCAAGGGAGGGAGGGCGAGATGGCAAGATCTAACAGGCTCAAAAGGGAAAACTGCCAAGCTCACAGGCAAGAGAAACACAAAACAAAAAGAAGGACGCTGGAGTGTTTAAAATATGAGAGAGAGTACGGGTCGTGGGACAAAAACCATGGGCCAGAAGAGATGACAACCCATAAAACTGCCCCATAGCAAAGCAGGGCAGGACCAACCCTCACCCACACACTTAGTTTTTAAATGCTTCGATCACAAAGGTTAAACTAAACATGTCCTCCACATTTTTTCCTTCATTTGGAAGGTGAGGCCTTTACCTTCAGGTCATCCCAAGGTTCTGTAACACACAGACAGTCTACAAGGGCAGGGCAGATCTAGAGTATATCCCAAAGTTAACACAGTATGAGATGATTCAATGACTTCAGTACATCAAGATGTTACCCCATAATATGCTAGGGGAAACAAGAGGCTTTAGTTCTGTAGATATTTGACAAGACAAAATTTTTTTTTTTTTAAAGTAGGGTAGCCAGGCGTGATGACACAGACTTGTAATCCCAGCAGGCCAGAGATGGGAGGAGAATGGGAATTCAAGGCCATTCTGGTTTACATAGTGATGTCAAGGCTACCATGAGTTACATGAGACTCTATCACAAACAATGAAAAAAGGGGGTATGCAAACTTGGGGATACTACAGAAATGTATTATTAAATTTTAAAAAAGGATGTTTCAGAATAAAAATAGAGGCAGTATGGTCCTGTGATTAGAAAAAACCCACACCTGTCTATGCATACCAGTGCTGATACTGTACCTTTACCAAATATGGAAAAAGTAAGGTGTGGAATGCACATACACCTGTTTCCTTGGGTAATTAGCTCATTTATCTTGGTACTGTTCCACTGTTCACAATAAGCACATACTACTTTTCTGATTTGGAAATCATCAAATCACTTTTTTTAAAAAGCAGACCTTCCCTTTGGGGTTCTAACACCCTACACCTTGAAAATAACCTGAAGTCCTATAAAGTGAGGGAAGACCCACCCACCCCTTCCCCTAAAGACGCTTCTGTTTCCAGTGCCTTCTAGCACTTGTCTCCTGTGATGGATAACTTTGTGTGTAACATTGACTAGACCACAGGTCTCCAGATACGAGGTAAGCACTATGTCTAGGTGTGTCTCCAAGGGGTTTCCAGATGAGGTTAGCATTTGAATGTCAACTGAAGCAAGCAGAGTACCCTGGCCTGTGCAGCAGGCATCATCTCAAATTCACATGGAGCCTGAAGACAGCAAAAGCTGAAGGTCAGGAGCAGGTCCGTTTTCTCCTGACCTAGGCTGCTAGTTGCCCTCCTGACCTTCCACTAGAGCTTGCAGGATTCATTCGGATTCTTACTGGCTCCCCTGGGTCTCCAGCCTGCTGACTGCAAACTGCGACTTCTCCAGAGGTCAACTCCTCAGGATAAATCTCTCATACGCCATTGGTTCTGTTTCTCCAGAGGACCCAGATGTATGTACTGCATGTACAAGGGGCAGCCCTCCACGTGATATCATCCCCATGAGTTTAAAGCCTGCACTTGTCTCATGAGGCAAGACCTTCAGGTAATATATTATGCCCTTATTGGTTTTCTTTGATTTGCTAACCTTCAAAGCAAACAGTCAAAGAGGAACTTTCTTTCTCAAAAAGGCTGTCCTCAGCATCTCCTGGAAGGAGATGCCACAAGGTACTAATAAGACCATCCTCACAGCAAATATCTCATAAAGAAAGGATCACTAGGAACTATTCTAGAAATGAACAAGCAGATCTTCTGAACGAGAATAAAGCTGCTTCACAGAGACGGAGAATTCCCAAGATTCCCCACTGCAGCTCACTCGATACCCTGGAGACTGAACTGAGACTCTGGAGCCAATCTGAGCTATCTACTTATCTCAAGAAACCAATCAGGGAAGAATTCCCTAGAAAATATTTCATTTTAATAAAGTCTTTTGAAAATATACTTTCTAAAGATCTTATTTGTATATGTGTCTGCGCATGCATGCATCATGCATGTCACACATGAGGGTGCCTGAGGAGTCCAGAAAAGGAGGCCAGATCATTGGAGTTGCAGTTACAGGTGAGTGTGAGCCGCCCAATGTCAGTACTGCAAGAACAGTAAGCAATCTTAACCACCAATCCATCTCTCCAGGCCCTGAAATATCTTTAGAAAAAGACTTTGACCTTTCACTCTGAAAGATCTCACCTTATCAAATAAATTTCAAGATTTTTAGGGAAGAACAATTTTCAATATATTGATTTATGGATGATTAAGTTATATGAGAGATGGACTTACTCACCAAGACAAAATACCTTTAACCCACTAATCCCCAAATTTGCTCACATCATATGGTAGACCTTTGTATTTTTTTTTTAATACATCTTTATTACTGGGCCATCTATAACAGTGAAAACACAGCAAAGGCAGTGTGTTTTACATTAGTTTGGGGAGGGTTGTTTTGCTTTTTAAGACAGACTCTCCTTACATAGTCCAGGTTGGCCTCAATCTCCCAAGTACTGGGATTACAAGAATGTTTTTAATAACATGCAAATTAACACAGATTTCTAGCTAGATCCTCATGTTAACAACAGGAGAAAGCAGAAACAGTCATTAGGAATGCTACCCAGCCATGCCTAAGAAGACACATGGAGTGGGAGAGAGCTCACACAATCTTACCTTATGCATCTGATGCATGCCTTCCTGTGGGAAGTCTGCAGAGCCCATTGTTGACATAGGATGTGGGACACTGGGGGGCCCAGGACTGGGTCCCATCATGCTGTGAACGGAACCTGGGGATGGTCCTGGTCCTGGACTAGGCCCCAGAATTGGTCCAGGAGAGGGTCCAGGCCCTGGCGAGGGCCCAGGATGGGGCATTGCAGCCGGGTCTGTGGGTGTGGACATCTACTTCTCCTGGCTCTGCCAGTCAGCAGAGTGACACTCAGCTGGAGAGGGGGAAGTAAAGAAAAGAAAGGAATGTTTTAAACATGATGTTAAGATCAAATAAAACAGTTGTTAGAATTTGATGGTGCCATTTCTATAACTAACATCAAACAGAATTACCCTGTCTCCTCCAGATGTTTGAATGAATGTGATATATATACCTGGGCCCCAGTCTTTATGAAGACCACTTGTTTTAAAAAACACATACTCTAAGTGAACATAAATCATCCAGGATACAGAGACTCAGTGAAGCAACTGAAATGTAACCCATAAGCAGAATCTAAACAAGTCTGAAATTTATGACTAAACACAACAAACACTCTCCATTATAGACTGGCTTAGACACCTTAGAAGTCATTAAGCACAAACCCCACCCACCCCCCAACCCCAAAACCACTGGAATAGAAAAACCTTTACAAATAAGTACCCAGCCAAGACTAGTTTTTATAAGCCTACAGGCAATAAAAACTTCACAAGAAATTCTAAATGGCTAAAAGGGAGGTGGGAGGGGAGAGATACAAGACTATCAATTGATAATAAAAAGAGAAGTCTCAATTACAGAAAAAGAAGAAAGATAGCCAGGTGGTGGTGGCATGGCTTTAACCCCAACACTTGGGAGGCAGAGGCAGACTGGTTTCTCTGAGTTTGAGGCCAGCCTGGTCTTCAGAGCAAGTTCCAGGACAGCCAGGGCTACACAGAGAAACCCTGTCTTGAAAAAACAAAACATAAACAAAATGAAACAAAGAAAAGAAGAGAAGAGAAGAGAAGAGAAGAGAAGAGAAGAGAAGAGAAGAGAAGAGAAGAAAGAAGGTATGGGGATCATACAGGTATGGGTTCAAACACACTCAGACACAATTACTAGGTGAGTTCTTGATGCTTCTTGGGGTCAGGTAAAACAGTACATGCCAAAACAAAAACAACAAACTACCACAATCTGAATGCCTTATCTACCCACCACATCTACTGGACCGGAAGTAATCAAAATGGACAAAGACAACTTAGCCTCCTCCCAGACAAGTCACAGAACCCAAACCACTTGGACTGTTACAGCTCGTAGGGTTTGTGCTAGGCCCCTGGTCAAGGATGCCAGAGGGTAGCTGCCTGTGTTTAGGGATGGACATTCTGTTTCTCCAGACTTAACTGAGCACTACTCTGTCACCCACCGCCAAACCTTCCTGCCAGTCCCCCACTAGGAAATGACTAACTGAGTCACTGCACCTTGGATAACTAACAAGTCAAAATGAGTAAATCAGACGTTTTCCAAGGTCAGCGATCCTAGCAACACAACTGAATGCCACTATGATAATACTTGTTCCATGTTCAGGAGTTGTCCTGCAGGCACACATGGACAGGAGGGAAATATTTTTGTTGTCAACCTCACAAAACACAGAATGGCACCCACACTCCCCCAAGTGACTCCTTTACCTACCATGTAATGGCAGGGATATAATTAGACTAGCAGCCTAGTCATCTAGAACAGAGCTCCTTCACAGTGAAGAGGGAGGTGAAGAAAAAGTGTAAAAGGCCACATCAGCTCCATTCCTGTTCACTTACTGAATCTCCAGACAGCAAGGCCCACGAAGGCAGAGCCTTGCTCTTCAATCCTGTGTCCCCAGCACCTTCAATCTGTATGCATTACCAGCTCAGAAAATACCTGATAATAGTCGGGCATGACAGTTCACACACACCTGAAATACTAGCACTTGGGATACTGAGGATGGACCACTGAGAAATCTAGGCCAGCCTGGGCTACAGAGCAAGACCGCAACACCACACGAACACAAACAAAAACTGGGTGAATAAACAGCAAGCACAATTTCAAGGGCAAGTAGATTCAATTAATTTTGTAAATCAAAACTAAAGAATAACCAGTGTTGGAGGCATGTAAATAAAGACGTTTTCAAAGGGTACGCAAAAACATAGGCCACTCTGGTGAACAAAGTGAAGCAAAAATGGGAACTCACTACAAGTACTTTCTCAAACAGAGAAGGGGCTGGGGTGAATTATAACCTTAAATACCCTAAGAGCCAAGTGTTATTTATTTTTTGTGATTAACAAAGCAGGTGGAAATAACTTCTGTGTCTGCCTTCCACCTACCTCTCACACAAACACAAACATGTTCGGTCAGCATTTTAAATTTAGGAGGCTGACGTCAATTCATAGGCACTACAAGTTATGATGTTCTGCCATGTATATCAACAAACTGATACACCCCTTCATTTTTTAGTGAATTAAAGGAAATTACTTAGTTCCTGTTATGGTTTGTTGTGGAATCGGCTTCAATAGGTATTTTGGTAATATAGCATGAGTTTGAACAATGAAGACACGAACTCTCAGGGTTAGCCTGATATTCCTACCGCTTATGTTCTACATTTTTAATATGTATAAATCCATGACTGCATTCTGCACGTATTATTACCTTCATCTGGAATCTCTGAGATGTTGTAAAACACACAACTCCAAACAAATATTCCTCTTTTTTTACGGAAACTAAAACGTCGTATGAGGAAAAGTGTATTTGGATGGAAATGAGAGGCTTTGGAGCACATTAGGTGGAATTGTTAACATAGGAACATGTTACATGTAAACTACATAAGAAGAGATTCCGCAGACTCAAGAGGTAATGAGTATGTATAAGTCTAAGAAAAGCAGCAGAGTTTAACCCCGGGTCATGTGACTAGGGAATGGGAAAGATCTAGACTCTCAGAACTCGAAGGTGATGATGGCTGACCTCAACGAGGAATCCAGAGATCTGATTTCTGTCTTAAGTCTATACCCTGGAGCACTGGAAAGGTCCTTTCCCCGATGGGGTCCCTTGGCTCTCTCTAGGCTTAGGATGGGAATATCGCAAGTGACCTCTCTATCTATCTGTGACTTGGCATCTATCATCATCCAGAGGAACTCCAAGTCCTCATCTGACCCTGTGCTTGACAGAGCTCCTGAAAGGGCTTCTATGCTAAAACTAGGATTGTCCGTCACTCAAGTCCAGACAGGAAGAAGATCTCACAAAGCTAAGGCCACTAGTCCTAGGCTTATTCTTCCTCGACATTTCTGCTGGCAACTCTAGACTTTAGTTCAAATGCACAACGGCACAATCTTTATTACTATAAAGACACTCAGGGCTCCGAATTACAGAGGCGCAAATCTCAAGGCCGAGAGCAGGTTATCACCAAGTCAGAGGGCTTCAAGGCTAGGCTGGCCAACTCCTCTTTCCCCTTGTGTCCATTCAAACCCTCGCCCCTTTCATCCTTCTTCAGAGCACTGGATAGTGGAGATAAGGGGGGTGGTCCTAGGAGCACAGTGGAGGAGGAGCAGAGCTCAGTCTGGGTGATAGTTTGACCAAGTCATGAAACGGACAGTCTATTTCCATTTTCTGTGGGGGACGGGGTTTTGCATTGTCTCAGAAGGGAACAATGATGTGGCTAATAATACACTTAAAGGGAATATTCCTGAAGGGGAGCACAGCTGCCGCCCAGCCCCCTCCTCTCCCTGCCATGTTACCCACTGCCTCAGACTAGGGCTCTCTGAGGGCCGGGCCACTGTGTTCCTGGCAAGAATTCTTCAGCTGTACACCCTGTCTCCTTCACCCAGACATTCTTGACTTTACAACTGGGGAGTGTATGCTTTTAAAAAAGTAAAAGACCATGGCTGCACTTCCCACTGACTCCAAATCCCGCAGCCATCAGCCCAGGTCTCCCTCTTCCTACCCCTCTGCTGGTGAAAGGCTGGGCACCTCCATCTGCATAGTTAAAGGAGTTCAACTTCATGCAATTTTAAGGGTCACCACTCCCTATGACAACCCAGACAGAACTAAAGACTCCAGTGGAATTGCAATCCAGGGAATTCCAAGGACCTGCATGTGGGTAGTAGTATTTAAGCACACCTAATGTGCTTCATAATCATTCCGATCCCTTGAATTAAGGAGACAGGGTGTCAGGCTCCTGTCAAAAAGTGAAGGCCGGAAGGAAGGCCAGAAAGAAGAGCCTGGCTCGTCCAAGGTCACATGGGTCACAGGAGCAAACCTTCTCATAGAACACTTTGTCCTTTGACTCTGTGTGCACTGACCAAGCAGGGCATCTACCAGGGCAAGCCTATCACCACCCAATTAAGGCCAGTTGAGCCCTCCACTTTCCTGCAGAGTTTAGGGAGTGGAGAAACCTGTAAGGGGGCGGAGTCCTGAGTGGACACGTATTGTTCACAAAAGCATGGCCATGTCAAGTACTCCATAGTCTGGGACTCAGAGGGATGCCAAAGTCTTTCTATGGGAGCCTAGTGCAAACAATGACTGTGCAGAAAACATTCGACATTGATTTCTCTCCCCGACCCCAGATGCTTCTAACCTCCAGATTGCTTCCCTTCAGAGACTGTTTCTACTTTAAGTAAACCTGTCTCCTTGATCCAGCTGTGTACCATAAACCCTGCTTCCTCGTTGATCTGTATGTAATAACCCCACCTCATTGTCCACTGTATTCAACAGCACTGCCTCTCTGTTCAATTCTATATAATAAACATGCTGACTGTCCAGAAGAGAGCCCAGTCCACTCCATCCCAGCCTACTGTAGATGTGTGTTTCCCATCTCTTCACTCCCTTGCTGGCCATGTTGGGTCCAAATCCCTGGGAGCCGGACAAGGCTATGCCACCTGAGCTCCTCTGCCCAGCACGGCAACCATCATCTCCATCTTCCCTTTGCTGCCTTGGAGACAAAAGAAAGGGGCTACGGGGATTCCTAAGGACACAACCAGGAAAAGATCCGCTGGCCAATCCCCAGTCTTGACCACACTGATTTCGGGATTGCATGCCTCGGCTTGATCCTGGCAGCTCTGAAATGTGTTCCACTGTTGGGCCAGACAGGAGGAGAAACCGAGAGGCAAAGAACAACGATGGAAACAATGGCGCAGGTGTTTTGCAACAGTTAAGATTTGGCCGGGACAATATATTTATTTATCAAGGGATGAAGTGTAGAGAAGCCAAGCCCTAAAGAGATTCCCAGTTGAAAACATCATTACTCAAAAGTGTTATGAGACTTAGCCCAACACCCAAGGATCCATTTTTATGTATCTATTCTCAATTCTACTGAGTGTCTCAGGCAGAGGGCAGTTACAGGGGAACAAAAGGGACGGACACACACACCCCTAATAGGAAACTTAGACATAAAAGGCAACCAGAGAAAAAGGTGGAAGATCATCCAAAACTAGTATGGGTCCAGCTAACTGTCTCCAAGGCAACGGGGAGGGGGGAGGATGACAATGACACCCAAGGAAGAAGAAAAGACTTGGGGAAGGGTTAGTGGAGATACAAACACACACACACACACACACACACACACACACACACACACACACACACAAAATAAAACCGTCTAGAAACTAGAACTAGAAGAGTCAGGGAGTGCTCACTAATGTGGACAATATCCTCTAAACTGCCCTTCACCAGAGCTCCTAAGGAAGCTTGGAGGCAGCCCAAAACTCCAGCCAATCTTTGCCACAGTTCACTTGACAGGAAGACTCTGAGGGCCAGGCTAAAGGTGGACCATCATAAATAAGAACTTAGTCCCCAGGCCTAAGAATAACTCAGCCTTTGCCAGCATTCTGGCTGTCACAGGAGAGCGATAAGGCTTGGGAGATAAGTCAAGATAAGGGTTCTTTTGTGTCTGTCTGTTGATTCAGAAGTCTCTGGTCAGAAGGGCTGCTTGGCTTTTTTTCTACATAGCCTTCTCTCTAGAAGAACTGAACTCCTTCACAAGAGGTAGCCGCTTGCCTAGAATCAGACAGAGCACACCACTAGTTTGGGTATGTGAGGAATACCTAGGACATAACAGGCAATTACGTCTACCGGAGCCTCTTGCTCAGAAGCCAAGGTGGTCTGCCCCATAGTTACACATCCTGGAGGCCCATTTTGCCACTTGGCCTGGGAAGTGCAACTGTAAACAGTTCCCAATATAATTTGTGATGGTGATACCAATCATACTGTGCCTAAAGCTAATGTAAGTTCTTCCACCCAAACCCTAGAAAAGCATTGAAAACACATTCTCATGGTTATTCATGTTGGCTTGCCATTCATTTCAAAGGCATATATGTTTTCAGAAGTGCTTGCATGAGAACTTTTCTGTTCACTGGGCTTCTGTGAACTTTCTTTCATCTTTCAATCAGGGAAACACATTTAGGACATGCCTGAGCTGCTGCCCTGCCTTTAAATAAACTGCCTTGGGACCGTCCTTGCCCAGAGTAAGACCTGGCAAAGGCTGGGAGGAAGCTCGATCCACAGAGAAGATAACAACAAACTGTGCTGGGCTAATTAGTTGCACCCCCAACCCCCCCCACACACACACACAAACAACCCACTACTACCACAACCCCACACCCCATTCTCCCTCACTCTCGTGGGCTCTGGCACTGCCTGGGCCCATGCTGGCTTCACCTTTTCACCTCCACAGATCCTGAGTTACCACCCCACAGTAGTCCTCTACCTATGATGTACGCTATACCACACTAGTGAAGACCGACGTTTCCACACAGGGGAAAAAAATGCCTTATAAAGAGTATTTATCAGGCAATCCAAAATGTAAGAGGCCCATTCAGTACAGCGACAACACACCTCTCTAATCTGGCACTCACAGAGCAGGACCATGCAAAGGTTAACTCACTCCTAAAATCCATGTGAGCACATACTGCTAGGCTGTTGGCCATAAAAATAAACCAGCCAATCAAACCATCAAACACTAGCTTCAAAGTGGGCATCCTGAAGTGTAACCAACCACTCCTGCACGTTGTGTCCACGCCTATCCTTCCCAGATGTCTAAAGGCTCTTTCCCAAAGCGATCGCAGTGGTTGCCGCTTCATTTTCTGTTAAGAAAATTTTGTCTATACACTGAAGATTTTTTTTTTGAAAAGTATGAAATGCATGCCTTAAAATCTGGCTGGCAGGCTCACTTTTACTTAAGAGCAAAACTCAACATGTAGGCTTCCATGCAGAGTGAGCAGGGGTGATATATGTGATGGACAGCCTGGTGGCACTAGGGATTAAACCTGGAAAAATGAGCCTAACCTGTACAGGTCAGGCAATCCCTCTACCACTAAAGTACAGCCCTAGCCCAGCTGATCTCTAATATGCCCAACATTCCCTGGCTGACACAGTCACAATCAGAATTCAACAATGAACCCTTCCAACCCACTGCAGTAAAAATTGACAGTCTGTCGTCAGCAGGTCCGCTGAACTTCTTTGGGTTTCAAGCTCTTTACCTACCTCAGATGCACATTGGAAAGCCAGCATCAAGCTTAGTTTTGGAGGAACTAAATAAAATGTAAGGTATGCAGATACCTTGTGAGCTTATCCATCCACAGATGCTCCTGACTGTCAGGATCCTTACAAGACTCACCGTGAACTTGAGTATACAAGTTACCAGATGAGTCTAAAATGTAACTGTGTTCATGAATCAGCACCCTTGGCTCAAACTTTCTGAGAGAGGCTGGAGAGATGGCCTAATGGTGAAGAGCACCGGCTGCTCTTCCTGAAGATCCATTCTTAGCACCCATAGGGTGGCTTATGACTGTTTGCAACTTCTGACCTCTGTGAGTACTAGGCATGCACACAGTACACAGACATACATGCAGATAAAACATATAACATGAAACAAATAATATATAGATATTTAATTCTGAGAGACAAGCCTTCAATATATATTGGGTAAAAGATCTATACTCTAGCCTATACATCATGGCTTTATCTTATTAGAGACCTCTGGTCCAGGCAAACAGGTCAAAACAGGTACAGCGGTCTTCCCAAGGCTTGTGCAAGCTTAGTCCCTGTGACCTCAGGCTTTCTTCTGATCTCAGGTGACCTGCATCCACCACCCCCATCTTTGCTCTGTTCTTCAACAACCCTAACTCTTCACTAAAATTGTATCTGACCCATGAAGTCAAGAGAGCTGGTCCTGATCTCTCTCTGTCACAGAGCTTAGCAGGTCACTTGCTTCTACTGTGTTTAGATGCTCAGGTACATTCTGGAAAACATCAGTTCTTACTGACCACTGGTTTGTTTTTGTTTTTGTTTTTTTAACAGAATTTTAGACTTTGCTTAATGGCATTTCAGAACAGAACGGCAAACCACAGAATATCTGCAAATATTTGCCAAACTATTATGTGTCCAGTTGCTAAAAAGCCTGGGGGCAGGGGAAGCTTTCCTTCCAGACATTCAATTTTCATAGGGATGGCTCATCTCCCAGTGGGATGGCAGAAACTGCAGTATATATACCACATCCAGCAGGCAAAGAAATGTACAAGCATCCCAAACAAGAAAAGCACAAGAATGCTGATCCACAGAGAACCCCCTCAGGTAACCTGAGTGCCAACACACCACAGCTCTTCACAGTTAGCTCCCTCTCTCCCTCCCTCCCTTCCTTTCCATATTTTTAACTCCCTAATGTGAAATCCAGTTTTTAAAAAGAAGAGGGGATTATAATTACACCTTAAAGGCCTTTAAACTGTGTCCTACCTCAGCCTCAACTTCTGGGGATTCCATCCATCACTTACAAACCCCAGATCATACTTAGATTAAATACCTTTTTTTTGAAAAGTTTCTAATTTGCACAAATGTAGATCATATACTGATATAAGACTGACCCCCATAAAAATGCAGTATTCTTGATGCTTTAAATTGTCCAGAATTGTAGCCTGAATATACCTGTCAGAATGTCCCACCGGCCTCATAGAGCCAGTAAAATACCACAACTCACACCAAGTTTCCCCGAAGTCCAGAAATAAATCATGGGCTAGGGATGCTGCTCAGTTGGTAGAGTATTTGCCTAGCATACACAAAGTCCCGGGATCCATCCTTAGCAGACAGTGTGTGATACACAGCTGTAATTCCAGCAGTTCGGATATCGGAACAGGAAGACTGACAAATAAAAAAAAAAAAAAAATCAAAATCTGTTTCCCTATCCAATTCATCATTCTGGATGATCATGTGAGATAACGTGAATTAATGAGGTGCTTGTAGTCAAGGTTCAAAGCCCTCACCATTTAACTACTGTACTTCATTAGACCTCTTGTGTGTTCTGCTGAGGTATAATTAATTATTCAAGTATTTAAACAGTATTAAAAAAAAACCTTAATACTTAAAAGTGATGCTATGTCCTGAACACTTTCAAAGAAAGGTGCTAAATTAATGTGTACAAACAATAAAGTTATAATAAAACAGTAACAGAGGCATAAAGTCTTTCAAACCCTAGTTGCAAGGTCCCATTTAACTTAGTGATAAATATGCTCTTTCATAATAAATATATGATAAGGCAAATAAATACATTATTTCACAAACTCTATCAGGGCCTAGTGCTAGACTCCTGTGTTCTCTGGTAAACACAAAGTCACAACTTTCTGTATAGAAAAATAACAAATACCTACAACTTCCTAAACACTATACCAAATAAATTACCGGTATCTGTATTTTCTGTTCCTGACTACTACACTGTGACTCATAACTTTATTAACTGGCTAGATAGTAAAAGTTACACACACACACACACACACACACACACACACACACACACACACACAATGTTTTCCCAAAGATGACAGGAAAAAAAAAAAATCAAAAGTAACCTCCAAATATGGCTTTTCATGAGGGGCCTTTTCTCATTTGTTTGTTAGAAATTACCACAGGAGGGAACTGTGGTAATTTCTTTCTGAGACCACTCATGCCAAGGGACACACTATCCACATCCCACAGCATCTTAAGTAGAAACAGTATGAATCAAAACTTCTGGTGGTTCAGGCTGGCTGGCACTCCTTCACAATGCTGAGCTGGGGAAATGGTCCTCAGCATGGTGCCTGAGATAAGTCAGTCCTCGTGGCAACATGTCAAAATGTCATAAATAGTGATTTATTATTTCTCTAGAGTAGCAAAAAGCTGCTGACCTAGGAGGGTTTGACAAAGGCCTTGTTTACAAAGGAAGACTTCTAAAGGACAGAGAAGGCTGGAAACACTGGAGGACAGTGCCACTTTTATAATTTATGAAACTTCTCTGTTTACGGTCCTCCTCCAAAACACAATGAGCCTTTAAAATGAACCGTCAAAACATGACAGTATTACAGAGTATCACAGCCACCTTCCAGAAGAGAAAGTGGAGCTTTTACCCCACCCCCACCCCCAGCACACCCTGCCTGCAGAATGGTTTACTTTCAACTTAATCAAAGAAATAGAGCTTTAAATAATTACCTGCAAAGGGCTTACTGTCTAGGTGCATCGTGTCAGGAGCACTTACAAGAAAGAGCTCAAGCACTAACCATGTAAGAAGCACACTTTTCTTGCCTAAGCCTCAGGTGTTGGCCAGAGTACTTTTCAAGAAATTTGATGAGAAATGCTAAAAAAAAAAAAAAAAAAAAAACACTTTACAAAAGAACAAAAGGAAAGATCTAAGACTGCTTTGAACAGGCTCTGTGGTGACTGTTTTCTGTGAGACACCACCGTGCAGCCAGAGCCAAAGCTGGGCTCTGAGTGATACAAGAAGTCCTGAGAGAGAGGCTGCATGAGGGGCCAGTTCCCTCCCTGCCAAAGGTTCTGACACTCCCAATGCTAACTCATTTAAAAACATTCTCTACCAATATGGCCACACTTCTCAAAGGCCCAAACAAAAAGTAGATGGACCTCCTTCACTCGGTGGATTATTTACCCCCTCAATCTACTTTAATAATTACCTTATAAACATAAGGATGTCTCTAAATCTCCTTTTTTTTTTCAGTAGTAAACATTTGAGGTGAAAAGGAGCTTTTTGCAGCCCTTTTGTTTTTTACATTCTTAAGGTTTTTTTTTTCCTTAAAAAACTTCTTAGTGTATATTAACTGTATAAAATAATGGGTTTCAGAACGGCATTTTCATTCTTGTTTATAGCAGTACTTTAACCCAATTACCATCTCTTGTCCTTGGTCCCAAGATCCCCACCCCACTTCTTGGGTGCCCCCTCCTCTACTATCCAAAGGCAGTATTTTAAAAACAAGTCAGCAAGCCTAGAGGAATAAAAGGGCAATTAGATTCCGAAAAGACAAAGTGTGTCTCTATTTGCATAATAATGCCGCCACCTAAGAATCAACCCAGCCACACCCCCTTACCCTCCACCAGCTTGCACTTAGAAGTAGCCCGGAGGCCTGACAAGTTCCTAGTGGGTAGCAGCTTCAGGTGAGGCCTCACAAGCTGGAGGAAAATGTTGGTGAAAACGCTGAAATGTGCATTTGTAAGTATGTGCACACGTAACATCACATCTGGCTTTTCTATTATAAAGAAGAGTTCTCACTGTCTTCTGAGTCCTGGGTGGTTTAGACAGGAATTCTGTGCTACCTAACCCCAAGCAACTCTCAAACCAACTTAGGTGTTCCCACAAGCAAGGAATACAAACCAAGTGAAAAGAAGTTTGAAAATTAACTGAAACCTTAAACATTACCACACCGCGCAATAAACGTGTGTCCTTAACGTCTTCCTTATGCTCCATTGTTATGCATACAAAGGAAGACGTGCCATCGTGATGACTAGGAAGGACGCAATGATGACACCTCCACAAAACGTGGCTAACTCGGGTCACGCTGCTTTTTCAAAAGCACCAACCTCCCTCCACCGCACTGGGGAGGAGGGGAAAAAAAGGACACAGCCTGGCAAAACTCCCCAAAAGTTATATAAACAAAGGAGGGAGAAGCCCAGTGTGGGCTTCGCACCCATGTGCTACTAAAATTACATAACACCCGGTGCAGACACTGAATGAGGAATGATTCTGCACTACACCCCCGCTCTCTCCACTCCTACACCTTCCTCCTTCGCTTTAAGCACCCCAATGCCCCGCGCGAGAGAGTGGACAGCTTGGGATGTTTCTTTTCTTAATGGAGTAAATCCTTGGAGAGTTGGAGGCACGTTTAGGCCCGAAGTTTGAACGTGCAACAGCCGCAGAGCTCAGAGACTCTCTCCGGACCTGGAGCAGAAAGGACGGACAACGACAGCCACCCGCGAGGCCTCCTTCTCCCCCGCGCAGTGCCTCCCGCTGGAAAGTTTTCCCTGCGATCGATTGCCTGCCTGACTTTGCAAGGAAGGAGAGCCAGAGACTGGAGGGGGCCCTGCAGAGAAAGACCTAGAAAGCTCGGCGGGCGGTGGCGGCGACCGGAGGAGCAGGCTCCTTACCTGGGCTACACGGAATGGCCCGGGGCTCGGGCTGGCGGCGCCTGGGGCGGCGAGGGAGGGGGAGTGGGGGTGTACACCACTGCTTAGGCCGGCGCCCGCGGCCCTGCCCCCGCCGCCTCCTCTTCCTCCCTCGCGCGCGTCATGTCACGGCGATCAAACATGTCTGTGCGCTTCGCCGCGGTGACTTCCTGATTCTCCGCCGCTCGCGCGCGCCACGCACTCGCCCTCGCCGCCGCAGCACGCACCGCCACTGCCTCCCGCCCTCTCGCCGCCAGACCCCGCCGGGTCTACGTCCGGCTCCCGGGAGGGCTCGGGCGGGAGGCGCAGCCCGCGCAGCTCGCGCAGCCCGCCGCGCACTGGTCCCTAGCGCACTGCACGCTCGCTCCAGCCCGCCGCCCCCTCCTGCCCCTCCACCCGACTTGTGGCCCTGCCAAACTTTTTTTTTTTTTTTTCCGGGTTGATTGGTGTCCAACTTCCCTCCGCCCCCATCCCCCAGGCAGCCCCGCCAGCCCCGCGCTCACCACCATCCGTAGCGAACAGCAACCCGGATAAAAATAATAATGTAATCCAGGCGGCGGGGGCGAACGCTAACACCCGCACTCAGCAATCTCCCGCGGGTACCGGAAACCGGCGCAAGCGCCTGGACCCGAGCGCGGGTGTCTCCTGGAGTCCGCACCGCTGCGCCCCGCCCGGTGCGGTGTCACTGCATCCAGGCTGCGCGGCCTGGTGCGGGGCACCGGGGGGCACTGTGATGGTGTGCGCTTGGTGGCTGGAGGGCGCCCAGGGGCTGGCGCGCTGGACCGGTGATTTGGGGAAGTGCATCGCGACACCTTTGCAGATGGCGTGGCCCTGTTTTGCAACGCCAACTGGAGGGGAGGCGGCCCAGCACTAAGGGGGAAGGCAGGGGAAGCGGTGAACTAGGTTGGGATGGGAATAAAGCAACTCGAAAGCAGGGAGCGAAAAGGAAGGGGTGAGTGTCATCGTTGGGAGGAGGCTCCCACCGGCTCTCCCCGCCTCTCTCCTTCGCCACCGCCCCCCCATTCTCTCCCCCACTGCAGCCCTTTCCCTTCCCGGGCGAAAGCCACGGCCGCTACCCGGGTATGCGCCGGTCCTGTTGTGACAGTCAGGCAGAGAGGATTAGCCCGATCATGGCCTCCCCAGCCCTCAGCCGCCGCGGCTCTCCCGGGTCCCTGTGCGCCCCTGACATCCTGACCATTCCGGGTGCCCCACAGCCGCGGCTTCCGCGGCGCAAGCCAAGGAAAGGCACCAAGCAAAGGCACCAAGCAAAAGAAAACAAACCCAGAGAGGGGGAGGGCTGGCTAGCAGAGCCCTGCGGGCACCTCGGACCTCTTTCCTTGGGGCTTCCTTCCACCCCCAGCAATGGGACCCAGGTTGGAAAACTGGAACTTCAATACCCCAGCCCGCGCTGCCTCCAGGCACCAGACAGGGAGGTCCGCGGCGCCACGGCCACAGCCCCCGGGCAACCCCTTCGCCTGAAGGCCTGTCACTAATCAACATCCCCTTCCCTAGCCCGAGGGGACCTGAGGAGTGGAGGTAACACCTCCGAGCCCGCAGGCACCGACTCCGAGGTAGTGGCCGCAGCCTGCTCAGTGTGCCAGCCCGGACTACTCCCGCCGCCGCCGAGGTCTGCTCGGGTCCCCGCAGCCCGAGCCCTTTAAACAAGTCTCTAGGAGGCGAGTAGCAGCCGTGTTGGTTGGCGCCCTGCCGCCAGCCCGGGCTCTTCGCCCTCGTTTCTCGTTTCCTTCCAACTCTAATAGGGAGGATGGCTCGGGGTGAATTGTCCCTCTTCCTTCTATTCTCTCCCCGCCAGTCCCCCCAGACTCTCTCCTTCCCCTGCCACCAGCTCTCCCCACCTCTGCTTTTAAGGGGATGGGGGATGCAACCTGGCCGAGAGTGTGTTGCAACCCCGAGTTGGCAGCTCATCGCTGTCAGCCTGCCCAGGGTCAAGGCTATGGCTTGTTGGGATTTCTTCCCCTTGTCCTCTTGAAGTAGTAATTATTACTGTTGTTATTATTAGAATGGCGAGGTTCGGTTGAAACTTTCTGATTTCTTCTATCGCCGCCCGGGAGCTGTCGTTAGAGCATTCCACCTGAGGCCCGCGAGGAAGAGGCGGGCTTTTTTTGTTGTTGTTGTAGCGGTTGGCCCGCCTGTTTGTTTTGGTCTTCGAGCATGCACAATAAATAATGATTAGGATAAGGATGCATAATCCGGGGCGAAGGCGGCGCGATGCCGGAGGGGTTCGGCTGCAACTGCAGCCGGGAGGCCGGAGCCGGAGAGAGAAGAGAAAGGAGTTGTAAGTTATATTTACCTTGCTCGCGAGCAGTGTGCTGGCTGAATCTTCCCTCTCTGAGTCACCCAGAGTACAGAAACAGAGGGAGCGAGGACTAGATTATGAATATGACTTCATTGATGACAGCCGTCCCCTCCTCTTCCTAAACTCGGGCTCCGCCCCGCGTCCCACCCTCGCAGCCTCCACGAGCGCCGGAAGACGCGCCGCAGTTGGCCCCGCGCGCCGCTCCTCCCTGCCCGGCCCGGCGCGGGTTGGCGGGACGCTCCTGTCACTCGCCCTGCTCAGCGACTCCGGGCTTGCGGGGGGGAGCAGGGGGCGGTGTGCAAGAATGTGGATCGAGACAGCTCTACTGTATGCGTGGATCCGTGTGTGTCTGCGAGGCGCCGGCTCTCCGCTGTGTTTGTGCCTGAAGCAGAGAAACTGCGCAGGACACACAGCCAGCCCGCAGCCCTGCAGGACTCGGGCGCCGCGTGTCCCTCGGCAGTAATCTTCCGAGCTCCTCAAGGGAGTCTAGGGGAGCCCCTCGAAGCGAAGGGGAGGACAGCCGTAGTAATAGAGAGCGTAGTAGTTCGGGGGAATGTGGAGACCGTGCTGGAATTTAAGTGTGCCTGCGCCTGCCAGCTCGAGCCTGCAGAGAGAAAGGGAGGGGACGGCGGGGGCAGGGCTCCGAGTGGCACCAAAGCTGTTTGTGGCACAGTGTTGGCCGTAGGAAAAAAATGGGCATTATCATACCAACTGAAACTTTTTCGACACCCCCCTCCCCCCAAAGCTGTCATAAATCCGCGTTCTTCCCACCCACTCCCAACCCCCAGTGAAAAGGGAGACGCACAAAGAACTAGCCTGCCAAATCTGTCTCATCCCTAAAGGACTACAAGCTTCCAAATGCCAGCGACAAGAAACAGCTGAGAGGCTGGACGCCTAGTAAATAAATAAACCCAAATAAACCCGCCTAGCCCCTCTGTTTACTTCTGAAAAGCACGAAGAACTCTCACCTCCCCTCACCTGTCATCTTTGAGTAAAATATACACAAAAATGTGGGGGAGGGGACAGCCCTGCGGTGGGGCGGGAGAGTCAGGGGGGCAGCTGAACCGTGGGACCTGCTTTTGATTTTAAAAAGGGAAATGAATCTCATTCTCTACAGACCGGAGTCTCCTCTCTCTTCCACCCCACATTTCAGACCAATTAAGGATACAAACTGCAATTTGCCTGCATGTAGTGGTTTTGAGAGCGAGGACTTCGGCTTCCCTTGAAATACAGTATGTCAGCTGGACCCTAGGTCACTATTTAGTAGGCAGTTTTATTTTTAGTTTTATGAAGTGTGAAAGAATGTTAGGAGATTTTAAATCAGGGGCCTATTATATTAGACTCAGATTAATGTAGGTGCTTGACTCTTAAAATTAAAACTGCTCCTATGTGGTCGTGTTATGAAAAGTATGATTTATCCCTTATTTTGCAATGTAATGGCTTAAATTAGTCATTCAAAGTGCACTGTGACTATATAGTTAAAGATCCCTCCCACCCCAGAGTAAAAATACTATTTTAAGATGGTTTATAATTCTACAGAATTGACTGTGCAAGCAACAGTGCCATTCGGAGGATGCTCAAGCTTGGGTATGTTGACGGCAAGGAGCAATGGGAACAAATGTCAGATTCTGCATGTGCTCATTAAGTTTCAAGAAGTGTTTATCTCCCTGGTCCAGGCCTGGAGGAAACATTACAAAGACTCCACTTTTGCCTAGCAGGGAAAGTGAATGATCCCACACCCCATAGTTTTATAGTTTTCCAAATGCTGTTACTTGCTTGTTAAATTTGGCTTCCTTGGTTTTTGTGTATCCCAAAGTGAACTTCGAAACAAAACAAAACCAGCCAACAAAACCCACAAAGACACTAAGGTACTAGAATATAGTGTGCCCCAAAGGCTGTAAGAAATTGTTTCTCTCCCGAGGGTAGACCGGTATAACAGTAACTAGGAATATAGTTACTGAGAAACACTAAACACAATTAATAGTGTAGTAAATGTATAATCTAAATACTAACTTCTAAGGGCTTAGTAGATTTCAGCTTTACAGAAATACAGACAGAAACCTAATTATGTATAATAAAAGGCTTTAATCTAATGACAATGCTTACCTTATTCATTAACAAGGATTGGATTTTAAACTTTAAGGGCCCAATTTGTTTCCTTCACATGTCAACTTCACAGGCCAAGATTAACAATTTGGTGATGTCACACTCTGCGTGTGTGTGTGTGTGTGTGTGTGTGTGTGTGTGTGTGTGTGTGTAGCAGGGACTAGCTATTCCCAAATGTTCTGGCATTCACGGCTTCCTGCCCCAGGTATGCCACACCATGCCCAGCATAGCTTTACCTTTATTCCCGTGTGAATAAAATTCCACCTCCACTTGCCATGACAACTTTTTGAAAGAGCAACCATCATCTTTATAACACTAAAGCCAGCAGCTATTCCTTCTGGCATTTCTTCAGAGAGAAAACAAGGAGAAAGCCTTCCCTTCATTATATGTGTGTGTTCTCCAGCTTACATAAAATTTTGATGCAGTACTCAGAGGGGTTGCTACCCATACATTATATACACAACTATGAGAATGAAAGAACACAATCTATGGTTGGGAGTACAGATTAAATATAGATACTTGGCTCTCTTTCCCCTCACATTGACCTAAGAATGCCTCACCTTCTCCCTTCAGGTATCTCCTCTAAAGAATTGTCTTGTTTGTAGCTTGAACTGCCGCAAGTAAGAATTTTATCAAAGAGTTCTTAAACTCATAAGAAATGAAAAAGCAGCAGCATTTGCTCCATATGGGAAAAAAAAAAGAGTGTAGAGTATATGGCATGAGCTTCATCTCTAAAGGAAAGCAAAACATAACAATCGATGATGCTAAGGAAGAAAATGAGAGGTTCTTTGGTTTTGTAGAAAATCATAGGACAGCAACTACAGACAGAGGTTAAAAGGACTCGGGATGCTGCACAGGATGCTACATTTCCAGGAAGCTTTTCTTTGGGGACTTTGATGAGTCATCATGTGTTCTCTGAAGTTGCTTTTCTCATTCTAGCTTGGTATCAAGGGGTAGAAGTTGCATTTTCATGTCTGCTTGGCCACATCTACTTGTTATGTAAGTCTGCTTTGGCAGATGAGAATGTCTCCATAGAGTAGACACTGGGTTTAAAAACTGGTATCTTGTTGCAACACCCTCGTGAAGAAAAACTGCATGCATAAAATTTGGAAACTCCTAGTCCCAACAGAGGATTAATGTGGACTGAAGTGTTACCTAGCTTCAGGCCAGAGCACGTAAGGCCATTTAGGGAACAAGTATTCCATCTGTAGTAATAGAAACTGAACTTTGACAAATTGAATCAGCTGACATTTAATTTAGTGAAGAGTTTAGAATTAGCAAGAAGACCAATTACAGAAATAAACACTCTTCTCCCCCCCCCCCCCGCCAATAAACAATTTCAAAAAAATCTTGTCTCTCCATAATCATTTCTCCAAAATGCCACCCTAATTTTCTTTGTGAGCATATAACTCTCTACTTTAAAATCCATATATATTCCCAATCCATCTTGGGATAAATATCAAACTTCTTAGCATAGCATTCAATACCCCAAAGGAACAAGTCCCTACCTTCCTTGTTGACTTTCCCAAAATGCTGCACTGTGGGAGATCTGGTCTACCTACCAGTTCCTATGGAGCTCTATTGACCATATTTCCGTCTCTGATATTTGAGTCTTAACTCCAGATTCTCTAAGGCTCAGCTGTGACCCAACATCTTTCTAGTGGTCCTCATAGCCTTGCAGACAGAAAAGCTGCAGGACCTACTCTGCTCCCATAGCAACCAAAGTGTACCTCCATTAGAGCACTCATCACTTTGATGCAATTATTTGTTTGGTATCCTCCACTAGTGCCTTGAGGGTATAGAATAAGTTCAATTCATTGGGGAAACCCCAGCAATTAGCTAGATAGATGCTTAGCACAGTGTATTTTTAAAAAACAAAAACAAAAACAAAAACAAAAAAAACAACCAAATACCACAAATTTGTTGAATGGAAGGATGAGAAATAGATAATAAATTTGTCCAACATAGAGACTACAGCAGGTCTTCACCACAAATAATTATCATGCTAACGAACAAAATTACTCAATGTTCACAATCTTTATATTTTTCAAGCTGAAAAGACTTGAAAATGTTTGTTTTTTATTGTGTTTTTTTGGAAGCTTCAAAGATAAGAAGAAGCTGTACTTTTGGATAAAGAGTATTGACAAGAAGTTGTGTTTATGTTTGAACCAGGCCGGGAGGAACAGCAGTGCAGACATGGCAGCTTTGTAAGCTAATAGAATCGGTCAGTCCTGACAGCAACTTTTGTTTATTTCTCCTTGACATCACATACCAGAAGTTGGGCCAAGATCTTCACATATATCCTTTCATCCCCTTAACCAGATGAGAAATGTGACACCAGCCCCGTTTTCTGGTTGCATATGCTGAGAGGGGTAAGTAATGTACTTAAACAGTGTTCTCCAAAGTGGAGAAAGCAAGGCAACTCACTATAATATGAGAAGACTACTAGACACTCCATTTTTCCTTCATGATTTTAAAATATTTCTGCTGTGACAAACCCCACCAAAAAAGAGTATTATAAATACTTATTTCACTCACGGCCTGTAGAGCCTTTAGGTGCCTCCTTTAGTAAACTAGTCTTATGCCATGCACAAAACCCGAAGAGCACTGAGGAAAGGGTTGTCATAGGCAGGAGTGACGTTGGCACCCTTCAGTTCCTTCATTGGCTTTGACATCTCTTTAGGCATTGACAGTGCCTCAGGTTTACAGGTTCTACCTCAAATGGATTCACAGATGACATTCCTGTCTCTAATTTTAGCCAATCAACCCTCTTATTTATGGATCAACATACTTTAAGAGATTTCTGAAAAGAAATCAAAAGTTGAGATGGCAATAAGACAAGTGCAGGTGAAAATCAGTCTCCAGATTGTTACTTTAGCCCCTAAGAATTCCTTCCAGCCATGTTGAGAAGTAAAACAACAAGGGTCTAATTAGGTCTGACAAGAAATAGGTCAAAAATATCCACAATTACCCGACTGCTTGCGATATAGATTGATATTAACTATCACCCAAGATGAATTCTGACTTACGCATTCAGTTTGTGTTGAGGCATTCATTATTGATAATATGATGTAATCATAATTAGCAAGATAATTAAAGTTTTTCTCTCATCTTCATCTTACTCCTTCATCATTTCTGCTGTGTGTTTCATAATATACTTGATATATTATTAATACTGAACTTGAGTTTAATAAGGAAATATATATAAGTCATGCTTTATCTTACTTTCATTTCAAGTTCAAGGGAAATGTGATCAAACAACTTTTAGATGACTAAATGATGAAGTCAGAATTTTTAACTCACTTTTGGTAGCTCTCCAGACTCAAGCAATGTGTGTTCTCATGTAAAAACCGTGCAATTATTTGTCATCAGTAAAAGGTTCTTGGTCCATTCTGGAACACTGGTGGGGGTAGAATGTAAATCATCTTCTGAGCATTTACTGTTCCAAATTATGTGACCATGTTAACATGGATTATATATATATATATATATATATATATATATATATATATATATATATATATATTGGTTTTTGGTTTTTTCGAGACAGGGTTTCTCTGTGTAGTTTTGGTGCCTGTCCTGGATCTTGCTCTGCAGACTAGGCTGGCCTCTAACTCACAGAGATCCACCTAGCTCTGCCTCCCAAGTGCTGGGATGAAAGGCATGCATCACCACCACCCAGCTCTGATTTTAATTTTAATAATATTTTATTAATCCTCTGAGAATTTCTTGTAATATATTTTGATATTTACTCCCCTCCCCCAACTCCTTCCATATTCACTATCTCCATCCTCATTTCCCTACATCGAGTTTTGTTCCTTCTTCTCTGCTTTCCCATGGAGTCCATTTTGTGCTGCCCAACTTCTCTTGGTAGTGGGGCCTGCCCTGGAGTGTGTTTAACCTACCCGGGATAGCATCATCCAAAATCCTTACTTTCTTGTAGCAGCTATCAAATGCCAGTAGCTCCTCAACGGGTGGTGAGATTTGGTGCCCACCTCCCTTCACCCCCTCCATACTGAGATTTGTCTGGCTTGAGCTTACAAGGGTCTGGTGTAACCTGCCACAATCAATGTATGCCCAACTGTCCTGTTGTATCTGAAAATACTGTGTCCTTGAAGTGATAAACCACCTGTGAGTTTTACAATATTTTGCTCCAGATTCTGGAGCCTTGAGGGGAAAGGTGTGATAGAGATGTTATTAGGGCTGAGCAATCCACAGTCTCTTAGTCTCTGCATGTTGATCAGTTAAGTATCTCTGTGTTAGTTGCTGTGTACTCTAAGAAGTTTCTCTGATGAGGGTGAGAGATGAACTGATCTATGGGTATAGAAATAAGCCTACTTTGTTCATTTAGCAGAATACTAGAATTATATTCTCCCCTAGGATCTATGACTTATCTAACCACAGGTTCTTGGTGCCATTAACAGTCCCAAGTATGGGTTCTACTCATGGAGGGGACCTTATTCCAAACAGAGACTGGTTGGTTATTCCCATGTGTGTGGTACAGTTGTACCAACAGTGGGCATAGCTTGTCAAGCCAGTTAGTATTATACCTTCTGGAGTTCACTGCTGGGTGAAACTGATGACTGTTTTTCTACTCTGGCAATGAGTACTAGCTAGTATGCTTGAAGCTTCAAGGTCAGTGCCAGCTTGATTTTTCCATGTTGTATGATTCAAGTATGTGGTATCTTCAGCAATAGGCTCTTATTGTCCAGTTCTGGAGGGTAAACCAAGAGTATTGGCAATAGCCTGTAATGCTTGTGGGTCCATGTGATCCCATTTGCCAACAACTCAAAAAGGGGCAACTCATTCCAAGTAGTGGGGTTTTATTTGCTAGCATATGGTGCCTAGTTGGGGTAGTCTTCTCCCAGTGTAGGCTAACTCCATTAAAACTCTTTTATATGTGCATATGTATATATTTTAGGAAGCTCAATATGCATTTTCTTCTATGAGTCCATATGCTTCATTATACTCTCAAGGAGCTCTTCTTCCCTCAAGAAGGTGGTAAGAATTATTAAGAACTATCAGTACCCTAAATGACCCATGAAAATTTTCTGATAAGAAATCAATCCTCCCCATGACTTTTACAAATTTGTGCACATTGTATGCATCCAACTCAAAAAGAAGCCAGCAGTATGTAAACACAGAAATAATTATAAAAATGACCTTAGACAATTGCATAAAGAATATGAGATAAGTCACCTGTTTCACATGGGGGTGATGATGGAGTTTGTCTGTCCCAGATAGTACTAAAATACTGTCTTGTCCAATATGGGACAGACGTGACTGGGACAGCAAGGGAATGAAGAAAAGACAAAGAGACCCATGCAGAAAAGCTGGGGTTGGCTGGATGGGATTCTCTGATGGAGACACCACAGTATTCCAGAAGCTCAACATGTTCATTATATACAGCCAAAGAGAACGTCAGGGCTTTTGCATACAGCTGAACAGGAGGTGGGTTTACCACAGGCACACAATCAAGAAGGCAGTGTTTATGGTATACAGCTATGCTGTGTAATAATCCTCTTGTACACTGTAAAGATTTGTCACTCAAATTGGCTTAATAAAATGTTGATTGGCCAGTAGCCAGGCAGGAAGTTAGGCAGGACAGCCAAACTGAGACTGCTGGGAAGACTAGAGTGAGAAGCCACTAGACAGATGCAGAGGGAGCAGGAGAGGAACATGCCATGCTTATAAAGGTACTACCACATGGCGGAGTATAAATAAGGAATAGGGGTTAACTTAAAATGTAAGAGCTACTTAGTAATAAGCCCAAGCTATCAGTCAAGCAGTTACAATTAATATAAGCTGCTGAATGATTATTTGGGAGCAGGCAATTGGGACAAGAAACATCCATTTCACAACTGGATCAAGGAGGCAGGTTTAGCTACTCTCCAAAGATCAGTGTCTATAGGGGCACAGTCACCAGACCATAAACATCCATGGCGAAAAGATACTGTGGCATTTTTCCCCTGTACACACTATCAACACAATCAACAGGAGATTTGGAACCAGAGGAAGGCTTTGCCATTATCCCACAGGTGGAGTCTTTGGCATGGTTGTACTGATGGCAACAACACACATTCACTAAGGACTTCACTCATTCAGGACTTCTCCACTCCTCACAAAAATACATTCCACAACAATATGGCTTCATTTTAGCTTTCAGTAGTGTTTTTAACCAAAGAGTGATGAACAGAAAACAAGCATAAGATGTTTGGAACAGGTTTAAAAGCATCTGGATTCTGTACTGGGTAGGAAACTTTTATTTCCCTTTCAAAAACACTTAGCTGAACAGGCACTGACTTCAGTAAGTGTTGTACATAAAGAAAATGATCATATTTTATGTAGATATGTGCATATCCAGTTACTTATCCCACCAGAAGCATTGTGCTGTGTATTGGAGTGTTAGTTGTGATTATAAAGATTATTTGGGACCTTTGGGTAAAAGATTTTTCCATAAATATATGGAGAAATGGGGCCCTTTGATAAAAGAATATCATACTCAGGACTTAAAGTTTCAAGATACATCTGAATCTAAAGAAGTCAATATTTATATCTTGTCAATATTTTATTAAAGCATGCTTTAAGATATATCCCCTGCCAGGGATATTTTCTTCTTTATAACCTCAGTATTTTGTTGTGACACTTTATTTGAGCTTATGGTTGCAGAGGGAGAGTCCATAATTGCAGGGGAGGCATAGCAGCAGGTGACTACAGGAAATAGTGATCACATTGTTAACCAGAAGCACAGAGCAGAGAGCAAACAGGAAATCAAATGAAGCTAGAAACACTCAAGAGCAGCAAGTGCTCCTAACTGCTGAGCCATCTCTCCAGCCCCAAGATGGAGGCCTTCTTGCTCAGCCTTTTTTGGTTTGTATGGCCCTTCAGAATTCTTAGCCATTCCAGGGCTCACAATACAGTCTGTAAAAAGCTTTACTCCTCTCTAAAATGCCATGTCTCACAGTGTGGGCACTAGCTGCAAAGCCACCACAATCAAGTGATTTGCTGTCATTTTACCTTATCTAAAGCACAATCCACAATTTTATCTAAAATTGATGCCTTCTTCAAACATCTCATTTGTGTCAATATTTTTTCTCATTTGTACAACATTTTTGTACTGACAACCTATGACTACAGTACAAAAAAAAAATCCAATTAACGGGAAAAGTCACATGCAATTCCACCATCCCCACCCATTACTTGATTATTTGTTTTCTTTCCAACTTTTCTCACCGCATGTGTCATGCACCCATGTAATCACGGTTTCCAGTCTTGATTGGATCTTGCTTGTGGTCCTGAGTATTCTACGAGGATTTTCCATAAGGAAAGTCTTCCTAGTAGACTATTGTGTTACCATTCTGTTTCCATTAACTACCACCCAGTACAGTTGGCACACTATGACTTCGGTCAGAGTTCTAGCACTGACTTACACACCTCTTACAATGTCCGTTCAGGAACACCAGGGGATTCTTCACAACCTGAAAATGAAGTCCAGACTTCTTATCAAGCACTAGAGGTCATTTTCAAGCAGGAGTCCATTCTTTCCCACCCCCTCTCTTATTTCAGAAACTTTTTTTAATGCAAGACATATTATTAACAATGCTCTGCACACAAAAAAATTAAAACAGTAATTTCCTCACTATCTCTCTTCATAACAGTCCACTTGTCTCTACTGCCCACTTCTACCCATTGTAGTTACTCTGCTCTCACATATATGTGTATGTGTGTGTGTGTGTGTGTGTGTGTGTGTGTGTGTGTGTAAGCCACATGTATATGTGTGTAATTTGTTTATTTGCATTTACTTGTTTAGTTATCTCGTTATGGCATGCACACACACATAGAAGCCAAGGGACAATTTTGTTAATAAAGTTCTGTAAACAAAATTCTAAACAGTCTTATTAAATAAGAAACACATAGTTAAATGCAGAGTTAAAAGCCCAAGAGATCAGAGCCTTTAGCTTACCACTCGCTGCCGTCCTTCCCTTCAGAGAGAGACAGAGACCTTCTTCTCTGTGATCTGTCTTTTTGTTGCCTTTCTGTTCTACCTTCTCATTGGCTCTAAACCCAACCACATGATTTCCTTGTCACTGCCTATCTGTACAGACCTCCAGGTCTCTATGGTTTGTACTGAGATTAAAGGTCCAGGTCACTGCTTGGCTGTGTCCTTGAACACACAGAGACTCTGCCTGCCATGTGATCAGATTAAGGGAGTGTGCCACCACCACCAGACTTCTGCTAATGGTTTGCTTTTAGCTCTGATCCCCAGGCAACTTTATTTATTAACATACAAATAAAATCACATTTCAGCACAAATAAAATATCACTATAAAGTTCTCTTCTACTGTATGGGTTCTGGGGATTGAACTCAGATCATCTGGCTTGGCAGCAAGACCTTTTAACTACTGAGCTATCTAACAGGCCCTCTGGTATCTTTTTAATGATTTCCACTTGTAACCACTTACTTAACAGCCTCCAGGGTCCTATCTTGTTCCTCAGCGCATCCTCAAAGCTCAACACAAAGGGTATACTCAACACATACTTGTTAATGGTGATGAGGAGGGCTACTGTTAGCACACTTGTACCACCTTCTGTGACTAGCAGGAAGCATCAGGAAGAAAAGCCACTACAAGTCTCCTTAAATGCAGTCAAAAGTCCCAAGAGATTTACTTGAAAGGCACATATTTTACTTGAATGGCATGGACATAATCAATGGAAGCGAGGAGAAAGGAAAGGAGGTAGAGAGGAAGGGAGGGAGGGAGGCATAGAAGAAGGGAGGGAGGAAGGGAGGGAGGAAGGTATAGAGGAAGGGAGGGAGGGAGGGGAAAAGCAAGGGGGAGAGAGAAGGGATGGGAAAGGAGGGGAAGACAGAGAATGGAGAAAGGGAAGAAAAGAAGCAAGACTCATGGTGGGTTTTCACACACTGTATTTCATTATACTACATTAGAGATAAATGTGAAGCATTCCAAAGCTGTAAGATCTGTCATAATCATGTTTTCAGGCCTCAGCTCCTAACAATAAAAGGTCCCAAAATAAGACCCCAGGTTTTGCCAGTGCACTTCGGTGTCTCAGAAACCCAAAGCATGACAAAGACCCAAGGATTGGGCTCCCAGCTGGTGTTGCCTGGGATGCACCTCTAACTCTATGAAGAACCGCTTTCTTGACTGTGGTCAATTTACTCAACTTTTCTATGC
Organism: Onychomys torridus; assembly: GCF_903995425.1. Taxonomy (NCBI): domain Eukaryota; kingdom Metazoa; phylum Chordata; class Mammalia; order Rodentia; family Cricetidae; genus Onychomys; species Onychomys torridus. The sequence continues at coordinate 144,928,776 of NC_050443.1, read as the reverse complement.
TTTCTTTTCTCCTGCTCTGGAAGAGGAGTGCCTGTCGCTGGAATCTTAGAACATAATTAACAATCAGCTCTCTTCCTCAGAAATCTCTGATGTGTAGTGGCAGTGTTTCTGTTCATTTGTTATTGAGAAAAGGTCTCACTGTGTAGCCTTGGCTGGCCTGAAACTCACTGGGTAAAAGAGGCTGACCTCAAACTCATAGGGATCTTCCTGCCCCTGCCTCCCAAGTGTTGGAACTAAAGGTGTGCGCCACCAAGCCCAGCTTGTAGCATATGTTGATCGCTATAATGTAAACATTCCTAGAATAACTGATTTCAAACATCAAGCTCACAAAATTCCTGGAAACCTAGCAGTTGGCTTCTGTGGGTCCCCGCACTAACAGGGTTGTTATGAAGGTGAAATGAATTAATGCACATGAGGCTCTTAGATCTTGTTCTGGCATACCGTGCACTTGGTTTGATGAATATTAGCTATTTTGAGCTTACCATCTTAGTTTGCCCTCTTCTATGGAAATGGGGGATTGAAATAGTATATTGCAAAGAAGCAGTTGCCTTGAATTTAGTTCTTGCCAGCCTCCTCTTAATCGCCTGCTTTATGTTCACGACTGCCAAGCAGCCCATTGACTTCCTTGATTTCCTTTCCTTTTCCTTAATTCATCTTTCTGGAGCATTCTAAGAATCAGAAGACTGGCTTAAAGCCACATACCAGGAAAGAAAAAGGTTTATAAAAAATATGGATAATCCCAAATGAATAATTTTTCCTGAATAACCATTTTAAGAAATGCTTAAGTACTAACTCAACTAGCTCTGGAAGTTTCTTTGGGTATGATAACGTATTGCCTATTTTGAAAGGAAATATGAATTGTATTCCACCTAGCCTTATTTCAAAATAATTTTACTCCCTGATATTCTTCCTGACACAAAATAAATAAGAATTTTTATTAAAAAGAATCCCCAAATATATTACTGCAAGCAGTATGACTTTCTGCCTTTTGACTCCTGTGGGTATTTCCACAACTCCACCAATAAAATATCTGCTTACGAATATCATTTACTGGCTGTTGCATCAGAACTAATAGTTATGCAATAAACATTTGCTGCCTGTAGAAAACATGGCAGTTTTTGATCTTTCAGCCAAAACCTGGCCTGCTGACAGCTCTATTCGTCACCAGGAACCCCAGACTCAGTAATTTTTCTGCAGAATTCATTGCCCTTTTTTCCTTACCTGTTTCGTGTGGCCACCCTCCCACATCTTTCCAGGTCCTTCTGTGCTTCTCCCACTCATATATGGGTCATCATTTTGCTTCGGTGATTTTTAGTCTCTTCTCAGCCACTTCCTGAGTTGTCCATTTCTTCCTGGTCCTGTGATATAATTTGTTACTTCTCTCCCAAATACCATACTTCACTGTCATCCTCAGACATCGGGGAAATGTCAGCTTATGAACTTTACTGTTGACAAAACGCGGGAGGCAGTGAGAAGTCAAGGCTGCCATTGCATGAGAGTGTCTGCTCGAGTTCTGTACATTTAGAGAACATATAAATGTCTCCCCATGCTTTGCCTCTCCTTACCATCCACCCCTTGCCCAGGATCCTGAGGACTGTCCTTCTGTTTCCTGATTCTGTAACTTTGATTGTCCTAGATAGTATAAATGGACCACACTGTGTCTATCTTTGTGACTGGCTTGTTGCTGTTAGCATGATGACTTCATGCTTCTTGTATGTTGTAGCATAGGACAGAATGTCCTTCCCTTTGTATTGTCTGAACACATCATCTTATTTATTCATTTATCCATCAGCATGCAGAAAAAACTTCCACTTTCTGGCTACTGTGGATAATGCTGTGAAGGATATGTGTGTACAGAGCTCTAGCCCTGACTTCCGGTATTTGGGGAAGATATCAAGAAGTAGATTGTTGGATCATATGGTAAATCTATTTTTAAGTCTTTTATCATTTTAACTTTTGCATTTATTGATTTGTATGTATGCATTACGTGTGTATGTGTGTGTGTGTGTGTGTGTGTGTGTGTGTGTGTGTGTGTGTGTGTGTGTTTTGTATATAGGAAAGTAAAAGAACAATTCAGAGGGTTTAGTTCTCTCTGTCTACCATGTGGTTCAGGGATTGAACTCAGGGGTTTAGGCTTGGAGGAAAGAGCCTTTACCCACTTTCCAACCATCTCTCCAGTCCTCTATGTCTAATTTTTAAGGAGCTGCCATAATATTTCCCCACAATGGCAATGCCACTTTACATTCCCATCAGCAGGGCACGGGGACTTTTGATAGAATCCTTCTTGGAATACAGTAACAAACATTATCGTTTCTAATTTCTCCACATCCTCACCAGCATTGCTGCTTCTTTCTTTTTCTTTTCCTTTCTTCTTTCTTTCCTTCCTTTCTCCTTTCCTTCTTTCTTTCTTCTTTCCCTTCCTTCTTTCTTTCTTTTCTTTTCTTTCTTTCTTTCTTTCTTTCTTTCTTTCTTTCTTTCTTTCTTTCTTTCTCTCTTTTAAAAATAGAATACAGTTGTCCAAATTTGTTTTTCTGTTGCTGTGAAAAAATGCTGACCAAACCAGTCTAGGGGAGAGAAGGGTTAATTTGACTTATACTTGAGAATCAGAGTCCATTATTGAGGGAGGTCAGGGCAAGAATTCAAGGCAGAAACAAACCTGGAGCAGAAACTGAAACAGATGTCCTAGAGGAATTCTGCTTACTGACATGCTCCTCAAAACTTACTCGATTTGCTTTTTTATACAACCCAAGGCCACCTGCCCTAAGGTGGCACCATCTACAGTGGAATGTGCCCATCTACATCAATTTAACAATCAAGAAAATGTCCCAGACCTGCCTAATCTGATAGGGACATTTCTTCACTTGAGTTTTCCCACATATGACCTTGATTTCTCTCAAGGTGACAAAAACTATCCATCACATTATCCTGATGGGAGTGGTGGACTAACACTCGTCACTATTTGTACCAATGACCTTTGTATTTGTGCTTAAACAAAAATCTAAGACTATTTCATTTCTACCCTGTACCAATTCAATTCTATCTTCATATTTTCCACCATCTCTTGAAATATGGATTATCACCATCACTCATTTATTTGTTCAAAAGCATAAGCACAGGGTTTGGTTTCCAAGACCAGACTAGAGAATACAAAATCTATTTAAATTCTTTGCTATGCTTGCTAGTAATGATTTAGTTTTTTTCCTTGGTAAAAGTCACTCTGCCTGACCATCCTGGTCTGAGAAACAGCTGTCTGCAGCCAAAGGGCAATGGGCTACTTCTCTTTGCACTATAATTAACCTGCTGACCTTCCTGCTTCCTTTTCATCAGTCATATTCTGTGTTATTTTATAACTTGAATGTAAAATATAGTGAGTTTTAACAAATCTGCCTTATACTGAAATCATCAGTACAGTCATGACAAAGAACATGTTAAGAGGTCCCGATTTGAACTCCATGTTAACTCAATAAAACTCTAGGCTGTGTACACTGTTGTTAACAGTCATATAAGCTCCTCATAGGTTATAAACTGTACCAATCTCACATTTTTAGGCTTACTACCTTTTTCAGCTTGCTTTATTATTTGTAGAACATTCTTTTGAAAATGAAAAAGGAGCCGAAGACTGTGGAGATGACTTACTACATGAAGTCCCTGCTTTGCAAGCTTGAGGACCTGAGTTTGGATCCCCAACACCTACATGAAATTCAGGCTCACTCCCAGTGTTGAGGAAGACAAAACAAGTGGGTCCCTGGAGGTCATTGGTCATCTTGTCTAGCTTGTCAGTGAGCTCTAGGTCCAATGAGACATCATGTCTCAAAAAATATGGTAGAAAGAGATCGAGGAAGATATCTTTTGGCCTTTAGCATCCACACCCACATGTACACCTATACAAGTGCACCTAACATGAACACATGCAACACCCACAAAAATGTCCACCCACCCACAAGAAACCATACATAATAGAGAGATGGAACCATTTGAAGAGGCATTGACAGGAGAGGAAAGATTGTATTTATCCTAAATGTCCAGACTTAGATAGGAATAACACTAGGCTGTTGTAATTACCCTTAAGGGTCTGTGTGACATGACCTACATGGCCTGGGAAGGGAATCTCAGGGAGGGACTGTCTTAATCTTTTAGGCCCATGGGCACATCTTTGAGGGATTTTCTTCGTCTGGTTAGTTGAAGTAAGAAGATCCACCTTGAGTGTGGGTGGCACCATTTCATGGGTGGAGCCCCGGCTGAATGAAAAGGAGAGGGAGCTAAGTCCTCAAATGCATGTTTTCCTTGCTCTCCCTTCCTGATTGTAGACCTAATGTGACCAGCTCCCTCAGGTGCCTTCTGTCTTTGTTTCTAGATGATGATCTGTAACATGGAACTGGGAGCTAAAACAAACCCTTCCTCCCCCAAGCTCCTTGGGGTAGGGTACTTCATCACAATAGGACACAAAAGCAAAACAGCTGTCAATATCAGCTAGGTGGGTTCCTACTCCTGTGTGCCGAATGGCTGGGTCCCTGGAATCTGAAAAACTCATCTTTCCTTTACAGTACTGGCCCTGATATTGGACCTGTAGACACGCAAGGAGGTTGGCTTGCTCAGCTCCCCCACTTTTCTTCTTTTCTTTTTCTAGAGATGGTCCTTACTTCTGCCCAATCACTATTTAACTTTGAAATGTCCTTTCTCAATGGAGACTACATTCATTCTGCTCACATCAAGTTTATTTACTTTTTAGAAGGTTTCCTTTTCACTCGACACACAAGCTACTAAGTGTTTGCTTCATGCAGGGTACACATTTGTTCTCCCAGGAACTTCATTCCATGTCAACGACCTCCTCGCTGAATACATACTGTGCATAGGGCAATTTGCCATATTAGAGTTCAATTAGAAACTGAGTTTTTCTCCTTCCCCCTCACTACCTGGATCCCCCTCCATAGCCACTCCACAATTGTTAGTGACATTTGTTACTCTTTCGCTTTTACACAAACACCACTGTATTCAATAGTGCAGGTATAGACTTGGAATTTCTCATATTGCTTCCCATGTTTTCCTCACAATATGATTAGACTTCATAGATTTTTGTCAGTCTTCCTTTAATTTTAGAAATCCTTTAAGTTGGTTTGGGATATGTATTTCAAGACTTCTGTCCTAAATATCTCAGTTCCTATTCGATTCAGTTCCATCTTGATATCTCTGAAACTTTAACGTTGGGAACTAACCCCAATCCTAAAATAATGTCTCATGGAAAGTCCATTTAGGTGACTGGGTCAACAATACACAGTTTTCCCTAAACTCCTAATAGCTCTTTGCATCTTACAGGCTCCCAATAATATTTAAAATTATAAAATATTAGAACTAAAAAATTAAAAACCCATCAGCAAAAAATAATCTGAACCTCATCAAAGTTAAAAATGTTATGCTTCAAAGGACGTTATCAAGAAAATGAAAACCCAGTCCAAAGAGTGTAAGAAAATGCTTAGGATCAACCCCTCTGCTAGTGGCTCAGTCCAAGGAAGATACAAAGACCTCTTACAATTAGACAGCAAGAAGGCAGATAACCCAATTAAAAATAAGCAAATGATCTGAATAAACATTTCTTTAAAGAGGTATATAAATGACCAGCAATTACATGAAGAGATATTTAACATCATTCATAAATGCAACAATACAAAGTCAAGCCACAATAAGATATGCCTTCATCCTGTCTAGTATGACTAAAATAATATATGTTTTAAAGTAGAAAGTTGCAAGTGTTGGTGAAGGTGTAGAGAAACATTAGAACCCATAGATCCAGGAGGGAACACAAATAGTACAGCCATTGAGGAAAACAATGTGATGGTAGTTTCTTAGTTAGCTAAGAATAGAGTCACCAGAATTGCATTTCTAGGTATAGTCCAAAATTAATTGAAAATGCCTGAATCAAAATTGGTATGTGAACATTCAATATTCATAGAATGAATAAGTCGAATGTAACATATAGGCATATAATGATATAGTATTCAGTCCTTAAAAAGGAGGGCAAATTCCTGCTATCACATTTACAAATCTTACAAATGTTCTATAAATGAAAGAAACAAGACATAAAGGCCATGCATCTTAAGGTTCCATTTATACATAACATCTATAAGTATAAGTATAAAAGTATAAGTAAATCCATAAATACACAGAGAAAATCATTTGGCAAGAGGGAAGAGTGGGAAGGACTGCTTAATGAAGATGGGGTTTCCTTCAAAGGTGATGAAAATGTTCTTAGACTAGGTAGCTACCAATGATTGCCCAACATTCTTGATGTAAATGCCAATGAATTATAGTTGAAGTGTTTCTATGTTCTATGACCTTTACTTGAATTTTACCTGAAAATCTTACGGAATATTAGTCACTGTATGTGTCAGACACAGTGGGCATGAAATTGATTAAAATATTACTTCTCTCTCTGGGCCTTGAGGTTCTCAAGAAACTGACCACTCAAATAACGTGGAGTGCTGGGATGTTCCCGAACATGCACAAGTTGCTAGGGGAACACCCAATCTTGGGGGACAGTGTGAGAATGACACCCCAGCCTTCCAAAGGAGACAACTGAGCAAGACTCTAGGATGGATTGAGGAAGTTAGTTCTGCGCGTTCAGAGAGCTCTTTTCGTGGGACGGGCTCTGGGCTCGGTCAGGAACTCAATGATGGACAAGCAGAGGCTATCCATTTCTCACAGGACTTCCTTCTGGGATGACGGCAGACATTAATCAAGTTATCAGCCACGTACACACTGAGGTGAATATTATGAAGAAAAACATACTATTCTGTGAAAGTGTAACAATAAACAGCCTGTGAAGTTGGGCTGGGAGGCTCCTCCTTGCTGGTTAGCTCTCGTGGTGTCGGCAGGTGCTGTGAGGCTGCCAGAGAGAACTGTTATCTATAGTCTTACCTTTAATGACATAAACCATTAGAAAATCTGTCTCAGAAAGCGTTTATTCAGAAAATCTCAGGTGAGTATGTGAATTCATTTTTTTTTCATTTGAATACATTAACTGTATAAAGCAATGAGTTTCAACATGGCATTTTCTTTTTTTCTTTTTTCTTTTTTTTTTTTTTTTTTGAGACACAGTTTTTCTTTGTAGTTTTGGTTCCTGTCCTGGATCTTGCTCTGTAGACCAGGCTGGCCTCAAACTTACAGACATCTACCTGGCTCTGCCTCTTGAGTGCTGGGATTAAAGGTGTATGCCATGACTGTCCAGTGCATTTTCTATTTTTTAAAAACCATTATATCTTTATGCGTATCTGTCTAGGATGTGTATACATATGTGTGTCTGTGGGCACATCCATGCCGTGGCATTCATGTGGAGGTCAGGGGAAGTCTGTCCGATTTCCATCTTGTTTGAGTCAGGGTTTCTTTTTTGTCACTGTGTATGCCAGGCAAGCTTGCCCACAAGATGCAGGTGTGTTGTCTTTGCCTCTCATCTTATTATTGTAGGAGTGAGAGGATCCCACATGCGTGTGCTAATGTCTGGCCTTCACATGAGTTCTGGGGACACAAACTTGGGCCTGCATATATGCAGGCAGCACTCTATTCACTGAGCCATCTTTCCATCCTCAACATGACATTTTCATACATGCACGTGACATTTCAGCCACATTCACCACTATTACCTTGTTTAATTATAAGGCCATAATTTCTGGGCAGGCAAGAATTCCTTCATACTGGGTAATCCACAGAGTGGGACACACATTACCACTGCTTGAAGCTTACCAAAAATAATTGAAATCTGAAAAAGCAATCAGAGAAAAAGTTTATTTGAAGTGGGAAGAAAAAATAGTCTCTAAGTGTGTGTGTGTGAAATTTATATATGTATCATCTGGCATTGTCTGCTAATACTGATTTTAAAAATGGGAGAAAGTTCAAATATACATAATATATTCTAATATATAACATATACATATATGTATCCGAATGTGTACACTAAAAATTATACACTAGCCTCTTTTCATGGAAAACACTGGCAGAGCTTCGGGACTGTAAATTCCCTCTGTAGCAGGCTGCTTTGAAACTAGCTAACCTTCCTGTGCTGATGCAGTAGATGGGAATGAGAGCATACGATGGGAGTAGGTAACACAAGAGGCCTGAGAGGGAAAGAAGAGCCAGGTGGCCAGGGCAGCATGAACTATCAAGGAACTTAAATTCTCCCTCTGCTCCTTCACATCCTCTGTTCTCCTGTGCCTTTCTCTGTGTTAGAAGGACTCCGAACCTCTTCAAGTACAACTTGGTCCTCTTTTTTCTAGTTAGTAGTAGTGGGAACTGGAACATCTCTGGGAATGTTGGGCATGGGGGACAGTGAGGGTGAGGTATCCATTCTCCTGGTTGAACTTGGAGCTGATAGCAGGCTTGCATCTCAGCCTATGGTTTTGCTTTGGAGTAGGGATACCCTCCTCTGTGGTTACCTTCCTAGATCCTTTCCTTTCACCTCCACCCCCCACCCAGGCCTTCAGGTCCCCACGATTCTCCATTGTCAGCCCTCTGGGTATATCTTAGCACACGCCAAATCCTCAAATCCTTGTCTTCAGCTGTGTAGAAGAGCCTCTATTAATGTGCCTCAGAACCCTTTGAACACCCACTTTGCTCTTGGAACCTTGAGAGATGAAATTGTTTTCAACATAAAGGGGAACCATCAGCTCTGACAAGGTGACCTTCTAAAATTCCAGGGAACAGAACAAGTCTTTACTGACCTCTTCCTTTGGCCTTCATAATGAAAAAAATGGATATTTAAATGTAATCAATGTTTAGTTATTGATGGGACAATGCTACCTTCATTAGTGCCCACTTTCCTCTGGCAAGCCCAAGTCTCTGAATAATTACAAAGAAGCTCATGACACTACTTCACAAATTAAGTTTTGAACATATTAAGTTTGATGTCTCTGGTGATACTTTCTAAGTGTTCCATGGTGAACTTTTTTTTAAAATTTCTGAGTTCTACATCAAAAATATTCAGACAGAATCTTTAAAGCAATGGGTTGATTTGAGGTGCCTTTGCAATGTCAACTGTTTTGATTCTAAGCTTTATGTTCTAATGTTCATTCACGATTTGAGTGACCAAATTCCCTTTGAGAGGTCTAAAAAGGCATAGGCTTACACATGCAACTCTTCCTGGGCCCAATTCCATAGTGAGGCTCCTGGGAAGACATATCTCAGGACAGAGCTGGAGGCTAGAAACCAAAGGTATTCCTGCCGTCCTCACCAAAGTAGCTTGTCTTGGTTATTACACAGGCTTCTGCTATCTGCAGGCACCAGGGATTTGGCACTCTTGGGCTTAGTTCAGAAAGCATTCTTCTGGTTACATGTTGCAAGAAAGAACACAATAGCCTTAGAACCAGGCACCGTGACGTTCTTGGCTAATAGGACTGGCATTTGCTCACTGCTTTCAAAAGTTGAATGAACTTGGGTGTTAAGATGTAGTTAGTAGTGAGGCTTTAGACAATGTTGAGCTTAATGGGATCCTTCAACTTTTTCTCAGCTTGGATTTCTTCTGTTAGAAGTGGTTGTTATCCACCATTTTTAATTATTTTATGTTATTTATGTATTATGTATGGTGGAAGTCAGATGATAACTGAGGGAGCTGGTACTCTCCTTCCATCATGTTCTCAGGACTGAACTCTCGGCATCAGGCTTGGCAGCAAGTGTCTTCCTGCTGGTTGAGTCATCTCTCTGGCCTGTGTTCCTTGTCTTTTCTTAGTGACTCGAGTCAATTTCAGTGAGCCCAAAGCATGTACTGGGCTGGGCTCCTGTGAATCCATCTTCCCAACTTCTCTCTCTCTCTCTCTCCTTATGGAACTGAGAATTGCCTCACACTTCTGATCCTTCTGCCTCTACATTCAGCATGCCGGGGTTACAGGTACGCATTGCCATGGCCAATTAATTGATGGGCAGATCAAAGCAGTACCTCACACCTGCTAGCCAAACACTCTACTAAGCAAACTCCATCCCTAGTACCCCATCTTCCTGACTTTTCTTGGAATAAAAGTAGAGCCTCCCTGGGTTTTAAAATACTGCTTTTTTTGGGGGGGGGTTGATGAGGACCATACAGTTTTATTTCTAATTATGGTAGTCTCTTTCATAATGTCATGTTTCTGGAAGAGATCAGAAAGTTTGCATCCTTAAGTGCCAAGCCAGCAAAACAGTTGCGGCATGCATTAAACTCTGAGTAATTATAATATTCTATCAAATTGGTTAAGAGCAGGAGAGAGGCTTTGGCATGAACTATCTTCAGATTCTCAGAACATGGTGCAGAAGAGCATTTCTACCCGATGTTTAGGAGGCAGGACAGGGTAGAGCAAGCTGCAGCTCAGAACTTGTATATTAAAAGGAATCATGAGGGGGGCCTAGGAGATGCCTTTCTCAGCTCTGCCTGCTTGAGGAATTATTTATTTCTCTCCTTTCTTAAAGAATAAGGCGACCTTTCCATGCTCCTTTGGTAAACACGAAGCATCAAAAACTCTCCGGCTTAGAAGGCCCTGCCTGGATCGTCATAGGCCTCTATTGCAGCCTGTGTATACCGTGTTTTGTGTTTCGGTGGACTTTTCAAAACTCGTTCCCTAGGATCCCTCCTCTGCAGCCTTTTGACTCCTTTCTGAGAGATCCTGTACCTTTACTTTGTATCTTTCTAGTTGTTCCCCTCTGTTTTGATTTTACTCTGTATTTACCTTACCCTGCAAAACAGAGATGGTTTGGCAATCACCTTCCCCCTTTGTAAAACAGGATGGGCACTACCTGCCTTATCATCAGTAGGGATTACAAACTGTGGCTACTGGCTGTGCTAGCTAATCCAGGTAAGGTTTTCTTCTAGGAAGAGGCCAGAGATAGAATCCTGCTGGCTTGCCTGCCTGCACAGCCACACATGACCTTTGAACTCAGCGTCAGCATCTTGCAAATGAGCTGTGAGGGGCAACCCTCTCTACCTGGGGCAGGACTGAGCTTGGCGCCAGGGGAGTGATTGCATGCTAGATCTGCACTTCCTGTTTGCAGCAAGGCAGTGGAGAGCCTGCTTAGGAAAGAGAAAAGTCAACAGATACTTCAGGATTGCTAGCATAGTTTACTGTGTTCGCATGAGCAGTTGGGAAAGAATAGAGAAAATTCGAAATATGAAACTGGTTTCACGCAGTGAACCTTTGTCCCTTCAGGCAAGGGGCAGCAGGAACATCCAGCACAAGGGACATGTGATTGAGCAAGAGATTACCAGTTGCTTACTCACTATCATGGATAACATCAGGTTGTGATCTCTACAGATGCTCCTTAAGAAACACCAAGTTGAGCAAGACCCTGTGTTCAATCTTTAACACTGAAAAGAGAGAGAGAGAGGTAGGGGGAGGAGAAAGAATACAAATAGATCAGACTCAAAAATGAGGTATGGGGGTTGGAGACATGGCTCAGAGGGTGAAGTGCTTGGTATACAAGCATGAGGACCTGAGTTTGCATGCTTAGCTTCCAAGTTAATGCTGGGTATGGTGGCATGCCTCTGTCACCCCTAGGTGGACCCTTGGGGCTCACTGGCCAGACACTGTAGGTCATTCAGCAAGCCTCAAGTTCAGTGAGAGACCCTGTCCCAATAAACAAACAAACAAACAAATGAATGAATGAATAAATAAATGAATAAACAAACAAACAAATAAATAAGGTGGAGAGTGGAAGAAGGTACTGGACACCAACCTGGCTTCCACACTTGCCTGCATACACCTGGGCACATATATGCATCACACATAGGCATGCACACACATTTAAAAAATTGAGTATGTGTCATATCCTTCTAAAATCATCCACACAAGCTGATGGTATAATGGAGAGAACACTGGGTTTTGTTGTTTGTTTGCTTGCTTGTTTGAGACAAGGTCTTGTTGCAGAGCTCAAATTGGTCACAAATTTACAATCTTGCTGACTCTGCTTCTTTAGTGCTGAGGTTACAGGTATGTATGTAGTGTACACATGTGGTTAGAATATTGACCTTTGACTCCAAGTCTGACGTATATCTCTAAAATGCAGTTGTTGTTTGTGTGGGTGCACACAAATGTATGAGTATTAGAATATGAATGTAGAAGCTATAGACCCATAATATTTGAGACAGGGTCTCTCACTGAACCTGGAGTTCTCTGATTCAACTAGAGTCACTGGCCAGATCCTCCTGTGTCTACTTCCCCAGCACTTAGGTTACAGATGAATGTTGTCACTCTTGGCTTTTCCATGTGTGCTAGGATATGAATGAACTCAGGCCCTCTTATCTACTGACTGGACCATCTCCTAAAACCCCTCAGTTTTGTTTTTAGTCAGTAAAGTAGGGAAGGCATTTTTGTTGACATCACAGAAGTATTTAAAGCTGAGACTCTCAAGCTTCTCTGTGTATGTATGATGTATCTTCTTGAGAGATCTTGTAAAAATGCAGCATCAGTAGAGGAGGTGGAGCCTGAGATTTCATTTCCAGCACTATACATCAGATACCAATTGCTGGTCTCCTATTATAATGTGGAAAGGACCTAGAAATTTGTGGGTACAATAGGTAGAAGGTGATGCCATTAGGTATAGCAGTAGTCATACATCCTACTTAGGTTTTTTTCTAAGTAACACTTCGGATGTGTGCATTCTTTCACCTCACTTTTCAGTGCTTTGTTGTACCCATTTTGCGAAACCCCCAGAGACCACCAAGGAGCTGGTTTCCGATGCAAGCACATAAGGGTCCTTTTATGCAGGTTCAACCTGGGCCACCGAATGGTAGATGGAATGAAATGTGGCAGTGGCCACGAGCCTAGGTGAAGAGGGATTTTATAGGAAAAACCACAAGCCAGGAATTGGCAACTTGGGATTGGGTAGAAGGGGCAAGGTGATTTTTTGAAACCATTGGGTTACACTTTTGGCAGGGAACCACAACCTGCTGAACAGGATTATCTGGACTGCTCAGCAAGATTATCTAGATATCTTCAAGGGCCTAAACTGCAGACAGGATGTCTGCAGGAGGATACTGCTCTGTATCTGTTCCAGTTGTCATGGCATATTTCTGAGGTCCTTCCTGGAGCTGAGTACAGCAGGTGGTCTGAGATGGTGGCCCTTTCCCTAAGGTAGAGCCTGTAAAGTTAAGTCTAGGCCTTCACAGTTTTAGATAGTACCTGTATCCACAGTTTGATAAAATAGGGTCAGTAATGGATGATACCTTATACCATCTAGACACTGGAAAGAAGAAAGGGAAGGCTAAGGGAAAGAGAGAGTGAAGGAGAAAGGTTGGAACTATGCTGTGCTCCTTACAGAGAAATGGTTATTTTCTCTTAGAGTCGGGTAGATGTGATAGAACGCTAGCAGTCAACAATAAGGTGGACGGTGGACTGGAGGGCATGGGTAAGAGAAGGCAGCTAGTTAAGTGTATTTGTATTGATAACGATGAAAATAGAGATGCTACTCAGAATAGCTTTGGTTCAAGAGAGTTCTAGAAATTAGTTCTGGTGTTTCATCAGTCTGAATGGCAATATCTACCCAGAGCCCCTGGGTATGAGACAAAAGCATGGGGAAATTACTTTTGTCACAAATATTTGTAAGATCTGATCCAAGACCTTGGCTCTGACCTGGAAGCCAAGAGTGTTTATTGGGCCTTCACTGTGTGGACAACATAATACCAAGGTGCAGTTCCTTTCCCCAGGGTTTTGTGGCCCAAGGCTGTTCTGCCTGCTCATTGGCAAGGTAGTCGTTGAAGTTCTGAGAAGAATTTATTGAGGTTTCAGAGGTTTCTTCTCTTTTCTTTTCCTTTCTTTTTTTCTTTCTATCTGTTGGGCCCTGACCCTTGTTCCTTGAGTGGCTGTTGCCTTGCTTGCTGACCTTGATCAGATGTCCTCCCTATGCTGATTCCCTGCAGGTTTCATTCCTTCGGAACAGCCTACCAGAGGTTCCTTGTTTGTGTCTCCTGCATATTGGTGTAAACAGCTAGGATGCAAGAATGTAAAACATCTGTAGCGAACTTCTGCCCTCCAGGGTTCTCCCACTGTTCTGTAAGCCTCTTCCCTCCTTCAATAAACAGCATTCTACTGAGATGAATGACATGCTGTCTTGTCTCTGTTTTTAATCCTCAGCTCCTCGCTAGGATATGGTAAATGGGTGGTAGTGCGGGTGCTACCCTTCCTTCCTTCCTTCCTTCCTTCCTTCCTTCCTTCCTTCCTTCCTTCCCTCCTTCCCTCCTTCCTCTCTCCCTCCGCCCTCCCTCCCTCCCTCCTTCCTTCGTATCTTTCCTGGAACTCACTCTGTAGCCCAGGCTGGCCTCGAACTCACAGAGATCCACCTGGCTCTGCTTCCCGAGTGCTGGGATTAAAGGCATGTGCCGCCACCACTGCCTGGCTCTTTCTTTCTTTCTTTCTTTCTTTCTTTCTTTCTTTCTTTCTTTCTTTCTTCCTGTCTGTCTGTCTGTCTGTCTGTTTGTCTGTCTTTCTTCTTTTACTTCAAGACAGGGTTTCTCTTTGTAGCCCTGGCTGTCCTAGAACTCACTCTGTAGACCAGGCTGGCCTTGAACTCACAGAGATCCACCTGCCTCTGCCTCTCAAATGCTGGGATTAAATGTGTGCATCCCCACCACCTGGCTTATAAGATCTGGACTACCAACAACGATAGCAAAAGGCAAAGCTCCCAAGGATTCTTTACTCAGATGCCACCCACTGTATCATCTGATCTCAGATTCTGCCACCACACACAGACCTTGTCACCCTCTAGCATCACTATTGCCCATTTCCTACATTAGCACCTTCACTCCACCAGACACGCAGCCTGTTTTGGGATCACCTGTCTGATACACTTAGGCACAATCTCACAAGCTGGGATCTTTATCGTCTACCCCCCTGCAGTGCCCCAACAACTGGTTTTACATCTGTACATAGAAGGTGCTGGAATAAACAAATTATGGAAGTTTTTAGAAGATAACTTCTTAGCAACGTTTCCTTGGATAAAAAAGACTATGACTAACACTTGGGAGGCTGAAGCAAGAAGATGCCTGCAAAATTGAGCATAACCTATGCTAGACAGTGAGATGTTTGTCTCAAAATCAATAAAACAAACAGCAGGCCTCCCTGCAAAGTGGAGGGAAACTGTGAGAAGGAAGACCTAACTGTCTCATACTGTGGAAGCATAGTACCAGGCTGAGCCTGGGTATGTGTAGGCCGCCTTTAATTTCTCACTTAGCTCCTTCTCCTCAGGTAGACAGCTCTCTTACTAATGATGGTGCCTAACTCCCTGGGATCTGCTGAGGTTGGGCTGAGGGGTAACATGAACAGGACACATTTCTTCTGTAGTTTTCCAAAGACAGGTGCTCATGGACATGGAGAGAGAATTGCCTGCTTCAGAACATTCCACGGAACACAAAGTAACTGCAGAAGACCTGCAGAGAGGATGCACCTTGCCTTAACTTTGCTCCCAGGAACCACAGGAACAGAAGAAGGGAAGAGAGCTCATTTCTTGTAGGAGAGACTTCTAAAGGACCCCAATGTACCTCCTGCTGACATTCCAGACAGCATCTCCCTGGGCAGGTAAGAGAGGTGGGGCACGTACATCTAACTCAAAGTTTCCCAGGAGCTTGCCAGGTGGTTTTCAATTGCCTTTCTCTTGAGACCCCGCTTTCCTCCTACCTTGGGATGCCCTAGAAGTAAGGGTCAGTTTAACTCCAGGGTGTCTGTCACTGATGGTGCCTCTCAATGGGTAGGGTGCCACAGTGACCTGACCTTGGAAATGGTTTGGTGAGAGCTGAGCGCCAGCCCACGACTCCTATTTTCACCCTTCACACTGTTTGAAGATTTAGCCCAATTTCCAGCCCATCTCCTACCCGGGCTTGAAAATGGCTTTCTTTCACACTTGGCGGCAGGAGGTAAGGGGGTTTCTATGAGAAAGTGATGGTGCCAAAGAACATTTATGAACATTAAAAAATGTCTGAACGTGGCTTAGAGCCACTCAGCCTGTTTCTCATCCTGCGCCATGCCTTGTGGAGCACATGTGAGTTCAGAGCTCACTTTGAAATCAGTGGCAGTTATGAGCTTGGAGCAACTCTGTGGGGCACTGAGCAATATCATAAATGAGCTCCTTTGAAGCCCGACCATTGTCGCTGGCCTCTTTCTATGCTGTGTGACACTGATTTCTGGGGGTGTTCTGTGGGATGGGAGTGGTTCACCAGCACAATGCCCTCTGGGTTTCAACTTTGGTCTTGAAAGTTGGGCAGGGTCTAGGACAATAAGTCTTTCCATTTCCTTAAAAGAGTTGGCTTAAAGCCTTTGCTGTCCTTTTGATAGTAGCAACTGGGATAATCTAGCCAATGTCCACACACCTCCAGTAAAAACTAAACCAAACAAAAGCTGCCTTTCCACTTCCTGGGCTTCTAGGCCTATGCAGCAACAGAGGCAGCGAAAGTTGCCAGAAGGAACTCCAAACGAAAGCTCGGCGGTCATCTGCCAGGAGGTAAGGTAGGCTTATTTGCATATAGGGGATTTTTTCCCCAAGATCATTAATTTAATAAAAAGCAAAGAATATCAACAGATAGTTTTTATGTTTCTCTGTGACACTGAAGGACAAACTGGCGTCCTGAAAACAAGAGATTTCTTAAGAATGATACCTTTTAAAAATGTTGTTTTCCTTTCACATTCGTGTGTGTGTGTGTGTGTGTGTGTGTGTGTGTGTGTGTGTGTGTGTACATACTACATACAGTCCATGTGTGGAAACCAGAGGACAGCTATGGGAACCTGTTCTTTCTTTCCGCCATGGAACTTCCAGGGACAAAACTGAGGTAACCAGGCAAACAGCACAGAGCCATCATCTCACCAGCTAAAGCGTGCTATTCTTAAAGCAGCATTCAAATGTTTAGTTTTGACTTTTGGCTATATATTTTCTAAACGGATGGTATCAATAGTTCAAATACATAAGTTCAACAAGGTCAGTATGCCCAGGTTGGTTGCCTCTCAACGTCCTTTCGAAGGCAGAATTATCTGGCCCGATCTCTCAAGTCTAAGTTTGAAGGATTGCCTGCTGCCTCCTGCATAGAATGCCAAGCCAGCTCATCTTGGCTGAAGTTCTTCTCTGCTTCCCATAGCCTTCTTGACTTCTCACCAGCAGATCTACATTTTAGCCCTACTTAGCACAGAGAGCAGAGAATGCCAGCTAGAGTTGGTGTGTAAACTGAGGACAAGTGACTCTCAGTGCAGACCTCTCCCTATTGCAAAAGTTTAGTCCTTTCTTGAGCTGATAGTATACCCCAGCCTGCAGTTACAGTGTCATGATCTTTATCTCCAATGAAAAATAGGTAAGCACATAGTGACTTAGAGCTAAGCCCCCAGAGGAGCCAATCAAAAATAATTGTAAGAAAAGAAACAGGTGAAATAGGTTCCAAGGAAATTTGCATATTAAGATGCAAATGTGAAATCACAAGCTTTCAAGTCTTTTCTACTGTCTTTGAGACTTTTCCTAAAACAGGGACCAAAAACATTGAATAGTCTTCATCATTATCGATGACACAAGACATCCTGTAGTTTAGTTATATTCTGCTTTGTGTCAAAATGATGTTAGGTGGATATTAGATATAAAAATAAGTGGTATGGATAAAGAACAGATGGAAAAATCATATTAAGTGGAGATCAAAAGGAAATTAGTACATTAAAAAAGGTGTGTCACACTTAGAATGATGACAAAGCACAAAATCCTAACCAAAAATGTCAGCTGTAAGAGAATGTCACCAACAGCCAATGTGTACAGAGAGTTGGTGATTGGCCAGAAGGAGTACTGAACATTTTTGCACTGACTACTTTGCTGAATCCTCTACAAAGCAGGCACTATTGTTTTTGCTATTGTTTAGATGAGACAAATGGAAACCCAGAGAAGTTAACATTCTCAAGGCTAAGTTGCTAATGATGGATGCATGAATGCACTCTGACTTAGAGGCTGTGCATTTTACCATCTCTATCTCTGTACCAAGGAAACACTTAGACTCTCTGGTATTGTTCATGAGCAACCAATTGTCCCCTGGCATTTGAGTCTAAAGAAATGCTCTTGGGGCCCTCATGAGAGGAACTCAAATGGTACAGAGAGCTTGAGTCTGTCTTTCTGAACCCCTTTCTGAGATGCTAAAGGAACTAAGACATTCAGGGCTGTTTGCTGCTTATTGGGTCCCCCAGTGTAAGCCAAGGCCCAATGCCAACACACAATTTAGTAAAAGTGAGTAACAGTTAAAAAGATCAAAATAGAATGGCTCAGGCATTTAGTTTGGATGGTTTACCTTGATCTTGAGATGCAATCTAAACTATCTGAAGAGATGGATAGACTTCATGTCCTTCAGCAATCCTCAGTGGACCCTCCTTCGCTGTAAACATTCCACAAGAGCTGCTCTGCTGGGGAAAAAAAGAAAAATCACCACCACACAGACTGGAGACCATAAATCTGGATAGAAACTAATCTCAGCTGTGCCTTTAATGTGACTCACCAGCCCTATTACGCGTGCTTCTCCCATGTCCCTCCGCTACTATTCCAAGCCTTCCCTGCTCTTCAGAGTGCTCAATCTTCTGTCTTCAGGATGACCTTGATTTGAATTGAGGGACTAGTAGCAATCAGGAGTGCCTTCTGTCATTTCACCATTCATTTGCCCCAACCCCACCTGTGCCTGCTCTTTTCTCCTCTTATAATCATCTATAGCAACTCCACCCATGGGGCTAAGGACGTTTTTTTTTTTTTTTTCCACCGTAAGGATATCCTTGGGGAATTTGCTTCATCAGCATCCTTTTAACTGCAATATTCCTTTAGTTATTCTAGTTATTCTTAATCTTCAAGGGTGTTCCTTTTCAAGGGAAGCAAAGAGCAAGCAGATGAAAACCCTGTATTGAGGTTCCTCTTCTCTCTTTCATATAGTAGAAAATGCTAACTGGGTTTACCGTCTGTGAGTCCACGCCATCCAGTCACCATTTGATTCTACCCACTTCAATGCACAGGTCACCTTGCCTTCATCACCTCCAAAGCTCCGTGTCTTGTCGCTCTTCTGGTCTTAGAACTTTGGCTGCCCATCTCTTCATTCTCCCCAAAGCTGCTTCTCCACAGAGTGTGCCTCGTTGGCTTCTATTCTACTCTCCCCTGAAGTCAGGGTCCTTTTCATCCACTCTCTTCACTTTCGAGAGATGTTGTCCTTGCCGATGCTTCACAGCTAATTTTATCTTGAGCCTCTTACATCTCTGAGCTTTTTCTAAATTATTCTTTGCAGATGTCCTACAGGTCATGAAAACTCAGGGAGTCCAGAGGTTCCATGCTGTTCATCTATGCTTTGCTGCCACAAAACCTATTCTTTCTCCTATTTATATTAGTGAAAGTTTAGGGGGCTTCATCCCATTTCCCAAGCTGTAGGCTGGAGAGATTTCGACTCTCGTCTCTTAACTAAACAACACAACTCTACCTATTATTCTCCTTGCATAGTGAAATGGCTATGACTAAGTCCATAAACTCCCTTAATTCCTATAGTATAGTTCTTGATCTTTGCCTGGTCTCCAGGTATTCCCATCACTGATCTCCATTTCCTTTTGACCTCAGTGTTAAAATACTAAAACTTGATCAAGTTATCTCCTCACTGGTTGAGCTATGGCTTTTCTTCTCCATGTCCACTCCACCACCATCTTAGAGCAGATACTATTTTGCTCAGGTAGCCATGGCAACTATTTGTTTCAATTCAGAGGTAGCTTGGTGTATGGTAATCGTAATGGATCTATTGATAGTTCCTAGTAGATGGATGAAGGAATGCTCATACAATCTTTACTTGTAGTCCAGCCTTTGTTTTGGCCTGCAAGTGGAAAGTTAATTGAAGGGGCACTCCATGATGGGGCTTCCACGGGATTCTCAGGATGAGTGGGACTTCACTGTGATTCAACTGCCTCGGCATCACCCATCCTTCTGTTAATGTGTAAGTGCCCATGTCTGTAATAACCCAACAACCTCACTGGATCTCCAAGTTGGCCTTTGGTGGAATTGTTACTTGGTCTGTCTTCAGTGCCCTACCTTACCTGAGTGGCTAGACCTTTGTTCACATCTCCATAGGAAAAGCTGGCACAAGAGTATCCAATGACTGATAGCATATAGTTTAAAATCTTCTGTCTGCCCAAGAAACACCTATCTGTTCATATTTCTTCTTCCTCTGTGAGATTTTCTAGAGCAGATTAGATGCATTATTCTAATCTGTCACTCAGCCTTGTACATCATTCAATTTAGTTTATCTCATTGTTTTCCCTGTTTGCAAGTCTGATCCTTCACTTGTTTAAACACCTTGACAGTACACCCTTGCCTTTCTTGACTTTGCGTCTTTAGTGTGCAGTAGACTAGTAGCTACTCAATAAACACTGAGTGAATGAAGATGTATATATGTATGTGTATATATATGTGTATATATATATAAAATTTAAGGTGTATAATAATGATAGGTAGGAAAACATTTACCCAGGGAATCACAAAGTATTATCCTGCCAAAATTAAAATCAGGAATGTCTTTTTGATTATATACATAACCCTTGAGGCACACTTAGGGATATATCCTGGCCACAATTTGTGCTGCAGTCATAATGTGCTTTCTAAATCACTACTGGAATATGCATTTGTTTATAAAGAGTTCTATATCATGATGATGATTGTGCTTAATGTCCTTGACCAAGAGAGTCCAGCTTCTGCAGTGAATTAGCTGAAGTGGATGCTGGGAAAGGGATGAGGTAAGAGGCACACACCTGTTCTGCTGAGACACTTCCCTTTGTGGAAATGGCTTTCGGGATTTCTTCCAACAGTTCCCTATCAGATAAATTTCAGACATTAATCTGAGCCCCACCAGATGCCAAGGTCAAAGATTCAAGGCCCCTCTCTGGAATGGCATTGCTTTTCACTCGGTCTCCATGTGTAGTGATGGGGAAGACCTGTGGAGTTTTGTTTTCAATGTAATATTTTTTCACTCTTCTAATCCTGTGAACTTTCTCTTTAATTCTCATCACCCCAACAAGAGACCAACATTCAATTACTTCTTCTTAGCGGCTCGCTCTCCCTCCCAAGGGAGATATCCATACAGACTTAAAAGATCATATACTGAGTTTTGAGAAGTGATGAGATTTACCAGGAAGCAGAGATAAAAAAAATAATGTACAATTGCTCATTGCTTCAGGAGCACCTTGGAGGCAGGTGGCTTGTATGGACATCTATTTTCAAACCAGATACCTAGGGCAAACTTTTTACATTCCTAACTGGGGCTCTGCCTTCTGCTTGACTCTAAGATTTTTATCATTGGGAAAACAAAACTCTAACATAATCTGCTTATTAGACTCTTAGTCTAGTCTCTATGGGTTTTCAGTCCCCACATCATTTGTTACTTCAGTCACTATCCAACTAGCAAACTATTAGAGGGGTATTGGCTGACGCCTTCACCTTTGCTACAGTCCTAAACTGATTTAATGGTGGATGAAGCTGAGCCTAGTGCATGTGTCATTCATTGGAATTTTGACCTGGCCTAGAGTTTTATTAAAATTTAAATTTTAATTTTAATGGTCAACCTGTATTTTAATGATTAAAGTCATTTAACTTCCCTTTTGAACCCTCCAAAGAACACCAAGTTACTAATTTTGAATCAAGATAAACATTCAAATAAATGCAGGTTCGGGCCAGTAAGATGGCTCAGTGGTGGAAAAACACTTGAAAAGAGCCTGATGCCCTGAGTTGGATCCCTTAGATGCCACCTAAAGGAAGAAGGAGAGAATGGACTACACCAAGTATCCTATGACATAATGCCCTGGTAAAACTGTATACACATAAGGCATGGCCATGTGCGCGCGCGTGTGCGCACGCGCGCGCGCGCGCGCGCGCGCACACACACACACACACACACACACTCTGACACACACACACTAATAATAGATGAATAAAAACTTAAGTGAGAAATATAGGATACAAGAATTCAAATTGCAAGAAAAGATGGAAAAAGCAGATTGCCCATGTCTCTTCAGGTGAGAAATGTGTACTACAGCAAGTGCTGCTAGTTGGTCAAGACCAAGAGCACCTGAACATTTTTAAATGCTCACCCTCTGGCTAGTAAGTGCCATGAATGGTCAGAACACAGCAGGCAAGGCTAATAATGCCACTCCCTCTCATCTACTTGGCAAGGCTATCCTAAGGATGAAGTGTGCTGATAGATGTGATAGCAATTTGCCAGTTAGGAAACTCTTCCTAGGGGCTGGAGAGTTGGCTCCATGTGGGCTCAGGGATGAAAACCTGAGTTAGGATCTCGACACTATGTAAGAAGCTGGGCATGGTCACAGGCATGTCCTAACCTCAAGAGCTAGAGGGATGGGATCATTGCAGTTTCCAGCAGCCAGCCTAGTTCCAGGTTCATTGAGAGACCTTGTCTCAAGGGAATAAGGCAGAGTGTCAGTGTAGGACACCTGATGTCTCCCTCTGTCTTCCACAAGCACAGGAGTACAGCCACCCGCATAGTCGTACACCATATATGCCCTCACTGCTACTCTCTTGAAATATGTAATAATGCCAGAACACCTATTCCCTAGAAGGTTAGATTTGGGGTCACTAATTTCTACCACGGCTCTATTGGCTGTCATTCAATAGGTTTCAGGGAACATCAGGTTTTGATGGGCACTGTGTAAGTTGTCCCCCTAAGAACACCAAAATAGACCACCTGCAGAGATTTTATTTGCTTTAAAGGCCAAGGATCTTTTCCTGATTTCAACATGCAAAAGACTTTCTGTTTTTGAAACAATATGTGCCACTGACATCTCTCAAGACTGAAAGCGCTATTGTCTCATTTGAAGCACCACCTTATTATTAGGTGAGGGTGCTGTTGGCAGGAATGAATAATTAGGTAACTCTTTGTGGGCACATTTTCTTCGGGTCCCAGGGGGAATATACAATTGTAACATCTCCTTGGACTATTTCACAAACATATGGCAAGCGAAGCACCTGAGCCAGATGTACAAGCATATTCCAGTATGTCTGTTTTAACTTAAAACTGTGAAATACATCAGATGTGAAGCTATTTTGGTCTTGCACATCCATCATGGAAATAGTGTGGAAGCATCTTTCCTTTGTTGTCTGCTTCACCTGGACTGGAAATAATCAAGAACAAAATAGTTGGGAAATCATCACTCCCCACATAGGGTTCCAGGCAGAGTTCAGACCTAATGAAGTATATGGTATGGATTTACATGGGCCTCCACCATCTCCACATGCTTTATTCATGTCTAATCCCACTGTTCACTGCTGGCAGGCCTGGAATCTCAGCTTACCCATGATTATTTTCAATTCTCTTTCCTTATCTCGTGTGCTCACTTCCCCTGGAGATGCATATGTGTAATTTAATATGGAATTTTTTTTTTAATAATGAGAAGTATTCTGTACTGATTCAGTAGGGAGTTTCTGTTGTTGCTTTTGTTGTGTGGAAGCCTATTTTATTATTACAACATTGGTGGTTTATTTTACTAAGAAATTTTCATCTGACAGTGACTTCTAGAAATCACACCGATCAAAACAGAAATACCTCTCTCATTTGCTAGTGGAAATGCTGTATTTCAGCAAGAGTGGCATGACTTTTAATCTGAGTTTCCCATGTCCCAGAATTAAAAGATATTGATGCCATGGGGCAGGCTCTCAACTGTATAATACTGCTCTTGATCTATGAAAATGGAGAATACACAGGCATTGACAACTGTATTTTCTCTTTTTTACATATGTGCAAATCCCATCAGCATTAATGAGCACTCTGCCCCTGTGCTGAAGAGAATGTCGACCAAGTCATGATGGAATCTATCACTCTATTGAGCTTAAGCGGCAGGTAGTTGTGCCATCCTCTTCCACTCAGAGCAAGAATTGCAGATACATACTGTGAGAGTATGCACAGTACAGTAGGCAGCTGCTGGGGAAAGGGTGCTTGTTCTTACAGCCAGGGAAGCACAGAGTGAGATTTTGAGGTCGAATTACTAGGGTTGGCAAATGTTGAAGCTGACAAAGGAGGTCCACAGAACCTCCGAGATTCTAGTGTTTGTGTTGCATCAAAATAAGGAATTAAAATATTTATGAGCTTGATTCTGGCTCTCCAATCTCCCCCCTTTTACAGTGTGACAACAGGTATAAATGTGCAGTTCAGATGTGCTCCCAGCCTACTGGGAGCCAAATATGTGGTACACCTGTGTTTTCTCAGTCACCCTGCTATCACTGGGGTAGCTTAAAGCCTTTGGTCCAAAATAAGTAAGGGGCAGGTGATGGAGGATGGGAGAGGATGGCCGGATTGCTGTACTCCCCTTCTGCCCTCCTTTTTTCTTTAATTTCTTCTCATTTGGAAAGCCTTAGAACAAAGATTTAATTTCATGTGAAGGTGTTAGGTTTATCTACACGGCGATGCAGAGAATCCCAAGGTGGGATTGCAGCGGCCCCGTTACACTCTTGTCCTCTACCTCTCTCCCAGAGACACCGATGCATTTCTAAGACACACATCTAATATTGCAGAGCTGCTAAGGTCAGGGCACTCTCAGCACATGGTATCAGCAAACAACCACACAAACCTATGCTACACAGAGCCCTCTTTGTAAAACCACTAATCCACCAACTCTTCCCTGGACCTCCAGGGCCACCAGAGTATTCATGACCCTGGACCTCAGCCAGCGTATCACTCTGATGAGTCTGAGAAATGGACTTTTCACATCGGGCGAGATCACAGAAAGGGAAACAAAATGACTAGCAACTAAGGCCCAAAACATCACAGAAGCACGGACTCTGCGCCCTCACCTCCACTGCCCCTCTGAAGATTTCAACTTCGGATAGTAAAAGCAATAATGCTCTGACCTTAGAGGCCAGGGGTTCTGTTGCCAGGAGTCATTTAAAGAATCATTCCCCCGCAGCCCTAGTAACACCAGCCTAGTGGCTGCAGCAGCAGTAGCGGTGGCAACCACGGGATCTGGAGTTCAGTCATATTGGCACAGGATTCTGGAAAGGGGTGGGCAGGCGGGAGGGAGTCTATTGGCCTAAAAAGCTGAAACATCTGCTGGAGTTATTAACAGCTTTTTGGCTGAGTTCAGCAGCGGGGCACCTTGTGGTTGATAGATTCTTCTCTCAGCAATTCAAAACAATGCCGTTAAAGCAAATTTCTCATTTTCAGAGCACAGCTTAATGAGGCATACAGTATTTTAAAAATAGTCCCACTTAAAATGGTCAATAGCAGCGAGTGCAGTTGGTGGTTACCTTCAGTTCTCTGTTTCCTTGTTAACTTTGTCAGGGTAATTATAGAACAGGGCCGTTTCGCGAGACCACGTAGCTTATAGTTAACTTAGGTTGTGGGTATTTACATTATTTGTGAAGTTTATATAGATTATCCTAGGCTGTAAATATTGGCAAACTTGATCAAAACCACTTAGAGACTTCATGTTCTCCCTTCCCCAAAGTGCGCATTAAGCCACTTTCAGCTCAGAAATCCAGTTCCTGGAAAGGTTGCAAGGGTCCATATTTTGCATATGAAATGAAACCAAATGTGCCGAGACAGCCTGAACTGGAAAAAGGACCAAGATGGAAGTCAGGGGCAAGTGTTCTAGCCTTCATTCTAATATTAACTGGCTGCTGAGTCCTTGGAGGGAGTCACTTAATCTTTTTGCATTCATTTTTTTTTTCCTGTGAAAAATAATGAGGCCAATTAAGGAGTATGTCTCCAAATGTTGCCAGCCAGCTCTGCCATCCTGGGACCAGCAGGATTCAATTCCAACTTTAATCTTCCTTATGAAATCCATGAATTCTAACCAAGCTGAGCCTGTGCTCATCAATGCAGGGCAGTATGCGTGGTATTTGGGTGGGGGCATCACACAATCACTGTCAGTTAGACAGTTCTGCCCCCACATCCCCTTTCCACCACTGAAGGCACCATATGTTGTAACAGAATATGGGAAAAGTACAGCCAACCCCGGCTGGATTTATTACCCTTTTGGGTTATCTGGCAGATGACAGTGTCCAGCCTAAGGAATGGTCAGGCATAGCTCTGTGCCCTACTGGTCCCACATGTTAACTTGGGCAGAAGGCAGTGGGGTGGTGAGGGAGACAGAGGGCAGAATCAACATCTGTGATGGAGCTTCAGTCAGGCCCATTCCTCTTGTATAGCTTGCCCCTATGCCCAGCATGGAAAGAGAGGAGGGAGATGTTTGCCAAGTCATTGAATCTCTCAAGCAAGTGGACGATCTGCTCTTTCACTGAAGAGGGAGCCCCCTGCTCCCTCCATTTTGATCCAGGAATCTTTAAGAATAGATATGGTATTCTTGTCCATCCCAAAATCATTCTGGTTGATTTTAAGCTAGATTCATGCACTGGTAAGAAAGGATCCACTGAACACAGGTCTGCTTCCTGCTTCCTGCTTCCTGCTTCATTAACAAAGTAATTTCTGTTATTAAGGTCGAGGGCCTGTAGTTCAAGGTCAAATGCATCTGTCTGGTTGTCTCCTTCAGTAAGATTCTCAGGTTTCATTCAAAACTGCTAGGTGTATGGTACCAAAAAAAGTGAGCAAAAGCAGAATGTGGTCCTTGATTCCTGAACAACTTTAAAAGAAAAACTATGCCCTGTCTAGAGCCCCGTGTCTGGCAGATGAGGAGGAGGGTGTCTTTAAGTCTCCTCTGTAGATTGCACTTGGGTGATATAGGCTCATGTGAGATGGAACAGTGTATCTATAAAAGGACACTACACCTGGCCAAGAGGCTGGGAGATGCTCCTGAGGACAGTGGGGGCCTTTGCTGCAATTGAAAAGAGAACTCCTGTCCTGACTTGTCCTGTAGGAAGACTAGCCAATAGTAGGATTGCTTTTGTCACAATCTCACCCATCACTGAGCAGTGACATCGTGGGACCCTATGGAACCGGATCCAAGCAGCTTGCAGAGAGCTGTGGTTTGGGTGGCTATCAACTGCAGGGCTGACCTGTCTCTCATGGATAGGTCACCAAAGATGGACCTGGGGCTTTGTGGCACAGGAGATCCTCTGTGATTCTGTGTTCTAGAGCAAGAGTACCGGGGCTCTCAATGGGTGTGAGGTTGAGAGTGGGCTAATACTGAAAATCTTACTCAGCAGAGTGTAGCCACCAATGGGAAGTCACATCTGCACTCTTTTCAGAGATACAGATGAGATGGGAAAGGGTCATCCAACCTCTGCCGGGGACAGTGAGACTTGAGTCCCCAGTGTCTTGGGGAAATAGACTGGCAAACTCTCATATTCTATTAGGTTGGGGCTATGGACTTGTCTGAAGGCCTGCACAGCCTATGATGCTTGCTCAGCATTTTGTACTGAAGCCTGGGGAAAGACTTTAGCAACCAGCCTACAGGACACTGCACAGACATGACCACAGTCACAGTCAGAGTCATGCTGAGATGACTTTCCAGTGGTTCCTAAAGCAGACACTGAAGTGAAGTTGATGGGGGAAATTATCAATGTAGTGTCACATGCACACACACACAGACACCTCAACAAATCTGTCAGAAGATGACTACAGACCCACCTTCACATCTTGTGTCACCCAGCGACATGTGTCCTTCATGATTTACTAGATATGTACCCATGCACACACATGTGTGCATGTGTGTATGTGTGTGCGTGTGCATTTCAAACAACAAATTACCTTTCGAATCAAATTCAAATGAATGAGACCTCATAGTAAATATTTTTGTATTTAGTGAATAAAAAGTGGTAGCACTCTGTTTCAACTTTGCCACAGTCACCAGCTGCCCATTAAAATATAATTCTAATGCCTCAAAGGGTGCACAGCAATTAGTGAAATCAAGCAACAGAAAGTCATGGGCTATCATTGGTTCTTTAATAAGCTAATAGTTCATTTTGGATACAGTCAATCAATCTCTGTATAGTGATATGCCTTTTTACAAAGTAAAGAAATAGTAAAAATTACTTCCTGCTACTAAAATATAGCTATCATACTTTTTCAGAAGTAGCACACACACTTCAGAGTTTGAAAATAATTGAATTATAGCTTAACATCTGACAATAGCGAGACTTAGTCTTCTACAACTTGAAATAAATCTTTTATCAATCATCTGTTACTTAGAGGGGGACAATTTCTTAGCACTGCTACATGCCTGAAAGATAAAAAAATAACAGAGATAACACCAGCTTGGTATTCTACAGCAAAGCAAATACATTCTTGTCACCTTCCAAGGGACAGCACAGGTCATCTGGTCTCATCTCACTGTTAAATGAAGAGACAGACTGAGAGAAGCTAAGCCACTTAACCATGGTTACACAGTGAGGTTTCTTTACAGCAGATTTAGTTTAGTTTTAATGAAAATAATACTCTTACAAGACATTGCCAGGGGGCGGGCAAGATGGCTCAGTAGGTAAAGGTGACTGCCTTGTAAGCCCATTGACCTGAGTTCTGTCCCTGGAACCCATGTAAAAGTGGGACGGAACCCACCCTATGAAGCTCTTCTGTGACTCTACCCAGGTGCTGTGGTGCACACCCACACACCCACACACCACCACCACCACCACCAACAACAACACCACCAC
Organism: Onychomys torridus; assembly: GCF_903995425.1. Classification (NCBI taxonomy): domain Eukaryota; kingdom Metazoa; phylum Chordata; class Mammalia; order Rodentia; family Cricetidae; genus Onychomys; species Onychomys torridus. Next base: position 144,900,255 of record NC_050443.1, on the reverse strand, counting down.
CAATAATAATAACAAGCAACTTACACACAAGACACACTATCCGAGATTTAGCAAGAAGACAGGACTAAAGCACATCATCTTCCCAAGACAAGCTGATGAGAGATGAGGTCAGGTTTGACTCAAGTAGTTAAGTTTCATTGGAAAAGTGGGACAAAGCAAATCTTGAAGATTGGATGGGCAGCTGTGATGAGGAAGGGCATTTTCCATTGAGGGAGTAAATTCTAGCAGGGCATGCTCTGAGTCAGTCTGCGGGCTAAAAGGAAAGATTCCTTTGTGAACATCTTGAAGCACAGGCCGGCAAGAAGCTTGAGCTTGGACTCTTTTTTTTTTTAACTTTGTATTCATTTTACATACCAGCCACAGTTCCCCTTCTCACCCCTCCTCCCTTCCCCCCTTCCCCTGCTTCCTCCTCCCTCCACCCCCCATCCTCTCCTCCAAATGGGTAAGACCTCCCATGGGGAGTCAACAAAGCCTGGTACATTCAGTTGAGGCAGGACCAAGCCCCTCCCTCTGCATCAAGGCTGAGCAAGGTGTCCCACCATAGGTAATGGGCTCCAAAAAGCCAGCTCATGCACTGATCCTGGGATCCTGTTCCCACTGGCAGGGGCCCCTCAAATAGACCACAGCTTGGACTCTTAAGAACTGGATTCTAGAATAAAGAGTTCAGTGAATGCCCAGGGCAAGAGCAGGGTGTAACAGGTTCCTTGGATGCAAGGCAGAGCTCCAACAAGAGGAGACAGCGAGAGTAAGTCAGCTTTCAATACGATGGTGTGGGCATGATGTGATCGCATTGATGCCAGTGACACAATACAAGTGAATGTAAGGAACTCCCAGGGTAAGGAAGGGCTTCCTTAAGGCTTGGTGCACAGTTGCGGGTAGGTGGAAGGACCCGGAAAAGGAAGTTATGCTCAGATACACTTGTTGAGTGTGCAATTGTTTACCACACTCCATAGACCCGGTGCTAGTCTTTTCCCCACTGAGGCAGCAGTGACCCAGCCAGCCTCCCTCTGTGCTGCCAGGAGGACCTGGGGTAGGGCATTTGTGAGGAAGAGATGGCCATGTCCAGAAGACTGTGACTTGGAGGGAACACCAGGCAACACAGGTGAAAATGAGACTAGGCAGGCTGCAGTAAAGAAGGATGTCTTCGTGGATCCTGGTGCTGGGAAGAGAAACTAGAGATTTCTTCTGCTATGGGAGATGTAAACCAGGTATCAAATCTTTCCCCCACCATCCCCACTTCTGTGGCCTCCAGGCTCCCTTTCTCATTAGGTTTATCCCATCTCCTGAACCTTATTTCTTTTTCTCAAACCTACATTTCTTTAGTTTGTGCCTTCTGGTCACTAAATGTTGCTTATCAAGGAAACATAATATTTGAATAATTTTATTTTATTTTTCTGCTCGGGAAGATATCAAACTATGTGTGACTGCCTCAGGAGAGCTTGAGATATTTCCCTGCTATAAAATTCTGAGGGGTTGTACTGCTCAAGTTTACCAGGGTTCTGGACTGTAGGAGGGTCATAGGAAACAGATTTGGATTCAGTGTCGCTGCTAATTAGAATTGTCTGGGATCACTAAACCAATATCAACTCTGCCTTTCTCTGAGTGCTGCTGTTGCTGCTGCCAAGGACCTAACTTTTGAGTGCTTTGGGGCATGATATTATTAAGTTCCCAAGGCCTTCTGCCATTGCTGATTTTTAAACACAGGCCTGGCACATTAAAGCAGAGATGATGGCATTGTGGTAACGTCAACCCAATGGGAAGATGGACATGGTATATAGCCAAGTAAGGACTCAACAAAGAGCAAACAGTACATGGGATGGGACTTCCCCGCTGAGTGGTGTGAACAAAGTATCACACAAAAGGATCAGAATCATAGTGGGTAAAGAGAGACAGCAAAGAAGTGCAGATCGGACAATTGTATTAGTGGGACCTTATTCCGATTGTCCTACTTTAGCAATATATTTGGCATCTTTTATTGCAAAACCCCTTTTATTACTTGGGTATTTGAAAATAAATGTAATATATCTTTGTTGTTTCCTTTTGATCATGTGTAAGCCTTAGGTAAACGTCACATCTCTATGAAAAATATATTGAAGGAGACTGGATTTCATTCATGAAGTTTGAGGAGTATTTAAGGAAATGCTGAGATCTTGCCAATGCTAAAAATCTCTGTTACTGTTTATGCTTTTCAGAGTTACTGTGCTTCTGAAAAAGTTTACAGTTTCCTGGAAGTACTTTTCCTATATATATGTATACATACATACACACATACATTTCTCTCTGTGTTTGTATATTATATATATATATATATATATATATATTAATATTTCAGTGCTTTCTACTTCTATATATCTGTCTTCCTATATCTAGAATTATCTTGGCTTTGGGGAAAATACTCATTTGTTAGGAATTGTCTATTATATCCCAGAGTATCATAATTACTATTCTGTCTCAGTTATATTTTCTAATCAATTTCAGTCTTTGTGCCCATATATGTGAGTGGCAAATGGACATGTTTGGGTGGGCATGTACACATGTGTTTGAAGATTCACATGCATGTGTACATGTGTATACATGCAAATATGGAGGCCAGAGGTCAATAATGAGTGCCTTTCTTTGTCACTCTATACCTTTTGAAAAATAATTTTAATTACATTTTCTACCATGTATTGAAGTATTTATTCATATATTTATTTTGGTGTGTGTGTTGGGGGGGACAGCTCTTTCAAGTGTATAAGCTCAGCTCCTTTCATTACCCTAGTCACTATACATATTCATCAGGGGCATAGAAGGAAACAGGCCAAGTCCTCTTTCCTTCTTCCTTCCTTCCTTCCTTCCTTCCTTCCTTCCTTCCTTCCTTCCTTCCCTTTCTCTTTTTCCTTCCTTCCTTCCTCCCTCCCTCCCTCCCTTCCTTCTTTCCTTCCTTTCTTCCTTCCTTCCTTCCTTCCTCCCTCCCTCCCTCCCTCCCTCCCTTCCTTCCTTCCTTCCTTTCTTCCTTCCTTTTTTTCTCTCTCCCTCTTTCCCTCCCTTCCTCTTTCCCTCCCTCCCTCCCTGCTCCCTCTCTCTCTCTCTTTCTTTCTTATCAGTGAAAAGACCTATCTTAGAAGCCCTCAGGCGCTTTCTCCCTTAAGTACAGTATTATGTTGTGGTGGTGAGCAGGTGGGCTCCAAGGCATGGGTTTATATGCTGACTCTACATACTTCCTTGAGCATATTATAGTTCAGACTCTCTAATTCTCAGTGCCCCCTACTTTGGTGTTTGGAAGCCACTGAACGCCCCCTCACCCGAGAAGTACCAGCTTATCCCAGTGCTTGGGGGCAGCTCCTGGCAAGTGCACCAAATGTTCAGTAAATGTTTGTTACCACTATGCTTGTAGCACAGTAGTTCTAATTGAATATGTACCCACCTCTTAACTAGTCACTAGCAACGAGAATGGTATTACTATGATTGGCTTTGAGTGATCAATATTTATGATTGAAGCGATGCACAAAAAAAAGAGGATCTGAGAGCTGAAGAGATGGTTCAGTGGTTAAAGGCATTTTCCATTCTGGCAATGTTCTGGGGTTTGGTCCTTAGCACCCACATGATGGTTTACAAACACCCTTAACTCCAGTTTCAAGGGATCTGATGCCCTCTTCTGAACCCCATGAGTGACAGACATGTATATAGTGCACATGTATTCATGCAGGCAAAACACTTATACACATAAAGTAAATACATCTTAATAAAGTGTGTGTGTGTGTGTGTGTGTGTGTGTGTGTAGGAGTAAAACTTTGGTACTGTTAATGAGGAAAGAAGGATGTAGCCATGGCCTTGGAAGGTGACTGACAGTGTCACTATGTACAAGTTAATTTTGCTTTCACTGAGTTTATTATCTGTTTCCAGAGTGATACCAGGAGAAGAAATTATCCATAGAATATCAAGCTTGCTATACTATTGATACATCGATAATATGAGTATGTTCAGACAATTCATACTTGAATCCTATTAAGCAAACCACGAAAGCACATTTAAAACACCTAAGCATCAATTCCAGTGTCCTCTCAGACATCATTTTACCACATCTTCTCCTTCTACATCAATTTGCAAAGCTTTTCCTGCCTACCTTTTCTCTCGGAGTTCTTCCCACAGGTGATGTATGAAGGAGAGATGCTATTACCATGCTCAAGGGGATGAAATTGAGGCTTTTGGAAATCTCATTAGAACCTTGGAGAGGGAAGGGAGAGGTTGCAGAATTCAGGCTCAAAAATCAAGCCACCCATTTCTTAGTAAGATGTTCCTTATATCATAGTGACTTCCCCGTAAAATAATAAGCATCATCAGTAATAGTGGTCCCCTACACTCCTACAGCCAAGATTAGATGTAGTCTACCAATTGTATGCCAGTGTCACCAATGTGACACTTTTAGCCCAGCTCATTCATAGAGATAGGAACATGTACATGCCTTTATATGTTCACTATGAGCATTGGGCAAGTGTCCAGTGTTAACTGTAATATTCCATCATTTATTCATTTATCAAGGTTTCACTACATAACACAGGCTGCTCTCCAACTCATAGTCATCCTGCCTCAGCTTCCTGAATGCTGGGACTACAGATGTATGCTGGCCGTGCCTAAGTCTAACCCCCCAATTCCACACTGAAGTGGACTTCATAGCAATGTGAAACATGAGAAATTGCCAGTGACTTACATTTCTTCCTCATCCTCATTTTTATGTTTATATTGAACTGAAATAGCTGGTGGCCTTTTAAAAACTCAAATTAGCATTTCATTGGAAGTCTTTGGCACATTCCACAAGGCTGCTATAATCATCACTGTTTACATCAAGGCACACTCTGTGTTTCTGCAGAAGGCCCAGCTGGGGTGCTGGCCTTGTAGACATCTGCTTTAAATGTGTCTACACTTGCCCCCCCCCCACTCCCAATTCCAAGGTCCAAGGCTAGTGACAACCCTGCTTCTTGAAGCATTTTGGAGCTCACATGTTTATACTTTTCCTTGACTCTGTTCTGATATTCAAGGTCTGCTTGAAGTGAGTGAGGAATGAGGCCCCAAGCTCTTTATTGCCTTCTAAATACAACAAACAAACCCCCAAATATAAACATCAAAATGCAGGCTGGATGATAACTCACTTGGTAAAGTGCTAGCCTCTCAAGCATGAAGATCCGACTTTGAAGCCCAGAATCCACACACAAATGCCAGGCATGCCGGTGACCCTAGTGATGGGAATGTGGAGATGGGAAAATCCTTAGGGCTCTTTATCTTTAGCCGGAGCCTAGCTGATGAGCTCCAGGCTAATGAAAGACCCTGTTTCAAAGGCAATAGATAATATTTCTGTGGATGACACCCGAAGTTGTCCCCTGGCTGCCAATGGGTGCACATATGTACATCCTCACATATGCCTGCCATTCCCCACCTCTCAACACTACCACAACTACCAAAACAAAAGTCACTTTAAACATGTCAGGATGTAAATAATGCTACCAAGCCTGGTAAGTTCATGAGTAGAATCACATTGAGACTCTAGATTGTCTTTTCAGTTTTGAGTAGAATAAATGGAACATTGCTCTATCTTTATCTAAGACAGTGTATCTCTAAACCTGAGGTCCAGCATCTCACTTTCTTCCCATCCATTTCCAAGGGCATATTTTCTTAGGAATATCCCATCTGTAGCAGGTTGTCTGCTGTCAACTCCTAGTATCAAAGAGTAAGTTCTCCTTCTCTTTCTCTGATCTACTTATTTATCACGTATACATGTGTGTACCTGAATGAAGTTAATTTATGTGCACCACACACATGCATGAGACTGGAGGCCAGAAGAGGGCATGGGATACACTGGAACTGGAGTTCCAGGTGGTTGTGAACTACCCCATGAGTACTGCAAGAACAGTGCACACTTCTAGTCACTGAGCCACCTCCTAGCCTCCCCCCCCCACCTTTTTTTAGACAGTCAGGAAGCAAGTAGCCCTGGCTGCCTAGGAACTCAAGAACTCCTTGTTCCAGCCTTCTGAGTACTAGTCATTATGGGCATGTACTGCTGTGCCTAGAATGTTCCCATTTCTTCACATTTGAAAGTCACTTTATCTGAATTAAGGTAGACCACAGTTAAGTATAAGTATAAATAAAAGATATCATTAAGAGTTTACTGTGTGTACTTGGTGGTAGAACATTCACTTGCCTAGCACACACGAGACCCTGGCTTCCGTCTAGTTGTGTGGCTTTTTCCTAGGGAGGTATCAGCAAATGTCTGTTTACCTCAGATAGGGCATTGATGGCAGACCAAAGGAACAATTCCCCATAAATTCCTCTTAGTGAACTAATAACTTTACTGGGACTATGTAGAGGAGTATGGGTGACTAAAGTGTGGTTGTATCACCCAAAAGCTCAACCCAGCATGGGTAATGACCCATGAAAATTGCATCTCAGGAGCTTCTGCACAAGTCACAGGCAGCTGGCTGGAGAGTTTCGTCTGTCCAGACCACCTGGTAATTGATATGACTAATATAACTGTGGGGAAGGGCGTCTTGTGAATCTTCAAAGTTTCTGGAACTTCCTAAACCTTGGAAGTTGTGTTTACTTTCTGAGCCTTTTCTTTGTTCACTTTCTAAGTTCTATCAGCTTCATGGGCCACCTTCCTCCCTCTAGGTCAGTGGTTCTCAACCTTCCTAATACTGTGACCCTTTAATACAGTTCCTCATGTTGTGGTGACCCCCAGCCATAAAATTATTTTGTTGCTACTTCATAACTGTAAATTTGCTACTGCTACGAATCACAATGTAAATATTTTTGGAGACAGAGGTTTGCCAAAGGGGTTTCAACCCATAGGTTGAGAACCATTGCTCTAGGATGAAGGGAAAAATGTTTACTTGTCCTGAATTTTCCTTCTATTCCTTTCCCCAAGTAAAATCATAACCATGACAAAGGGTTGGCAATGGTCTGAGAACCAAATCTAACTATTTCATGGCCATTTTTCTATGAGTCTTTTGTGCCATCATAGTGGAATTGAGTAGTCTCATCAAGATACCATGAGGCTTGCACACCTGAAAGTGTTTCGTGTTCTTTACAGGAAAGTTTGCTAAGCCCCATGTTCAGCAACTCTCTTGAAAATACTGTACCTGCACCCAGGGCTTCACAGTTCACATTCCTAGCACTTACCCTGTCCCCTAACACACTGAACAACCAAGTCTCCTCCTTTCACAGATGTGAATGTTTGAAAGTCACTAGCTCAAGACCACAGCGGTGGTGACAAGGTTGGGGCTTGTTCAATTTGAGGTTTGTACCCCCTGCCGATGACGCCCTTTGTGTGGGGGCTGGGGAAGGCTAACCTTCAGTTGGAAGTCAAGAGCTCTCTGTGTGTTTCAGCTCAGGTGGTTCAGGAGGACTATTTCTGCTGGTCACTTTTTTCTTCACTCTTGAATTCTGAAATCGGCTAGTTCACTTCTCTCCTCCTTACCAGTCTGGAGGCAGGAGATGCAAATATGGAGATGGATAGCTGTAGGTTGGTTCTTAGTATCTCTCTCTCTCTCTCTCTCTCTCTCTGTCTCTCTCTCTGTCTCTCTCTTTTTTGGTTTTTTGAGACAGGGTTTCTCTGTGTAGCTTTGTGCCTTTCCTGGAACTAGTTTTGTAGACCAGGCTGGCCTCAAACTCACAGAGATCCGCCTGCCTCTGCCTCCCGAGTGCTGGGATTAAAGGTGTGCTCCATGAACACCAGGCCTTAGTATCATTCTCATCAGGGGTAGGTTTAGAAGGCAGGGGAGCGCCCCCAGAATCAAAAGGCCAGGCACTGATGTGTGGGCCTTTCAGTGCCCAGCTACTTGTTTTCACTTGGATTTGTTCCTGGTTGAGGTGACCAGTGTGGCCTCACTTTGAACTCAGTGCTCTTTTCACTGTATTAATCAGGCTGTTGCATGATCATAATACAAAATAATGGTCATGATTTCGGTAGGAAAAGATAAAAGAGGAGGAGAAAATCATGTTGAGTCGCACATTCTATCCCTCTGTAGGTATATACTGCTCCTCATATCAAGTGGGTGGGGGAGCCTAACTTCTTCTCACTCTAACCTGGCTGATATGAGACATGTTTGATGGGCAAGAACCCTCTGGGACTTCTGATGAACTATCTGAAATTGGCAGCTCACACTTGGATCTCTGGGAAGGCTCTCCCTGAGACATTCTGTCTCAGAACCAACTGGCTATATTATGGATTACAAGAGCTGCAGAGAGGCCATGAGCAGCACCTTGGTCAATGGTCCCTGCTAATTTTCAAGGCAACAGCCAACATCTGTATGGAGCTAGCTGTATGAGGGCCTCATATTACCTGGCAAGTCCAGCAGGACAGGGAACACCATACAGCCCGTGAACCTGTGGCAGGTACTGTACTGCTCTTTCAAGCCACAACATTAGGACAAGGATTGATACATCTACAAATGATAAACAAATTTAAATTGAGGAATTAAAGGGTAATTTATGTATAGGCATGAAGAGTGAAGCTATGTTATGAACTATCTGCAACCAATCTAGGAATTCATCACCCAGTCACAACCAGAAAACAGAACATTCCCCACTCCCAAGCTTGTAGGAGTAAGCAAGATTTAAGGTGCCATTTATCTCCTTTACTCCTTTTGGGGAGGGTATAGACTGAAGTGGGGATGTGGAATATGATGAAGACTGCCGAGAAGATTTTATTTTAACTAAGGCCTCAAAATTATGTTGATAGTAAGAAAAATTTTCCTCAGGTAGCTGCTACAGGCTTAAGAATTCTTACTCTTGGAGAAAACTGAAAAATGAACAGAATAGAAGCTTGAAACAATTTTTCAAGTAAGAGCCAGAAATGAAGGTCTCCTAAGCTTTGGTTAGGAAAGGAAGGGAAAGAGAAAAAGAGTATCATGTGGACCCCAGGGGATACCCACTTCCATCTGAGCATGGTTCTTGCCGCCCGAAGGCTGCCAGTGGGAAGGAAGAAGAAATATTTTGCTCTGTCTGCTGGTCTTCAGGCAAACTCTAACCAGCAAGTGCAATCAAACTATGCATTGCTCAGGCAGTCGCTGTGTGCTTTTTGGTCTCTGTAATGTCTCAGTTTCAATGGGCTAATTTCCCTCACAGGAAGAAAGATGTCAGCCTTAGCTTGTAATGGAGGGTATCTGAAATTCCACTTTCAACCCAGAAAAGCACAAACGTCGCTACTATGTGCTTGAGTTTTTAGAAGCTTGTGCGTGTGCGGGTGTCTTTCTGTGCAGGAACAGGGTCACTTTTGTGGCACACAAGTAGAACAGTAAGTTTAAGTCTTAAATTCCATTCACCATCTCCCACTCCCACCCTGAACATGCAGCTCTGTTTTCTCCCCATTCCTTCTTGGTGCAGGGCGGAAGCTCTGCCCACTCAGATCTACTTGGCACCCATTTCCACCTGGATCGCGACAAGAAAGAAAGCTCATGTATGGGAACTTCACCAGTGGTCCCCTTGCCTCTCCATAGCCTCCTAGTTCAGCAGTGTCCAGGCCTGAGAGAGACTGAGAGGTAAAACCCAAAGCAGGCTCTTACTCTTCTTCCGGGTCTTTTCTTGGCTGGGTCACCTGGGGACAGTGGTGTACCGGGCTCAAAGACCCAGCTCCTGCTGTGGTGAACCCCGTGGCACTTCTCTCAGTTTGGGTTCCAGTAGCGGCGCCCCTCCCCCCACTCCTCTCTGGGGTTTGGGACTGGTAACAGCTGTGCTTTTATTACCCAGGTTGCCGCGCTAACCCTTGTGGCTTCTCCGCAACTCTGTAAATAGTCCCTTTATTAAATTCTCCTGGAAGGATCCTAATTTGAGCGTGCCAGCTATTTCCTGCTGGGAACCCAACCAACACACCATTCTATATGAATGGCCATTCACATCTTAATGTAAATTCAGTTCAAAGTTTTCCTTTTCCTCCACTATTTGCAATTTCAGCTCCAACTACGACAATAAAATGATTTGTGTCCTCATAAATTTCACAGATAAACAACTGGATGGGAGACTCATTGAAGAAAGGTCAAGATTAAAATCTGCCCCTCGTGAATCGCATCCCAGAGGGTCGTGCACTAATTCTAACACTGACTTTATATAATACCACACAAATTACCTTTATGAAGACATTAGTTATGCAATTAATGGTTAAGTGAGGGTGGGACTATGACAGAAGATGAATACATAGATACATAGGAAGGGAAGGTACCAGCGAGGGAAGAGAACACTCCAGAAACTAATCCTTCCCACTCTGACAGCTAAGACCAACTAACCAGTGTCCACTGCTTCTAGAAGAGGAAAAACAGGTTAGGAATGCCATGTCTGCCTTCTCTGGAGTATGCATTTAGAACACTGGTTTCTCACAAAATGTTGGATGATATTGGCAGTGTTCTTGAAGGTCTTCTAAATGATTCCTGAGATTTTAACTCCTGAGCGTTGAGTCACATGGAGCACGCCGTCGCCGTGTTCGTCTGTTAGCAAGGAAGCAACAGTCAACACTTGGGCTATCATTCAGAGTGTCTGGCTCAGGGTCCTCCACCCACCCATTCCCATTTCTAGCCCATTTCCTCTTCTTTTACTCATTTCTGTTAGATGTAGCTGTAGTTGACTCAGTTTGCTTCTTGACTTCCAAACACACAATTTCCCACCTCGTGGATGTTGCTTAACTTTTCTGCCATCAAAACGTCTCTACCTGCTCAGGTTTTCCAGTGGGCGGTGAGAACCTGGGAGAAGTGATTCTAGATTTTTTTCCTTTTGGGTAACCTTCCTGCCTACTCCATTCTAAATACGCCCCCTCCCAAAGAAACTGTAAAGTAAATTAGAGTGGCAGATCCAAATGGCAAGCTTTCGGAAACTGTTTCTAATTTTCCTTGCTTGAGAAAAGCAGGCAAAGTTAAGGTTAGGAAACAGGAGAGGTAGACCGCAAGGATTCCAAGTATCCTAATCCTTAACCCTTCCTTCTCAAGGCAGCACTTGCACATCTGCCCATCTATTCTTCTATGTCTTTCTAGTAGTTTGATGCTCCGGAGCAGTTCCTTCAGCAAAGAGTTAAGGCTGGATGTGGCCCAGTGCCCAGGGAAGTCCTATGGGAGGCCGGAGAAAAGCAATGGCTGAAGCGTTATGGAAAATGTGACATCCAACTTTCAGTTATTCCCTAAAGATGGGGCCCCAATCTAACGTTTACCCTGCACCTTTTAATAGCATCTAAGGAGTCATTAAAAGCTTTTGGTGTCACTATTTTAATTAAGAGTAAAAGTTCCACATGGAGCAGACATGCTGAGGCTGTCTCAGCAGTGGTCATGGGGGAGAAGAGGAATGTGGATAAATGAGGGCTCCTAGCTGCTTACCACAGGACCCGGAGCCCAGGCATGGCTTAAAGCAGATTTTGAAGGAAAACTTCAGCCAGCAAGGAACACGAAACTGACATGATGAAATAGAACATTAGCTCTTTCCTCTAGCTGTGCCCATAGCATTGGAATTTAGGATTACATAGTAAAACTCTTTGAGTTAACTTTTTTTTTTTTTAACTATCATCACAAAGTACACAGAAATTGAATGCTTAAGCTAAACTGTAGACTTAGAGTGACTTGTGACAGCATCTGCCACACTCGAGATCTTCCTTCTTAAGCTTCATCCTTGGACACCTTGCTTCCATGATTTCTGTAATTTTGCAATCAGTGAAGCAATAAAATGTGCATAAGACCATTCCTCCTTTCGGGGCTGCACAGCATATCACTGTTCAGCAAACCCAGGAAGCATATTTTCTTCATCTTATCCATTACCTTTCATGATAAACAAGAAACTACCTTTTCAAAACCCTAATTTATTGGAAGACATACTTGCTGAACGAGCAGGTCCTATAACCTGACTACCTTCTTCCAACTTTGGAGGGAATCCAAGAATCTTTCTTTAAGCACAATACAATCTTACAATAATAAAATACTGTATTTGAAACATTCCCCAATAACTACTTACATTAGGATGTTACAAAGTTAGCCATTACTAGTCTACCAAGGGTCCAGTATATGAGGCAAACACTAAACTTTTAATGGTTTCCTCCTTTGGGGACTGCGAAATCACTACACATGGATTAATGTGTGATATATCCTATGCTCTTGTAAAAATGGCACCTTGCCCTTTGTAGATAGCCACATTTGTAGAAACATGCATTCATGAGTGTGAACATGGGATGAGTTCATAGGTGTGGACAGAACACTGCGACATGCTAAGCACAACTAAACAACAAATCCCAAACCCCCAGTCCAAAAAACTAAACCAAAGTCATTTCCCTGTGACTTTGCACAGCCTAATGGTCCCGCATGCAGGATATATCCCTACAGAGATGCAGACATTAGTGTGTTAACGTCTTTGATTACTTTCATATGGTATACTTGGACTTGTTAACACACAGCTGCCACACATCAGAAGGTACGAGAAACAATCTGTTGGACAATACAGCAAAATGGCAGTAGACAAATTTCAGAAATACCCCATGCTGGAAACTAAGAGAGGGTTTATATTTTTTCAAAAAAAGGTAAAGCATCAGAGATTCTGAAAGTGTCAAATGCATCAGGAAATATCCCTCCAAAGTCACTGGCTTTTTGTGATCCAAACTGTCCTTTTAATATTAAAGTCACTCTGCTGTATTCCTAATGGGGGAAAAATAGAAACCCTTCAGGATTGATTAATACAGCCTTTTCTCCCCTCGAGATAATTTTGTTTGTTAAGAGCAAACCTGACAGTTTGGGAAGACTAATTATGATTCGAAAACAACCCAGGCCCTGAGAGCAATTCTCAAGAGGTGAGTCAGTTTATGTGGCCGCACTCAAGCGCTGTGACACCTCAGGGGCACAGGTACCTATGCTATTCTTAAAGCTTTCCAATGGAGATGATTCAGCAGTGTGTCTTAGAAGCTCACTCGGTGTCGAGCTGACCATCTAAAAGGAATGGGAAAACACCAGCCAGGGTCCCTGTGGGTATGGCAGAAAGAAACACACAGGAGAGACTTGAATTCTGTCTTAAACAGTTTCTGGTTACAGAACATTTCTTAAGCAGGGACAATTTTGGAGACCAGAGTTTCTATACAATGTACAGATGGTTTCAATGTTGTTAGTATAAGGAAATGATTATTTCTATCATCGAGAGGTTGCAGGTTCCCATTTGTGATGTGCTTGCTGGCTTCATAGTTCTGGGTTAGGAAAAGACAGTTCAGGACAGTCAAGACAGCTGAAGTTTCAGCACAATAAATATTCAAGTATTGACCTGTGAAGGAAGTCATTGGACATGCATCCTGGAAACATGGGTTTAAAATGGTGTGTCAACATATATAAACAAATCAAGGTTACATATTCTGAGGCAGAAGTTTTCTCAGGTCCCATTGACCAGCAAAAGGGAGAGGAACAAAGATGTAGCGATAATTTCTTTCTTTCTTCCTTTTTTAATGTTGACCTATGGCAAATAATTTTCTCAATTGCAGAGAAATTGGCAATCACTTTACAATTGATTCAGCATTTCTCAAGGGGCATTTTCCATGTGCCAGATGGTAATAGGCATGGGCTACAACCATGAAGGAGGCAGATAAAGACCCTGGTTTCTTTGGTGTTTACATGTTGTTGGTTGCCCCTAAGTGGTGGGAAAGTAGCTGAAAAGAATTCCAACAGGGCAATCTGAGCTAATGATAAATGTCATTAAAAGCATGCAACTACATAATATGAAGGTGATGGTGAATAACACAATGGGCTGAAAACCTGAGAGTCAGAAAAGGCTCTCTGAGAAAGGAGCATTTAAGTTGAGATCTGGATGACAAGAAGGAAGGAACCAGCATTTTTGTAAAGCTTTAGGGGAGAACAGCCCCCATCAACAGAAAGGCGAGCATAAAGACCCTAAGTGAGAACAACTTGGTACAGGTATATTCAGACACCAAGCAAGGCCAGCCAGGCCTGAGCATAATGGGAGTTGCATGCTGGGCTTTTACTGAAGCAGTCTGCATGATTTTAGATTGCAGTCTGTGAGCTCAAAAAAAAAAAAGCACTTTTAAGATATTACACACCATGTCTGATTATGGATATGATTTTAACTTTTACTTATTGTCCCAACTATCAGAGAAAACATCTGTTTCCTCAGAAGTAACATGATATCATCACTCACGTTTGGTGGTTCTTGCAATGGCGCACAAATTCTGGATCTCAATCCTCTGCAGAGTGTCCCTCCCCCACTCATTTCTGGAGGCCCCAAGGGTAGCTCACATATGCTCACAAATAAATGCATTCTTATTATGTGACTGTATGATCATTCTTCAAGTCCAAGCTGTCTGATGAGAACCACCCCACCTTCTGATCCCACTGAATCCCCGTCACTGGGTACAACGTTCCCCTCTGCTGGGAACAGCCTCCTGGAACAGCATCAGCACCTTTGAAGGGTATGGAAGACCTGTCTCTCCAGGAGTCCCCAAGGTGTTCAAATGGCAAGGAACTTCTGCAAAATGGAGAGGAATGAACTTTCTATGGTTGCTCTCCTGTAGAAGGACTCAGGAGCCAGGCCATTTTTTTGACGGTTATTTTTAGTTCAGTGACAATTCTGGCAGGTCGCAGGGACAGTGCCACCCTGCCCTTGCCTCACATCTGTGACACAAACATGGATGAGGAGAAGCACCCTGCGTGCAGATCCATCTTTTGCTCTTTTAAGCTTGCAGGATGTGATAGTCGGTTCCTTTTCTGCTGAACAGGTCTCTGTCTTGTAAACTATTCAAACACAGACTTGACAGGGCCATACTAGTTCCCCTGTATACCCAGGCATGACTGATCTCCATACTGGACATGGCTTTCTCTTCTTCTGCTATCCCATGGACCAGTGTCTACTCAGTCTGTGTCAACTTTGTGAAAGCCTGTACCCCGTCCAGGTTTACCAGCCATGGTGACTACTGCAGACACGTGGAGCCAAAGTATGAGTAAGGCTGCCCTTTGTTTATGTCCTGGAGCAGACCTTTTAGTCTTCCCATGATGTGACCTTTACTAACTGTGGGATCTTGAGGCCTGTGATGATCATTTAAGGCGTGGATGGGACACTGTGTGGCTTTGTCCTTTTATTGCTGTTTGGAGTTGTCTGGAGTTGCAAAGCAGTACTACATACATGCTGTCTCATTAGGTAGAAAGCCCAATGCCCCAGGCTACTGCTTCAGCATCTTGATTGCTATGCCAAGGGTCAAATTATACCTCTGCCTCATACCTCTGTGAATGCACCCTTCTTATTTTATTGCTAACGGGGTACTTTACACAAACCCTCACCTTTGTAGTACATTAGAGGGCAGGGTGGGCTATTCACCCCAGTGAAGCCTTTTGTGCAGTTCACGGATGCATTAAAGGACTGGGACTCTGCCCCTTTGCTTGGATGAGGCTATGAGCCTGCAAGAGATGTTTCCCTGTGACTGGCCATAGCTGAGCAGTGGCCCTCTGTGCTATCCTGACAGGTGCTGGGAAGAGTTGTTCATGGTCTTCTCCTCATTGTTTTCTGGGGCTAGCCTGGGATCTCCACTGTCTCTGTCTTCCCAACAGTCTCACCATCTCACAGAGAGAAGACAGAGCATGCCCATGTCTGTTTCTGGCTCATATCTCATCATGAAGCTTATCATTAAAAGAGCCAAAGTGACATTAAATCCGCCCTAGACAATATTCATTATTTTATAGCAAAAAAAGATTTTAGTGGTGGTACCTCAACCCTGAAAGTAGGCAAAATGGTATTTTAACATCCCCCTGAAGTTTCTGCAGCTGTGAAGTGGCATTCCTTGTCCTTGGGGGAGAAGGACCAGCGTAGCTCATGGGCATCAGTCTGGGCTTCCAGGACATCAGTGGATCAGGAGTTAGGCAGCTGAGGTGACACTGTGCTCTTTGGCTTTGTTCAAGCAATAGGAATCTTTTGGTCCAGTAGGAAAAAGAAGCCGTTTTTCATAAGCTTTCACCTAGTGAAAACTTCTCAGATAGTTCTTCCAATTTCACAAAGTTTCTCAGAGCCCTTAGGTAGTATCAGCTATTAATTCAGAAATGTTAGGCTCATGAGCAGGCATCACTTTTTTTTGTTCATTTTTCTGATACAGATCCTCATGTAAGTGTTGACACCCTATGTGATGTCTACTTCTGCCTCTCCCACCAAGTACTGATGTACCCACTGATGGCGTTACTGGTGAAACAGTAGGCTCTGATGGGCCCAGCTGCTGTCTCAGCAGGCTAGCACCCTCACAGCCCCCATGCCAAGAGTGCCTAAGTAGCTATGAGATGCCACGGCTGTCCAGAATCCTACTGTGCAATGATGGGCCTGCTTTTCTTCACTTAGGCCTTTTATGAGGCTATATGGTCCCCAAGCAATGGTACATATGGGCTTTACACTTCTAAAGTGGCCCTCTTGGACAGTGATACTCATTTTTACTTATAGACACAAACCTCTTCTCAGGACTGATGGTAACTCAGGTAACTGATGGTAACTCAGGATGAGTAACTAGGTTAGGAGCTAACCCAAGTGACAGATGCTCCGAGGATTAGGAATCATTCTCCATGGCTCTGTCCCTGATCCAGCCTGTGTTTGGTTCTCTTTCCTATTAGGATAATACATGCCCCGGAAGCAGCTTAGCACCACATAGATTGACCTGTGCCAGGCCTACTTTGGCACTTGGCCAAGAACACAAAGCCCCTTGTTCCCTAGCCCATGCATACACTTCCCTAGAGAGATTACATCATACCTTCCTCCTACATGCCATCACCCCGACAGGTTGTTTTATGAAAGTATTTGAAACATTCTACCACCATTTTGGTAATGTCTTAAGTGATAAAATACATTAATGAGAAATTCAATCAGTAATTTTCTCCCATACCTCATAGTACAGTAATGTTTCAAAAGGTTGCAATTAGGATTAATTTGTTTGGTGGTTAATGAGGTCATCATGAATCAAAGATGTAGACTAAAAAGTTAGTGTGCTTGCTCATTTGTATTCACTGATCTGCATGGCTGCTAAGATAGTCAAACATCGGAATTCAATTGGAATTCATAATTGTTCCTAAAAGCTTACACTTGGTCATTAAGTGAATGTTCTAGCATTCTCCACTTGGCATTTCAGAGGCCTCCCCCTTTTCTCCTCCAATCTCATTCAGAAATGTACTAGAAGGTCATCAGAGAGCCCTTTTAACTGAAGAAGTGAGACATGGATGTTCCAGTGTTTGTTGATGAGCAAATTCAATGAATAATGACCAATAACTAAGTTGGGGTTATTACATTGCGTTCCAACTTCTTTTTAAAAAGTTTCCTTCACCCAGCCCTGAAACAGTTGCATATTTGAGCAAAGTTAAAGTTTGACTTTCAATTTGTGTAAAATTGGTCCAAAGGTGTGTTGGTAAGTGTTTAACCACTGAGATACAGCGGTAGACCTTAGAAGGGCATAGGCCATACCCTCTGCAGGAATATGCCTATAATCCTGGAAAACAAATATGTACCTACCACTTGTGGGTTACATTAAGATGATCTATTACAGCAAAATTTTATCTCATTAGAATTATTTTTTAAAACTTTCCTCATTGAGCTTTATTTTATTTTTATTTTTTCTTTTAGAAAGCATGTTTTAGCTAGGCAGCAGTGGTGCATGCCTTTAATCACAGCACTAAGGAAGCAGAGGCAGTCGGATCTCTATGAGTTCGAGACCAGCTTGGTTTATGGAGCGAGATCCAGGACAGGCACCAAAACTACACAGAGAAACTCTGTCTTGAAAAACCAAAGGAAAAAAAAAAAAGAAAGCACAGTTTTTGCAAAGTTGATTTCATAAGGACTCAAAAAGATTTTCTCAGTTGATGTATTAATTTGTAAACCTTTCTACTATAATAAAAAAGACTTAGAGGTAGACATCATAAATTTCCCATATAACATAAAAAGAAGACAAAGGAACAAGACAAATTTCAAATGAAAGTCAGAGAAGAAGCCTCAGTAGGGGAAAACTGCCCTGGCAGCATGCTCTAGACTAATGACTGGTCCCCTCGGCACAGGGGCCCACCTGAGATTTTCTGGAAGATGTGATAGGATGGCAGGAGGAACTCTGAACATGCAGATGTGCAAGACTTCCGGGACTTGTCTGTCATGCCCCTACTCTTAGGAATTCCAAGTGCAGTTGGGGATGGGAGCCGGAACCCAAACCTGAGCTGTGTGGGTTAGACAGAGAAACCATGAGTAAGCGAAGGGCCAGGACACTGCAGAACAAAGAAGCTGATGGGCTGAAGAGTAGACAGTGAGTGGCTGGCCACCAGCTGACCTACATCTGCTCATCTGCTGAGCTTCCCACCATGTGGGATCCTCTGAGTAACCCCTGGTAAAAATGATGAGTGGGGGCATAGGCACACAGTATGAACTACATCACAGGCACCTCCTTAAGTGTACACAGGGGACACTGAGGTTGCACTAAGCACTCTTCTTCGTGATGTGTGCTGTGAAGATTCCTTGATGTATGTGCAGAACAGAAGAATGGAGAGTTTCAACTTTGTAAATAGAGCAGGATAGACGCTGCATAGCCAGTCTTAGGTTCAGCCCTAACTGTAACAGCTTTGCTTTACTAAATAATGAAAAGAAAAGAAAAAAGACATTTTACTGGGAGTTAAGTGTTTGTGGTTCAGGTATGTAGTTTTTCAAGAATTTAACTTGCCATGAAAGTTAGGGAACCTTTGAATGACTTTCAAGTATCAGTTATTGAAGGTGGCTTTATGACACCATTTTAAGTCAGGTGTTTCATTCATAGATCTGTGGTCATAGCCATCATGTCATGCAATTGTTGCCGATTCTCTTGAAAACATCTAGGATGAGTGGGAGCCATGGCTTAAGAACACATACTGCTCCTTCTGGGGCTACTATTCAGAGGACCCAAGTTTGATTCCCAGTACCCACATAGGTGGCTTACTACTGCTTGTAACTGTAGCTCCAGGGGATCTGACACCCTCTTCTGACTTCTGAAGGCACCTACACATATCTGCACACACATGCAAACACATAATTAAAAATAAATCAATTTTTAAAAATCTAAAAATGCATTGTCTTTAAAAAAATTCCCAAACCAACATTTCCATAAATCCCAGTGATACGCAGAAGTACTTTTGTTTACTGTTTCCTTTTGGAATTTTTAGCCTTGATAGACAAGCAAACATTATAATAACATCTTCCAAATAAAAAAGTGATACTAAGTGGCCAATGTTTTATTATATAGATAGAGAAGAAGGAAGCTGGACATAAACCTCAATAATAATGAGGATGCTGGCTAAGACATTATCAAGCTGTAATATGAGCTAGATATGGTAATAAAGATGTAATTATCCTCATTGCATAGATGAGAAAAACCAAGACCTCAATGAGCCCAAACTGCTACCACATAAAGAAGAAAAGTTTTATGTGGTGATATATTGTGTACCCCAATAAAGTTTGCCAGAGGATCAGAGGACAGAGCCAGCCACTAGATTAGACATAGAGGCCAGACAGTGGTAACACACACCCTTAATCCTATCACTCAGGAGGCAGAGCTCCATCTGGATCTCTGTGAGTTCAAGGCCATACTGGAAACAGAGCCAGGCAGTGGTGGCACACACCTTTAATCTCAGTACTAGGAAGCACACACACCTTTAATCCCAGGAAGTGACAGCAGGGCAGAGAAAGGTATATAAGGCGTGAGGAAACAGGAACTAAGGCAGTTCAGCTGTGACCCATTCGGGTGAGGACTCAGAGGATTTCAGTCAGAGAATTTGTGGAGTTGGCAAGGTGAGTTTGGCTGTGGCTTGCTCTGCTTCTCTGATCCTCTGGCAAGCTCTATTGGAATATACAATATATCTATCACCACAGTCTTAAAATGCTGGTTTATATATCTGTAGGTAATTTTGGGAGCTGCCAATGAGTTAGTAATTGACGCTAGGGGCAGAGTTGGAGCACTGTAGAAGCTATCTAAAGAGAGGCTGGCCAGATGCTCAATGTGAGTTGGTAAGGTAAAGACAGGAAGTCATGTTTTATCAGCCACAGGCCTGCCAATGAAGAAAGAAGGTGTCAGAGCGGGAGTGAGGCACTAGGGGGAATTATTCTATAATGTGATTTCTTTTCATTACTAAGGAAGTGCAGGATGGAACCCAGGGATGAAATAGTCAGCACCTGGAATTTAGGAAGTTCTGTGGAGGCTGCCTGTGCTCAAAGATGGATGGGGATAACCTAGTTTTCTAAGTTGCATAGCCTGTCCCTTAAGGCCATCAAGAAGTGACAGTGGGCCAGGTGGTGGCACACGCCTTTAATCCCAGCTCTTGGGAGGCAGAGGCAGGCAGATCTCTGTGAGTTCCAGGCCAGCCTTGAGTTCCAGGACAGCTCAGAGCTGAGCTGTCTTGAAAAGCAACAACAACAAAAACAAACAAACAAACAAACAAAAAGAATGCTTACTGCTCTTGCAGAGGACACAGTTTTGGTTTCCAGCACCCACAGGACAGTTCATAGCTGTCTGCAACTCCAGTTCCAGGGGACCCAATGCTCTCTTCTGGCCTCTGTGGGTACTGTACTCACCTGGTGCACATAGACACATGCAGGTACGCACTAATACACATAGAGTAAAAATAAATAAGCTTTTAAAAAGTGAATCTGACTCCAGGACAACAAGGAAGGACCAATTATGAAATTAGACTGAGATTACTTAGGTTAAATATTCAGCTTCCACCAGATTTTTCCTTTACCTATAGCGTACACTGTCATGCTTTCCTTTCACTGCAGGATTTTAGCCTTAAGCTCTCAATGGCTATGTAGGGCACAAAAGTCCTTTGCATAGTGCATAGTGGCTGTTGGAATTCCTAGCAGCATCTGCTTTGAGACACCTGAATTGTCATTATTCTCTAAATAGAAAAAAATAACACACTTGGGTCAACCAAGCATTTATTGTAATTGGAGACATCCTGGGGCTTCACAAATGGAATTTCTCAGTTCTCTAATGTCTGTTAGCCCCACTTAAATCTTTTCAACCTTCGCCACTGAGGTCTTTTTGCTCCTTAGACCTATGTGATCATTTGCCTAAAATACCATGACATCATTGCCCACGAAGTTCCACCAGGAATCCTTGGCTCTGGCACATCTCTAACTCTTCAGGACTTCCTTCCATGGAAGGGTGCCTACATCCCCAGATCTGCCTGACTTCCAAGCTCACTTCACACCAGTCAATTTAACCAGTGTTGTCTGACATACCTGCCTGCAGATCTCAGATACCCAAATTCATGCAGGATAAAATAGGACCATCATCCTTCTACCTCAGCTCAAACCAGATGTTCAGATGTCTGGGATTTGTGCCATTGAAGTTCCAGTTGCTTAGGCCAGAACTCTTGGATATTTCTTTTTAGCCACCTCTCTTCCTGCCTGGTATGACAATTTAGTGTAACTGGACTTGATATATCCCCACCAAGTTGACCCTCTTCAGACTAATGCACTCTCTAAAAGGTACCCAAAATGAGCCTTTTAAGATGCTGATCTGATGATGCCATTCTACTGGTGTAGAGACATCTTAATGGTTTCCAAAGCTCTCAGGAAAGGAGGCTAATTCCAGAGTGACTCAGGAGAGATCCTTGTTCATCTGGTGTTGACCATTTCTTCTCTGCCAGCCTAACTTCCTGTCATCCCACCAAGCCTCCCTTTATTGCTGTGTGTGCTGTTCTTTCCTCATCTATGCAACTTAATTTTCACAGTACCCTTTACTAACACTCATCATGAATCACCTTTAACTTTTTGCCCCGAAGCCTGAGTCAGTCATTCCTCCTGTGAGGAGTCCTGTGGAGACAGAATCTTTTTTCCCCCTCCTTGCTTGGCCAATCTTGTTTATGCTTAACTCTTACAATGCTTAATTCAGTGCATGACATAGGGTTGATGCTCAGACTGTTTGCACTGTGCATACCCTGTATCCAAAATACCTACCATATCCACTGGATAATAATGACATCAGTGTAAATTCAGTGTAAATGAGGCCTCATTTTAGAGTTCCCAAACTGCCTTCTACTGATATGATGGCAGTTGAGAACTGTTGCATATTTTCTTGTAATCTTTTGTCCCAGAGGCATTTTGATGGAAATTTGAGTCATTCTTTTCAAACTTGCCTCCATTTACTTTACAACATGACTTTGGCACCTGTCTCAAGAATTTCCATACCTCCTTGGGGCTATCTATCATGTTTCCACCAGCCTCAACTATACATCTGGCCACATTGGAGCCACCACAGTGAAGTAGAACTATGCTTAAGGCCTGTGTTAACATGGCAAATACCTGCAGATCCTCAAAGCTTTTCTGATCCAGGGCACCTGCCATGTCACTTTGCCACACAATAATAAACCTCAGTGATGTGTTTGCCATATATCCAGCTGCCTCATTCTCTTTACATTTAACCATCCGTCAGCTGTGGATGTCTTCCCAAAGGGAGGTCTCATGTTCTCTTCTTTTCATGTTCTTCTACCGCTGAAAGCTACTGGAGAAATAGGCTGAGTAGGCTAGCTAGTTCAGGTTTTGTGTATATTAGCTGAACCCTAGAAAACTCAAGTGCAATCAAGAAAATCTTCTATTTCTTTGGCTTATTTATACATTCTCAAACTCCCACAGCTGTTCCAAAAGGTCTCTCCTCATTAAAGCTGTAGTAGAGGACTTTTCTCAGTTCATCAGAGGACTTTTTCTACAACACCAATGGGATCATTGAGCTCTATCTTCACCGAATCACTTCCTGTTCTGAAACCACAGTGTTGGAAGAAGGGAAGTCAAAAAGCTTCTAGCGAAGAGGCAGAAGCTGACCCTGGAAAAGAATAAGAACCAGGATGGGGGATGCCGAGGTGAAGAAAGTATGGAGAGAACTCAATTCAGAAAAAGTCTAGTTCAGAAAGTAAATATCAAACGCCCTGACTTTCTCTAAAGAAAAAGAAAATTAATAAAATGCTGCATTTTCTCTCAGTTTAGAGCTGACATTTTATATGTGTGTGTACGTGTATTTTTGTGTGCATGTCAGTCATGAAACTCAAATGGGGACCATGAAGGGGAAAGTAGAGTTCTTAAAGGGAGGAGAGGGAAAAGAAAGCAAGCAATAAAGATATCCAAACTCCAGGTCCCTCCCGGGCCACACATCCTGTGCTGTGGCCCAGGCTCATTAGTATAGCTCTCATCCATCCCTCATCAAAGAAGTTTCTTGTTGCAAAAGGTAGACACTATTACAGAGATCTACAACTGGTCAAGATGCAGAGAATAAGTAACCCTGGGGTGCCCATGATGTGTCTGCTATACAAGCTCTACATTTAAGGCTCGGGGCAGATTTTGGAAGAAGCAGTTGAAAGATTTTAAGAGCCAAAATACCCAGACATTTGCTACAGGATGCTGTCTTCTGTATATGACAGGGAAGCTATACCTCTGAACTCTCAGCAGTAGGGTTGCCTGAACTAGGCCAGCATAATGACAGTACCAGTTGACATGACAATGTGGACAGGGGAAATTCTACATGACCTCATTTCCAGATGAAGACCTCTGGGTGGTCACTGCTTACTGAGAGAAGGACAGTCAGTGTCCTCCAGGGATGAGCTACCACATAGATATTCTAAATTGAAGTGCTCAGTTCTGGACACATGCACACACAGGCAAAGCCAGCAATAACCCTCAGTAGCTTATATATATATATATATACATGTGCATGACTACACACACACACACACACACACACACACACACACACACACACACACGTAACAGTAATAATAAGAAGAGATCATGAGTTTGGGGGGGTGCATTGGAGGAGTTGGAGGAAGAGAGAGAGGGGACAGGGGTGAAGTAGATGCAGTGATCATGTATGAAAAAAGCTAAAATTATTAAATTTTAAAAAAGAAGAGAAAAAAGAGAGCAACAGAATGCATGTGACATGAAAACAGAAGGGGGGCTACAGGGAGAGAAAGGGGTCCAGAGGGCTGGGCCAGGGTGATGGGGCTGGCAACATATAAGAACAAAACATGAGGGCTGAAAAGATAACAGCATTTAAGAGCATTAGCTGCTTTTGCAGAAGACCTGGGTTCAATTCCTATCATCCTCTTGGTGGCTCCCAACTGCCTGTCACTCCAGTTCCAGATGATCTGATGAACTCTCCTGGACTCCTCTGACCTCAAGCACATACATGTTGCACATAAACATATACAAGCAAAACGCACACACAAAAAAATCTTAAAGAAGGTCAGGTGGTGGTGGCACACGCCTTTAATCCCAGCACTCAGGAGGCAGAGGCAGGCAGATCTCTGTGAGTTCGAGACCAGCCTGGTCTACAGAATAAGTTTCAGGACAGGCACCAAAACAACACAGAGAAACCCTGTCTAAAAAAACCAAAAACAAAACAAAACAAACAAACAAACAAACAAACAAACAAAAAAACAGTCTTAAAGAAGAACAAAGTATGAAAATGCCCAAGGAAACCTGTTGTTATGTTAGCCATAGGTAGGACTAAATGGCACGCTACATTTAAATGTTAAAGATACTAGACTAGGAAAATTGAAAAGGAAATTCATATAATTAAAAACAATGCACGGAGTGTCTTTTGGCCTCAAATTTCCCATCACCTGAAGGAAAGTTCTCCTAACCAGAAGGAAAATACTAATGGCCTAAGGACAACTGAACTTTCTTAGTGTCACAGCATTCTCAACAGGGTGGGGTTGGGGTGGTATAGAGGACTCTGGGAAATGTGGGCAGGCATTTTGGCTTTTTGTCTTTGATAAAATGGCACAGGACCTCCCATGGCATTTGGTGACTGGGGACTGACATTATACAGGACTGACCTCTACTTAGGAGAATCATCCCAAGCGGAATACTGACAGTGACCCCTTCACTCAGTACTGTGGAAGTCTTGGGGGCCAGGACCATTAACTACACTTTTTGAGGTACCTTGACAGTGACACTCAGGACCAGCTGAGCATGTAGAAGTTGCTCTAGGACAGCCTGGGAAATAAACTGTGCACCTCCAAAGTTGTGTATGGTGCATTTTGTAAGTCTATGGATGCTTTTCTGTCAACATACATTTTAATTTCAGAGATGCTTAATCTTCACTTCTGATTGACTTTTAATTGGCAGTGACTCCTAACACTGAGCGAGCTCAGTTATTAAAATGGAACCCTGCAGGGAATCCATTTGTAAAGCGATAAATCCTTTTACAGTGTGAATAATCACCCATTAATTGATCTGGTTTGTAAATTTGAATTTTCATATGCTGCATTTTTTTTCTTGAACATGAGTACCATTATGGTCTCTTCATTATAATCTTAGGAGTTCAAGAGGGTCTGACACATATGAAGGTGTAGAACAAATTTTGTAAGAGTTCTTTTCTGCTTATAGGATGTCTTAAGCCATTTGCTGCTGGCAACACTATTGGTCTGTTCACTTGGTTTTGAAATAAAATGGCAAAACGATTTGTCTCTAGGGAATCTTTGGGCAGCTAACAGGGTTTTAAACCATATTTATTCCTAGAGAGTTTTCTTTCTATATCCTTCCTTTTACTACAGTGTATCCCACCCGATTCTGCCAAGCTAGTGCCTGTGGCTGGGATGCCAACAGAATCCAGATTGCCTCACCCCTCATTAAAGACCGGCCTCTTAACTCAGTATTTCTTTAATTTTACAGGACTGTGTTCAAAATGCTTCCTGTGACTGGCATGAAGCCATTATGAGAAATGGTCACTTGAGTGAGTCTCTCTGGAGAGTGTTACAGGTGTGTCTGCCGGTACAGCTAATTCTAACAAATTTCATCCCCATCTTATTTTCTGGAAATGAACTCTGTCACATTAGGGTTTCCATTGGTAAACCCATGCTTGATAATATTCCATCCTGCTGCTTTGGGTATTATAGCAGTTCATGCAGAAAGTACTGGATTAGCCTCATCACAGATGATGATGGGGGATATAAATGTGCATGGAATATTATTACCAATAATTACAGAGGGAACATTTAGCCTGGTGTTCAATCCATGATGCCCATAGTGTAGGTTATAACACGAAAATTCTCAAGGAGGCTAAAGATAACTGCTTTGGAAGCAATCATAATCATAGGGGTCTTGGTAGTCTTAATTAATGTGTAGCATAACTACATGAGAGTTTTTTATTTAAGGCTGCTATAGCACGCCCCCACAAACACCCATTCCCATTTCAGCTTTTTTTTTTTTTTTTTTGCTTGCCTTGTTCGGATTGACACAGGCATCACTCTGTATAATATATTTTCCTTCTATTATTCTGTCCTTGGACTTATTAATCCATCATTTTATTTGGCCCTATTTTTTCAAATGTTAGATGTGAGCTGTGATATTTGTCTTGGCTAGCAAAATGCACAGGGTATGAAGATTCACTCCAAACACACCTTTTCTGTTGTTCTTTTACGTTTCATTGAGAAACCTGGGAAACTTACTTCCCTGTGATTGCACCCCTCAGACTAGCCACCCCCCTCAAGCCTGTTTCCCTTTTATCTGTAGATAACATTTGGGTACTGAGAGCTGGTTAATGATTTCCCCATTCACATGGGTGGTGGGAGCCAGTAAAGGCAACATGGGGGCTTGTCAGAAAAATGTCTGCTGTGCTGTCTCAGCATAGTGTCTCTCCACCTAAAAGAGAGTGGGGGACCAGCCAGAAAGAGACAATAACATTAAAAGCAGTATTTCTGTCACAAGGCCTTCTCAGAGCTGTGAAACTAACCTGCTTGTATTTTTTTCCACAGCCCATAAAAGGGCTCACAGCCAGAAAACACAAATCCCATAGGCTGCTATTATGCTGATGGCAGTGTAGAGAGAAGGAAAATTGTTTCATTGCAGAATTGCAGATATAATTATGACATTTTCTATATTTTGCAGGGTGTACCAAAGAGTTGTATTAATATCTACTATGCCCTGTAGCTGGAGAGAAGGTATCACCTTGAGCAGGGGGAAGTCCGATTTTGCTGGGATTGAATCCCCCTGGCTGTTCACTAATAGGAATTTGGTGGTTAAAGGAGAAATTCAGAAGCAGGTGATAATGGCTGCATCCTTCGCAAGACCAGCTGATTCATACAAATCGTTTGTACCTGCTCAGGGAGTGAAGCTAATTGCACTGGCAGTGTGTCTTTCATTGCTAAGATTGGCAGCAGAAGGCTCCCTGCCTCCTTTAGCCCAAAATGGATACGATGAGGTGTCGAAAGACATTGAAAACACATAGCCCTAGTTGGTGGGAGAAAGGTTTGGGAATTTATTTGGGGGTCCTGAAAATCCGCTCAGAGATGACGAAAGTGAAACTCCTTTTATTCACAGTTGTCTGTGGGACGGAGGATTGGGAAAAAGGTGTGTGTGTGTCACAGGGGAGGGACATATGCATATTATTCAATGTAGCTCAGGCCTCAGGGCTGGGGTTGGTGAACCAGTCCACACCTGATATTAAGAATTAAGTATTCCTGCTCAACAGCAAGCCAATAAATAAACAAACAACATTTTGGGAAATGCAGAATAGACAGGGAAATAAAATGTATAGTAATGAAATATTCATAACCTTGCATTTTATGGACCTCAAACTCTAGTTTGGTGATTTACACTATTTCTGTATGCAGTAGTATGGGACTGCCGAACACTAATAAAGATAGCATTATAATACTATTGCCTCAGTATCATGGCAAAGGAAGGATTCATCAGAACTGTATGGTGGCTGTAAACTTGAGTAAACAGAAACACATATGGGAATCACTTTCCTGCACATGCCAAAAAGAGAAACTCATATGGGCACCACTTTCCTGCACACACTATCTCTGGCCCATGAAAGTGGGGGAGATAAGAAATGTTGCAATTATGAAAATGATAAGTGTTAGCACCCAGCTTCTTATAACCCCCTACATTATTTTCTGAGGTGGTGGCTGCTGAGGAGTCACCTCTGCATCCTAAACGTGGCCCACCTGCATCCTAAACCTGAACTGCTGAACTCCATTGTTGCCAGTCTCCCTGAACAGGAAACAGTGGCTCAGGTTCAGCCTGGCTTTTGCCCTCATCTCTGTCGTAGAGGGCTGATCTCAAAAGATGGACAGTGTCTTAAAAGAATACCTGGAGCATCCTGCTATCTATCGACCTCAGGCTTTCGGTGTTTGCTCTTGTCTCAGACTTTCCAGGATCACCTGGCCTCCAGCACAGGACAGACAGCTTTGGCTACTACATCCTCCTCTTGAGCAGAGTTCAGCTTTGTTCCAATTTTACCACGAGATTCCACAACACTCTTGCTTGGTGCTTAGTGTACCCTTTAGTGGGGACGAAACTATAGTAACATGGCACTGGTCCATGAAAATCATGTTATCTTTCCATTCGTCTCCTGTCTTCCAGATTCACAAGGCTCTGCCTGACACTGGAGCCCTCTTCTCTACAGCTCTGTTTTTTATATAAATAGAGAGAATTAGTTAACCACTGACATGCTCTAAGGTGGGAGCTCAGGACTCGGGATTCATCCACTAAACTTCCTATGCACCAAGTTTGCATCACCTGTATTAACACTGGAGCCCTTTCCTTTCATCCTGATTTGTCATGGGAAGTCTTGATACCTTCCATTCTCCATAATGAGACACAATGGAGAGCTAAGCTTCCTTCAGCTGGGTGTTGGGATTTGGATGAAACTGACTTATCATACCTTCTTTTCTTCTGACATTTATTATGTACACTTATCATTTGGGTCATGAGAGGACAATAATCACTAAACTTTTCGAATGACTAAATTTTCATCCCCTCAGAAAGGCAGTAGTAGTATTGATGACAGATATTCATAAGCAATCGATTGGCTATCAATCGTGGGAAATTAATTTTTTACTTCTTGATCCGCTTCTATTTTTATTGTCCAAAACTTGGAGAGATGAACACAGTAAAAACTGCAGATCCGAATGTTCAAGAAATGAATAGATGAACTCGGTGGCTTTGGTGAACTGTTCTTGACCCCAACATTCTACTGAGTTTGGCTATCACATTTTTTACTGAGCAATTAATTCAAGATTGGATGTGTTATTGTCAAGAGTGACCTAATGGGAACAGTGAATTTAGTTAAAACAGGGCATTTTATTGGCTTTTCTGGCAGTATGCTTTCCTCGAGAGCCTTCTTCCTTTTCCACATTCTTCCATCTCCTAAGAACTGGCAGATCTTGGACTTGGACCTCTCCAACATTCTTTTTTTTTAGTCTACCATGGACCATCAGCATCACTTGCTAGTATAACTGGAGCAGCACTTGCTCAGGTCCAGTTCAGCTTTTTCTATGTGTGTGTGTGTGTGTGTGTGTGTGTGTGTGTGTGTGTGTGTGTGTAAATATAGCCTGTGTGTGTGTGCATACTTGTACATGTTCATATATGTTGAATGTGGACCCACACATGCCACAGACCAAGTGTAAAGGTGAGACACACTTTAAGTACTGGTCCTTATGTTTCACTTTGTTTCAGACAGGGCCACTTGTTCACAGTGGGGGCAGGGCAGGCTAGCTGCCCTGAGAACTTCCAGGGATACTCCATCTCTCCATAAGAACACTGGGGTTAGAGACATGAGCTGCTACATCCAGTTTTACATGGGTACTAGGGAGCCAATCTTGGATCCTCGTGTGTTCATAGCAAGCCTTTTCTCACTGAGCCCATCACATACATTCTACACACACACACACACACACACACACACACACACACACACACACATGAATGGTGTAACACAAAGAGCAAGCAGGTTAATAAACGAATGTTCTATGAGTTCATTGCCTTCTTCAGAAAAGCCCTAAAAGAATAAGATCTTGGAGCATTTTTGGCCAACTGAACCAATGTGGGTTTTTTTGTTTGTTTGTTTGTTTGCTTTTTTGCTACATCCATGCCTGGTGCCCACAGAAGTCAGAAGGGGACATTGGATTCCCTGGAACTGGAGTTATGGATGTTTGTGACCTACCATGTAGGTGATGGGAAACAAACCTAGATCATTTTCAAGAGCAACAAGTGTCCTTATCTGTGGAGCAATCTCTCCAGCCCCATGTACACATACATATGCACATATATAATATGTATATAATATATACATGGAATATGTATATATATACATGTATTAACAATGTTCAATTATTAAGAGTGATGATCGTTCACTCATTAAAAGTAATGACAGAAACATTGCATACCTCAGGAAACCAAGGACCGGTGCTACCTTGTTATTTAAGCAGTGTGACCCATCACCAATCACAAGTATCAGCTGAGACATGACATTGATCTGGGCCACAAACTTGATTCTGAAGCCATGAGTTTAGATGGACTCTTTCAGACAGACAATCCTGCTAACCTGTTCACTCAGAGCCTTTAGGATCCCTATCCAGACTCCCTGAAAGAGTCTTCAACAGAAATGTACCTCATTTTCAGAGCAGTAATAATAGTAGGTCCCCAAATGAAGTTGCAAACATAATGAGTTGCAAACTCTGCCTTTTTCCTCCCTGGCTCCTGCTGGCATCTTTATAGATGTCTCACTGTCTAACGTTTTGGTCTAAGCTGGATAAAGCACACCTTCCTAGGGTTCTCTATTTGCTAATAGAAAAAGAGCCCCAGTGTGGCCAGTGAACTTGCTGTGAAGGGTTTTGACTTCAAGTGAGCTCACAATCAGCTTATCACGGCAGTGCTGCGCTTTGAGTTGTAATTAAAAGATTTTCTTAGGGAACATGACTGTGCTGTTTGCACTTTCCTTTCATGTCCTTGAGGAAGAACAACATCAATCACTCATTTGCCTTTTATATGTTTTTTTTAAAGGCAGCGTGGAGAAATAGGAAAAGCCAAGGCCATACAAGATCTACTTTTAAGTTCTCATGCTGTCAATTATGATGTTTTTGAACTTGGGCAAATCACTTAATACTGCCCAACTTCAGTTTCTTCAGCTGTTCAATGGGCCAATGTTGCTGGCCTTGCGGGAGTCCAGTGGGATTAAAATAAATGATGGATGTAAAACATTTGGAAATTTACCAGCATGCATCACACATCATGCACACCATCTTTCTAGATTTGTTTCCTAGATGCAATGGTGTGTCTTCTGGGCCCCAGGAAGAGCTTAAGAGGATTGGTGAGACCACTGAGCTCATTTCCTTATGGTCAAAGAAGGCTGAAAAGACTCCCACTCATAAAGTAGTTCACACTTTCCTGTGAGAATTTACTCTTGCCCTCATCCATCCCAGCACTTTGCTTCTATCCCTATTTCAGCCATAATTTAAATATATTTGTAAATATAATTTAATAATTTGTAAATATAAATACATATTGCATCATAGTCTGTGGGTTGCACAAGTTGAGCAGATTTGAGGCCCAACTTTGTTTCTGCCACAGATGATAAAACCATGTTTGGAGATTCAGGCTATTGCTTGTTTAGGGTAGAGATTACAGTAGGATCATGTCATGGGTGTGAAAAAGGAAAGAACTGAGTCTATCACACCTTTAGATTCTACTTTGCAGTGGCTCACAGTTCAGCAGCAGATTCAATTCAGAGATACATTCTTGATTATTCTTTATTTTATCATCTATCTATCTATATCTATCTATCAATTGATCTATCTGTCTCTTCCTATACCTTTTTGGCTTTTTGAGATAGGGTCTTATTCTGTAGCCCAAGTTGGCACTAAACTCACAATCCTGCCTCAGCCTCCCGAGTGCTGCCTTTTCTCAAGTCCAGAGCACAGAACACAGGCTTGCCCTGCCACACCTGGCTTTCTAGTCTATGATTAACACATAAGAGAATGGCTCCTATCTTTGAGCTCCGCTCATGAAGAACCTTAGGAAATTTCCTGGGGTTCCCTACCTATCCTCCTCCTTGAGAAGGTTCTTGTTCCCCTTCCTACCACCTTCAATACAACTAGGAAGAAATGAATTCCATCCAAAGGTTCTAAAGCTCACTCTGCCTTTTCTAAATTTCACCCATGGTCTTCAAATGGCTGGTTAAGAAGAACAGTGGCCATCACAAATCACGGTGAGGACGTGATGCAGGCAGACCATTCCTTTCAAAACCTCTGTGAGAGGCAGTAGAAGTGGGATGCTGTGGCAGAGCCTCCGTAGAGGGAGACAGTGAACACAGTTTTTGCATTTGATGGAATTTGAAATCCAGGATTTCTTACTGTTGAGTTCCCCTAATCTCCTCATTTGCCTACAGAGTCCAAAGTAGCTGACCTCTAACACTGAGAGACTATTGGTTTGTTCCTCATTTAACACATATTTAACTAATGAACAAGGGTCATGGCAGAGTCGCCAAGGGCACGGGCCTTGGCTTTGCTTTTCCTACTTACCCTCTGTAACTAGGGGAGTTCTTCCACGTGAGGCCAGTTTCTTCATCTGGAGCTGTGAGGGTGATGATGGAACCCACCTGACAGGGTTGTAATGACTGTTACTATACACAAGCAGGCTGGGTAAATGTCCTGCTGTGTGACTGACACTCAGCACATTTAGCTGAAAAGCAGTAACAAACCCACTTGGGCTAGAGCCTTTTTACTAGATACATGCAGCTAGGTAGTAGGTATTATACTGAATGGAGTGGCTACTGTTCTTGCAATGCTGGTCATTCTAGTAGGAAGAAAACTATGAAAGTGGATAATTATGCTTAAGCAATTATTCACTAGAAGTTACATAAACACTGTTGATGGATAGAAGCTGGGGTACCTTTACAGGAAATTTATATTAGATAGAGTTCTTTAGAGGAACAGACAGATATAAAGAATATACATTAAAAGGAGATTTCTAAACTGGCTTACACAATACCAGATGAATAGTCCAAAATGGTGGTATGCATGCCAGGGAGGCTGAGAACATTGGAGCTCAGTCCATGAGGCTGGATATTCCAGCAGTCATAATCCAGTGCTGAAGGTTTAGAGGATTCCTGGAGAAATACTGGTCTTCAGTTCACATTGGAAGGCTGAAGAATCTGGGTTTCACTCTCAGCAAAGGATGCAGTAGAAGCAGCAGAATCCATGGAGTTCACCTGCAAGAAGAGATGGCAGGGTAGGCAAAACATGGCAGGGCTTTCCCTCAGACCTCTTGGGGAGGGTCTTTGACCTCCATTAGTCCTTCATGAAATAACATTATAGACGCACTCAGAGACACATTTATCAGTTCATCCCAGATCCAATCACATTGGCCACCACCACGGAGGTTAACAATTGTGCAGGGCCTTGAGAGTGGAGTCACTGTTTCTCAGGCAGTCAAGGAGAGCCCAAGTCTGGATGTGTTTCTCCTTTCTTTTTCCTTTTCTTTTATTTTTCACCTCTCTCTCTCGCTCTCTCTCTCTCCCTCTCTTGCAGTGTCAGGTGCTCTGGTATGGCTTGAATGGAAAGGATATTGCTAGAGCATGGGCTGAAGCATTCTGGGAAGGTGCTAAATAAGTGGTTCCACGGCCAGAGCCTGTGTGAGGTTAAGTTGCACTTTGAGGCTATGCTTAGTTCATCCTTCTGCTCCCAATATGCACGTGTCCAAGAAGCCCAAGGAAGGACCAGAGAGAGCCCAGACTGGGGTGGGAAGGTTGGGAAGGAATACATAACCAAAGCAAAGCCCACACTATCAGTGTCCTTATTTGAAAACTGCTGGTCTTCCCTGAAAGACTCTCAAACCAGGTCCGGTGGTGATCATGCCCTTGAGTACTCAGTTCTCTGTCCTATACTGATTTGGGGGAACCCTGACAACACTGGAGGTAACACAGCCTAGGTGAACCTCATAGTCAGCTCCCCTTTGGACTACTGAAGACTGCTCCATTGCACCCGCTCTTTAAGTCTCTGAACCCCATTTTCCCATGGGCTGTCAGATGAGATGCCATGTGGATAGCCCATTGTAAAATGTAAAGGAACAAGCCGTTGTACTTGGTGAGCCCACTTTAAAGATTTTTGTAAGAAAGCAACAATTAAATGGAGCACCAAAGCCCCGCCTACTGGCCCACCAACAGAGGGCAGCGTCCTTCAAAGAACTAGAGTGATTGGCCTGGGGGGCAGACCTGCATGCATTCCAGCTATTACATCAGACACATCAAAATAGCTAGCAGAGAAGCTTAGAAATAGGTACAATTACTATCCACTAACTAAAAACAAAGTTTTCAAATTTTAAAAGGTAAAGAAAAACGACAGCAATAATAACAACAACTAAAGGCAAGAGAGCCAGAATGGGGAAACACTGTGAGATAAGGCTCTACAATTGGATGGTTCTGGCCTTCTTGGAATGTGGGACATTTTCCTAACATGAGTTTCTTTGTCTTGATTTGGACATTTCCCCCCATCTGCAGGTAAATTTCCAAGGGCTAGAATTAGGGTTATACATGATGGCAGTTTTGGGTGATGGCTAAAAGAGGGAATCTTTACAATCAAGTCCATAAGTTTAAACTTTAGCTTATTTATTTATTTGTGGACACTTTATTTCACCTAAGTCTCAATTGGTTCATCTGTAAAATGGAGAAAATAATAGCTATTTCAGAGGATTGTTGTCAAGACTGAATGTAATAACACCATAAAGTGTTTAGCATACTGATAGCTCTTAATAATCATCTAGTAAATTTATTCATCATCCGTATCTAAATTTTTGAAAACTATAATGATGTTGCTTTTTAATTGTGAACTCCACCCCCAGCTTGCAAAAGCCATACTTGTACTCAGATTTTAAACTTAAACACACACACATACACAGTTCCATGTCTGCCTCATGCTGCTTCTGATATGTCATAGATTCCAACACAAAAATTCAAACTCTGGTACAAAAATGAGGAATTGAGAGTGAGCAGAGATGGTAGATTCTAGATTGTCTGTCTGGTTTAGCAAAACATGCAATGGGAAACAAGCAATACCCAGACCTGTTGTGAGCTGTGTATCAAGACCCTTCCTTTCTAATAATCTAAGCTCTTAGTAGCAGTGGATAAAAACCACTAATTAAAAAAAACTGTATATGATATTTTTACCCCAATGCATTTTTTGTATCTAATGCAATGTACATAGTATAAATAAGTAATGCAATCAAGTTTATCTTTGAAAGAAAAAGTTAATAATCTTACTTGAGTATTGGAGATAAATGGTGCTCTTACTGCATTTATTATAAATCATACAAATCAAAGCTGCTTAGCCTGAAATGTGTCCTTTGAATATACTTAGACCCTTCATGACCCTTATTTTCTATGCTCTGTTGCAGAATGGTTGTGTGGGACTGGCCAACAGCCAGGAGGATCCTCCAGGTCTACTTCCAGGCATCCACAAGACACTTGAATCCGTGGGTGTCCCATCTGGGAGAGCAACGTTCCAGGTAGCTGTGACCAGGGTCTTGGGACCTAGAAGGGACTGTCTCACTCATCACAGGAGTGAAAAATGCTTGACACAAAACAGACTCATACATGGGACATTGAAAGAATGACCTCTGGCTCTGTGAGACTTCAGTGAGCTGTGTGAGGAGGGAGAGGTGGGAAGAGTTGAACCCCAAGTGGACAGTGGATGTGGGATGTTAGAGGAAAGAGTGAGGAGGAAGAGGTGGCCAGGTAGATGTAGTTAGAGTTTTCCTGACTGGCCCAATCAGGACAAATCACTCTTACCCGCCAGTCCCACAGTCGCTCAGACCCAACCAAGTAAACATGCAGAAACTTATATTGCTTACAAACTGTATGGCCATGGCAGGCTTCTTGTTATCTACTTCTTCTATCTTAAATTAACCCAT
Source organism: Onychomys torridus (assembly GCF_903995425.1). Classification (NCBI taxonomy): domain Eukaryota; kingdom Metazoa; phylum Chordata; class Mammalia; order Rodentia; family Cricetidae; genus Onychomys; species Onychomys torridus. The sequence goes on along the minus strand of NC_050443.1, from coordinate 144,864,609 downwards.
CTCTGTTAGTCTATACTTTGCCACATGGCTCGTGGCTTACCAGTGTCTTTACATGTTGCTTCTCATGGCGGCAGCTGGCAGTGTCTCTCCTCCCCAGCCTTCTACCTCCCACAATTCTCTTCTCTGCTTGTCCCACCTATATTTCCTGCCCGGCTACTGGCCAATCAGCATTTTATTTATACAGATTGATATCCACAGCAGGTAGATCCTTGTGGGGTCTCCCACTGGGCCCTGCCTCCTGGAGAGTTTCTTCAAGGTCAGGATCAGATGCCTATAGAAGATGGTGCAGAGACTCTAGTGATGCATCCAGTATCTTTGTTCCTCAGGAAGGTTAAGTTTCCTATTTTGAGCCTGCTTTCCCATGCTTGGGATCTAGGATTGCTGAATAGAGGTGCCTTGAGGGGCCCTATTAGTGATGAGCTCTTTGCCCCAGGGTCCTATGCCCATTCTGAACAAAGGCTGAACTTGTCCACTGTGCATCCAGTTTCTTCCCCTGCTTTCTGTTTTTACCAACCACCCTCCCTTCCTCTAGTAATTTTGATGTCTCCATTATTAGTACTTCAGTGTCAGCTTTAAAACACACACATGTCTCTTAAACAAAAGCAAGAATAAAATCCAGATACTCCCTTCAAGCCTTGTCTACACATCCTCTGCCACCACCTCTCCTTTGAGAAACCTTATGAAACTGCCCTCACCTCCAGGTGAGTCAGGATACCCCTTGCATCTCTAGAACACTGTGTATCCTCATGTGGTAGCCCTACTACAGGCTGACATTTTGGGTTATTTCCTCTCCTTTCCCTTAATAGCTCATGCATGCGTTGGGTCTGAAATGGAGATCCAGCTCTCATTGCATCCCTGTGTTTGTCACTGGGCTAGGGGCTTCGAAGATGCTCAGCATGCCAAATTTTCTCTTTCACACTTATTGTATTAGCTTTTTCTAGAGGACGAGAAGTGATAGCCGATAGACAGGGAGATGAAAGGGAGCAATGTTAAGAAATCTACCACAGGGAACTGTCTCACACAGTTATGAGGGATTGCATGTCCCTATATCCAAAGGTGGCACCTTGGAAAGCCAGGAGACCTGTCAGCATGTTCCTGGCTCAAGTCCAACCCCAGGGGTCAAAGAGCAGCTTGGATCCATGATTCCTTCCTTTTCTGCATTCCTCTTCTCTTCATGCTTCCAATGGGGCATGCTAACACCCAGGAGGGAAGTCAACTCTCCCTAGCCCAGTGTAGATATTAATGTCATAGCGCATCAGCTGTGTGGACATATCTAGAATAACGCTTAACCAAATTATCTGGGCATCCTGTGTCCCAGCTGGGTGGTTATATCATACTGGCACATCATGTTTTCCAGTCCCCATCACAGGTTCTATTTTGTTCCATGAAGCATTGACCCCAGCTCTCAGAATTACTCCTTTCAGCTCCCTCTAGTTCTATGATCTGCACTAATTTGAAGCCCAACTTCACTCCCCTTTTACTGTCTTGTGTTCTATGAGCAGGTACAGTGGGTTGCTAAAATTATAAGTTCACTGAGGGTGGTCGTCATGTGCCATACTCTTGTTAGATCTTGTTTTGGAACGAAGGCAGAGGAAACACTTAAAAAAATCCTTCCTTTGCACAAAAACTTGCATATATTACACATCAGCCATCAAGTATTAATGATATTATCCCAGACTGTGTTAGTTTTGAGTTGCTGTGACAAAATGTCTGAGATAAATAAGTTAAAAAGAAGAAAGGTACGTTCTGGCTCAGGGTTTTGGAGGTTTCCACTGTGGTAGACTGGCTCCATTGCTTTTGGGTCTATGGAATACATATAGAGCAAATCTTTTTATTGCAAGTAAATGGGAAGCAGAGGGAGAGGAGGAGAGGCTGAGGTTCCAATACCCCTTCAAGGGTTCTTCCTCATTTACCTCACTTAAAGGTCTTACCAGCTTCCATAGGCTCATCAGCTGAGGAATAGGCCTTTCACCAATGATGCTTTCAGGGGCATTTAATATACAAACAGATTGGCAATTTATAACATCTATTCTCCTTCTTATCATGAGAACTAGAACCTTCATCATTTAGGGATATGGCAATGTGTTGCAGCCCCATACCAAGAATTATGAATGATACAGTAAAAGTGACTTGGTAAATATTTACCCAAGAGGTTTATATCTCAAGTAAAGAGCTGTATTTATTCAGAGAACTCAGAATAATAGATGAGAGTTCTAGGTAGATTTTAGATTATGTAATATAGATAGCAAATTCTCAAGGAACTAGGAGAAAGGGCCTCTATGAATTATGATGTTGCTTTGTCCACTTTGTGTTGTAACAAAACACTGGAGGCTGAGCACTCTAGTAGATGTTTTCCTGGTCCTGCCTGGCCCATGGTCAGGACAAATCTCTCTCACCCACCAGTCCCGCAGTCACTTGGACCCAATCAAACACATAGAGACTTATATTATTTATGAACTGTATGGCCTAGTGGCTCAGGCTTCTTGCCAGCTGTTCTTATAACTTAAATTAACCCATTTCTATTAATCTATAAGTTGCCACCTGGCTCATGGCTTACTGGTATCTTTACATGTTGTTTCTCATCATGGCGGCTGGCACCGTCTCCCTGACTCAGCCTTCCACCTGTCAGCATTCTTCTCCTCCTCCTTGTCCCGCCTACACTATCCTTCCTGCCTGGCTACTGACCAATCAGCCTTTTACTTATCAATCAATCATAGCAACAGCATACAGGACATCTCCCGGCAGAGCACTTTATAAAGAAAAGAAGGTTGCTAGGCTTATAGCTATGGAGGATAAAAATCCAAGACCAGGTAGCCCTATCTGGTCAGTTTCTTGTGAGAGCCATCTTGCTGGGTCACAGCCGAGTAGATGACATGTGGCAGAAGTACATGTAAGAGACTCAAAGGAAGAGAGAGGAGAAGAGAGGAAGATCACGTGATAACAAGCAGAAGATGGGGTAGTGTCAAGGCTTGCTTTGACAACAGCCTACTCTATGAGCTAATCCCAGTGTAACCCACTCACTGGGGAGACTGACTTTCATCTCTTCTGAGGGTGGGTCCTGAATCTCTTAAATAAGTAGTTCTCAACTCAGGGGTTGCGGCCCCTATGGGGGTCACATATCAGATATTTACATTAGGATTCATAACAGTATCAAAATTACAGTTATGAAGTAGAAATGAAATAATTTCATGGGGTGGGGGGAATCACTTTAACGCAAGAAGTGTATTAAAGTGTGGCAGCATTAGGAAGGTTGAGAACTACTGTCTTAAATGGTCCACAGGCCTCAACCCAACCATACAGGCGATCTGCCTTTGACACCTAAATCTTTGAAGGACACACTCAGACCACGTCTGAACCTTAGCAGATGCTAATTTGTCTAGCTTCCTAGGCAGCTAGCTAGGACTGATCAGGTGACTGGGCACTGGCCATGCAGGTGTAAGCAGCACCTTTGTGAAGGGTTTCCAGGGGCATTCTTCAGGGGTGCCGCCTCGGCGGGATGCTGTGTGTTTTCCTCTTCTGGTTGCCAGGACCCGAGACAAGATGCTGGAGCCCCAGCAGCCAACGCGAGGGTGGAGGCTATGTGCTAAGAATGGTAAAGCAGAAAAGATGTGAGCTGTCCCGGTTCCTGGCGTCTTTGTAGTACTGCCCTCCCCGCCCTGGACTGCTCATTTCCGGATGTCTTTTACATGAAAGAATAGACCGGTGTGGCTTTAAACCTCTCAACAGAGGTTTTTCTTTTCTTTTCTTTAGGATTTTCTATTTTATGTAGCAGAACATAATCCTAGCTGAAACAGATAGACGAATTAATTTTTGCAAAAGAATAAAAAGAAAGTATTGTCTGAACCAAAGGCAATTTTTTTTTTCAGTTACAAAAGGGCATTTATACTAATATCTGAGGAACGAGTGAGAAATGACTCTCAGATCTATTTGGTATTACGAATATAAACTCTATCCCATTTTTCCATTTTCTTTTCCATCACTCCGAATCCTTCGGTGATGTGTGGCTTTGCCTTGTCTTCCCATGCAAGGATGATTTTCCTGTAAATTAGAGCAGAAAAGAAGAAAGCCTTGTAAATCATCTCTCTCACTTAACTTGCCCATTGTCCTCTCTCTGCAGGAAGCCCACAGGTTGTAGAAGAAAATGGCTGGTGGGAATGCAGCAGGGAGCATAACGTGGTTTTGAAATGAGGTGAGAATAAGTGAAATTAGTGTAACAGCAGCCAGTGCCAGTTTCAACTTAAAATTGAGGAAATCACGGAGAAGAGGCCTTTGTTTTAAATGAGACCAAGACAAGGGCACATCTTTCTCAGGACCACATTAAATGAGTGGAAAGAGGACCCTAGGATGCCCAGTCAGCACTCCCGGCTCTTCTGTACATCTCCCTGCAGTGTGACCCATCAGGCCACAGGGGGACCATTTTGTACTCCTGGGCTACCGTGTGCTTAGAGAAAAGTCCCTTTTTAGGGCTTTAATGATTTAGAAAGCCACTCACCCAGAATATGGACTCCAAAATCATGGCAAAATTCTGCAGCTGTCTTTTAAGAAAAGCCAGAATTTATTAAAATCAGCGAATCAATGTGTGTGTGTGTGTGTGTGTGTGTGTGTGTGTGTGTGTGTATAAACAGTTGCTGACAATTTCTGAAGTAGAGACCAGTTCAGTTGGAAAGCAACCAACCCTACTTTATGATAGAGGAAAAAACAATGACACTGAGCATGGTGGACCTTTTAGACTATAGGACAGACACTGTGGCCTCTGGGCAGAAGAAAGAAACCCGGAGCCCTGGAGGACTCCCCACTCAGAAGGCTGACAGTTACTGTCAGGAGGCTCATCTGTGCTGGGGCTGGGAGCCTCCCTTTCCAAACTGGGTCACCAGAACAATTCTCAGAGCTAGTGTCCAGAGACCCCAAGACAGGACTGCGTGACACTTGATATCCTGGGCTCAGAATCACCTAGTGTCACTTCCGTGCTTTATATGTCAAGCCACCACATGTTGCATACCAGCTCCAAGGGATAGGCAACATACCCTTCCCTTCAGGGGTCCGAAGCCAAAGTTGCCTTGTACCAAGTGTACGTGGGATGGGACTTATGGTCACTTATGGCTGTTGTCGGAAAAGCACATTGCTCCGAGGGAAACTGGAAGTTTATCAGTCACCTCATCAGCCCCAAAGCTCATCTAGAAGCATTCGTTTCTCTAAGCTGGGAAGGCCTCAGGAATGAAGATTCCACTCCCACCACATGCTGGTACTATGGGCGGGGCTGGGCCCAAATCTCTGAGCTCCTGAACCTTGTAGAGATGAAGAGTCAAATATAGTCACAAGTCCAGAACATTCAGCAAACTCTGTGCTTTTCTAAAAATAAAATGGTTTTGAGGAAACTGCTCTCTCCTGTCTTTGTCCACTGAAAGGCAGGCCATCCCAAACTCAGGTTTCCATGGCAGTGGGATTCTGTGCTAATGTCTTTCTGTCACAGCCAATCTCAAGCCTTGGGGTGGGAGGGTGAGGCAATGCATGCTGGGAGCTGGCCTCCAGACAGCACAGTCTCCACTAATGTCATACTGACAGGAGTTCTTATTGTGGTGAATAATAGTAACCAAAGCTTTCTGGGTGTGTAGGTATAAATGAAATCACATTAACAGGAATAAAAATCATATTTCAGGTGTCCATGCCACCAACCAAGCTAAAAATCTCAGAAGGCAGGAGTCACCTCACCTATATTTACTGAACATTTGCCAGTTTTACTTTTGTTCCAATCCATGTGGATAAGGTTTTCTGCTCCTGAAACCACTCAAAAGAGTGCCTCTCCCCACTTTATTGCTGCCAGCGAGGTCCCTGTCCATGCCTCAGGGGACAGAGCAGTTCAGGAAGCAAAAGGCAACAGAGGTGGAAGGAACATTCCCTGCCCCAATTCTCTCTTCATCTGTCCCTATTTTGGGGCCTCACTCTGTTACCTGGGTACACACTGCTTGAGCCCTTCTGTCTCACAGAGCCCCAGTGAGGACAGGGAAGAGCCCCAGTGAGGACAGTCTCCCTGGCCCCTGCAAACAATCTTTCTCTCCACAGGACTCAGATGAGAATTCAGAGAAACCAACTTAAAAATAGATGCTGGTAGACAGCCTACTCCACCAGGCCATTGGATAGTTTCAGACACGGCTAGACCTCAGCTCAGAGCACAAATTAGACCAAATGTGAATCTCTGCTACATTTCTCAAGGTGAAAGAACACCACCTTATTTTTCCAAGAAACAACTCTGTGAGCTAGGTGGGACTGATACACATGACCAGTGTGACAGTCATCTTTCATGGGATCAACTTCACTCTCATGGAGGTCTAGCAAGGGCCTTAAATGTAAGCATGATGGAGATGTGGGACAAGGCAAGATGGACCTCCTGAGCAGCAATGCTGAATCTCTCCTTGGAGTCGCTTCTTGATGACAGGTCACCAAGCTTGGCCAGGACACTGTAGACAGTAGATGCCTTTTCTTCTTTGTGCTCATGGCACATTGAACTGGTGAAGCATTTGTCATACTTTATAACACACTTTAAACATCAGTCCTCCCCACAAAACATCTCCTGTGCCAGCCAAGTGCCTGGCATAGGGAAGGTACTTGATACATATTTATGGGTAGACAAGTATCAATGGCTTAATATGTTTCTAATAGAAAAGGCCTCCTCCCACCCTAAAGGACATTTGGGAATGGGGGGACATTTTTGGTTGTCACAACACTGGGAAGCGATGCTCTGTCTTTAGTGACCAGAGCCATAGACACAGAGCATCTTACAATCTTCTCTGAATCAAAGTCCATTCTTTCTCTGAGAATAACTGCAAGCAAGACCATACTTCAGGAAGCCCCAGGCCCTAAAGCCTTCAAATTGAACTAGGAACAGTTTATCTACCTGCAACCTTGCTGTTTGGAGTCTGTGGGGTTTGAATGAGATTGGCCCCCATGGGCTCATCCATTTAAATACTTGGTTCCCAGTTGGTGGAACTATTTGGAAAACATTAAAAGGGGTGGCCTTGTTAGAGGAGGTGTGTCACTAGGTCACTAGGAGTGGCCTTTGAGGACTCAAAAACCTATGCCATTCCCAGTTAGTGTGCACGCTCTCGCTCCCTCCCTCCCTCCCTTCTTCCTTCCCTCCCTCCCTCCCTCCTTCCCTTCTTCCCTCCCTCCCTCCTTCCCTCCCTCCCTCTCTCTGTGTCTCTCTGTCTCTCTCTCTGTGTCTCCCTGTCTCTCTCTCTGATTGCAGATCAAAATGTAAGCCTTCTCAGCTATGCTTCAGCACCATGCCTGCCTGCTGCCATGTTCCCTGGCATGATAGTCACAAACTTACCCTTTGAATCTATAAACCCCAAATAAACTCCTTCCATAAGTTGCCTATCACAACTTTTTAAAAACTTGCTGTCTAATGCCTGCCTAGAATAAGTTTTTATAAGGTTGCTACCATGACACACACACACTATTCCGATTTCTATGAGATCCATTTTTATATCATGGTCTTCCCACATTTCCATACTGGCTGCATAGTTATGATGTTTAATGACTGAAAAATATTCTCCTGCTTTCATATGCCACCTCATCTTGTTGCATATTGAGGTGGTCTTTATAAATATTCTTTTACAAACAGTTCTTAGTGTTGCTGCTTTGTCAAAGCAGTATGAACAGTATGCTTTCTGCTCAAGGTTTCCTTACAGCTTTCCCAAAGGGTTGCCATGAGTTACAATGCCTTTAGAAGTATGTGAGGATCTAATTTTATCATAGCCTTTAGTGATAAGTTTTTAATTAATAGGTATCGGGTACTGAAGGGGTATCTCAGTCAGTAAAGTGTTTGCCACCCAAACAAAATGATCTGAGTCCAGATTCCCAGTGTCTATGTAGAAATCCAGGTAATGTTCCTGAAATCCCAGGCCTGGGGTGCAGAGACAGGAGGATTTCTGGGACTTGCCTGTGGAGGAAAACAAGGGAAGATACCTGACACTGACCTGTGGCTTTCATATGCACATATGTGGGCACATGTTTTCATGCACACACAAGCATGGACACACATTTAAATGTATGCACATACAACAATTAGTAGGTATAAAATAATATAAATGAAAATTAGAAACTGAATTTATTCTAATATCAAATATTATTTTTTATATTTTCTCTTTGTATTTCTTCTATTACAAAGCTCATATAATCAAACTTTTTCCTAAGCATAGGAATAGATAGTACTATCATAGGATAAAAAGAATAGTGGGGTATAAGTAATCTGATCAGGGAAATGGCACAAAAGGGGGTTCCTCAGTTGGAGGAGTGAGGTAAATATAAGAGAAGGAGGGAGGTAAAATAATAACATAGATGTCTGAAAAGGCCACAAATAATCATACTATTAACTATTTCCCTAAAAAAATCCCTATAATGAACATGGTTCAGTGTACAAATATACATATATAGTTTTTAACAAACATTTCTCTTCTGGGATGATGGTGCTCTCTCCAAGAGTCAAAGACCATCTAACAAAATTCCCAATACCAGACATAAGAAGCCTTCTCTTGAGTTGTTGGCCAGGGATGTCTAAGAGACTCCCAAGACAAACAGCATATCGCTATCACCCTTGGTTAGCCCCCCAGAGATGGAAGGTAATTCCCTCTTGTTGAAGACATCATGCCCTTCAGGAATAGGGCCCAGAGGCCCTTGAGCTGGAACTAACCTGAATGCCCCCTCCCTGAGGGCTAGCTTTCATGGTACCAGAAGGCACCATGCAAGCTTCCAAAGGAGGGAGGTAGGCAACATCCTACCCAGCTTTGACATCATTGAACCACATCAACTACCAGCATGGCATGATAACCCTATGGGTACAGTAGTGGCACAATATGTTGATGATAACCAACTTCTCTCTAATTAGACTTAAGACCTACTCAACAAGAGGGACACCATGCTTGGTATGGGAAACCTCCCTAACCAATCAGTACTAGTGAAAGAATGGTTATTAAAGGAGAATCTACAACCACTAATTTACTAAGCCAGTATAATTTCTACCAACAATCTATAAACATTTGTCCTTATACCCAAAGGTAAGTGTAGTCTTTACACCTCATCAAGGGAACTTCTCTTTGCAACAGATGGAGACTATTACAGACTTACTATTACTGAACCACAACCAATCAATATGCAGAGCTGTATATCCCAGTCCCAGTGGGTACACCAACAAAGCACTCTCACATCTAAAGCTTAGGGAACAATGGGGAAGAAAGGATGGAAAGATTATAAGAGCCAGAGGATCAGGGAGCTTGCTGTGAGATTGTATCTCCCAGTAACAGCAGAAGCTACACCTGAAAAGTCTAGCCAATACAAATTGAACAAGGAGGCCATCAATGAACAGACCAAACTGCATAAGGACAAGTCGACAAGCTCTCGACCCTATGTAAACAACTGTAGTCAACTGAATAAAGCTGGGAGTGTGAGAGGTGGCGCTTGTCAGGGAAGAGTACACCCATTGGTTGTTCGCTGCCAGATGGTCAGCCCTGAAAACATACGTACAAATAACGTTATTTTGACTCAGCAGGTTATATTTAGGAATATATACCCACTACAAATATATGTATATATACAAATACATATATTCACTTTGTAACAAAGGGGGGAGGCCATGACTTTGAAAGAGAGTGGGAAGGAGTCGATGGGAAGTTTTAGTGGGAGAAAAGGGAAGTAATGTCATTAAATAATGTCATTAAAATACAACCTCAAAACTCAACAACAACAAAAGAATAATGGGCCAGTGCAGGGCCTCTGGATACACCGAAAACAACAGAATAACAAAGTAGGGGTCAGTGCAAGAGCCTCTAGATCCATTGTCTTCTAACTTAACTACATTCTACTCAACACATCTCTTTTTTACCTGAAGGGAGTAGGGTAGTCTCTGATGCTTCTTCACTGTAAACCTAAATTACTCCACTCAAAAGAGACCAAAATCAACTGCATATCATATTATAAAACCCACTATTCCCATGCTTCAGCCTCCAGAGCACTGTTATGACACGTGTGTGCCTCCATGCTCAGCTGGCATTCTTCACAAATTTCGGTGAATCTCGTGATTTCAGAGCAGCAAGTGAAGGCAGGGGGAAACTCATCACTGTTCACTCCTTCCTTCATCCATTCATGTATCCAGCAGATTTTTGTTTTGTTTTGTTTTTTTCAAGACAGGGTTTCTCTGTGTAGCTTTGCACCTTTCCTGGAACTCTTTGTAGACCAGGCTGGCCTCGAACTCACAGCGGCTCCAGCAGCTGTTTTAGAGTAACCTAGAACACACTGGCCGCCAGTGCAGATACAGTGCAGGTAGTGATGAAGACGTGCTGTTGCAGAGGTTCCATGGTCAGGTGGTCAGAGGGGCAAAGTGCTCGTGGGCGGGACTTGTGAGACAGCAGCTGAGCCAGCCCCCATTTAGGAGGACTTCTCAGAGGAGGAGACATGGGAGCTGGGACTTACTGGAAAGAAGAGGAAGATCTTGCCAACAGGAAGATGGGAGAGTTTGAAAGGACACTCTGGGCATGTAGGAAAAGACATTTGGGCAGCATGAGAGTATGCAAAGGCAATTACTGAAAATAGGAAGAAGTCAGGTTTCTGGGCACAAATGGAGTTGGACAGATAAATAGGGGTTAGACTGGATGCTGGGCATCAGTCTATTTCTTTATCTTCTGGGAAGCCGGGCAGCTGAGAGACAGCCAAGAGTTAGCCAGAGGGTTTTAAGCAAGGGAGTGGCATGGCTGGGAGAATTTTTCTTTTCTTTTTAAAGATCACTTCTGGGAATCTACAAGTGTTATGAGAATGTACTCATCTCAGAGCTGGGGGCTCATCGGGTGAGCACAGGGATTCTGTTCTCAGGCGTTAATTGTTTTTGAATTCAGTGTAAAGCTGAGTGTCATCATTCTATTCCCTATGAATAGCAGGTATCTGGAAATCTGAAACATATGATAGGCTTATTTTTAAGAAACATGGTAGTTTCAAATAACATACACATTATTTTTCCTTCAAATGCTAGGCATCTCTTCCAGTGAAGCACCTCTACATTTATGATAATGGGTTCCATTGTGAATAGGTTTTTTTAAAAAAAGTACAGCAAATGCAATGTCCCAGTTGGATAATAAGTCACATAGTCACATTATCTAATGGAGGTGTCCCAGATCTCACAGCAGAAGGAGGGAGAAGATGGCAGAGCCACGGTGTAGCTTAGATTCAGACAGAGCATGCATCCGTGCCACTTGTATTTCAATGCAGAAAGCAAGCCACACACCAATTGTTAGTTCAAAATGCCCCTGCCAGGGTGATGATGTAAGTCATATATATGGACAAACTACTGTGTGCAGATGGTCTGTATACTTATGCACCACACCCAGTGGTATCTTCATCTATATAGGGATCAGTTATTAAGAAAAGTCTTAACTAGTGTTTGAGGGATGAAATCAGGCCCAGTCATTTTCCATTCCTGACTATGTTCCCTAAGCTTGCCAAAGCTGCCTTGTATTCTATTCCAGACACTGACACTTGCCAAGTATGTTCCTTGGGCTTCTTCAATATTTATTTATTGATTGATTGATTTGATTGATTGACTGACTGATAGTAGGCTCTGGCAAATGGTTGGAGGATGTGAGAAAGGAAGCATTCTGGGTATTTCTCCTTCCTCTCTCTCTCTGCTTCTGGTGACATCTCTGAGTATAGCAATCATCAGGCTGTGTCTGGGCACCAGCCACCCAGGAGCAGTCTTTACCCATGCATTCCAGTCATTGTCTAGCTTTACCCATCTCAAAGCTGTCTAGGGAGGGGGGACTTATTTAGAACACAAATTCATAAATGTGGGAGAATTTAATTATTTTTAAGACTCTGGGTTATATTAGTAGTCTTTAAAGAGTTTATTAAAGACATTTCAGCATATAATGATCATACCCAAAGAATGAGTCATTTAGAAGTTCATATGCTTTGTATAGACTTTCTATTGATGTCTTTGACAGAATAAAGGAAGCACATTTTTAAATTTGGAAGGGGAGTTGATAAGACATTGAAGAAAAAAAGATTTGATGGCATCCAGACAGAAGTTTTTTTTTTTTTTTCAAATAAGCACTGATTGAATGGGCTAGTGACAGCCCCTGAGACAGCAGAATCACATGATGCATCCCTTGTATTAACAAGGGGATTTTGCTTCAAGGTCTACAGGGAGAGAAGCAGAAAGGGCTGGTTTCTAGGGAACAGTTTGTCAGTCCTGACTCAGTGTGTTTCTGGTCTTGCAACAGCAGCTGCTGCCGCCGGGGAAGTGCCTTGGAACCAGCACTGCCAAGCAGTTCCTGATGGTGCAGAAGGGCCCCAGGAGAGCTCTCTCCAGTGGCTGTCACTGCAGGGCAGGCTAGAGGTGCTTATGGGAGTCAGACAGTCACTGGGGGCTAGTTGAATAAAAATGACACAGCTTCCTAGGAGGGATATTAGCTAAGAAGTGTCATGGCAATGGGTCTCTCATGATCCTGAGTGTGGACTACAGAGACAGAATGACCTGGATTTCTGTCCCAGCCTAGCCACTTGCTAGCTCTGTAAACTTGAGCAATACTGTGTAGTTTCTTTGACCCATAGTCTCTGCCTTCATAAAGTGGAGATTATAATGCCTTACTGGACAGCAACAGTATTAAAATGCTTGGCTTATGAAGGCCCTTAATGATGCACAGTTTGGGTGATAATAATAGTTATTTGTATTCCTCTATTTGTAAAACGCTTGTAACGCTATACCTCCACTTTTCTTCCATGTTACAGGACCTTTTAATGCACGTTTTTCTCTACATACCCTAAGTACATAAAGCCCAGCGAGACTAAAAAGAACAAAATCAACCCTTGTCCTGAATTAGAGAACTAGTGAGTAACAAACACGGACCTATAACACAGTTTCCCAATATCTATCCTGTGGTCCTTTCTATTCAGTTAGGAATACACATGGCAGCTTGGTGTCCGAGTTCTTTTTTGTCATCTCTCTCTCTGAAACAGTGACAGGGTGTGTTGATACGGGGTCAGAGCAGCATAAAAATGCCACTTACTTTCCTCATATGATTTGAGTCCAATGCTGCATAGGTCCTGCTCTTCTGACACACCTGAGGCTTAATTATTTTCTCTCTTGAGTTTCGCTCATCATTTCCCATCCCTTCAATGTTTTGACATACTGTGGATAATTTTTTTTAATTCACTTAGCACTTTTGAGGATATCAAACCCAGGAAAATGAATGCTTAAGGTTATTCCAGGACCTCACTTTGTACAGAAGAAATGGACTTGTGAACCCAGATCACAGCACCTTATACTCACAAGAGCAACTGAAGACCAGGGTGCACCAGGAACCTCCTACCAGTAGGAGGTAGCATAGCCTGGTGGTTGACAGCATAGGCTCAGGAGTCAGATGGAATCTCTGGGTTCCAGGGTCAGCCCCTTGGTCCTTCAGGGTGGGACAGTTGTATAGACCCTGGGATCTCTGCTTCTCTGCTTTCTTCACTTAACTTGGAGGAATCATAATTGTGTCTGCCTTAGTGGGAGTGTGGGGCTTGATATAAAAAATATTGAAAACATTAAATCTATAAAAATGTTTAGAGGTAGCCAGCCATCTCATTTTAAATACAGAGCCCAGCAGAATCAGGGCAGGGAGTCTGTGTGAGAGGACACAGTAAGCATTCGACCAAAGCCATTTCTTATTGCCTGGAGAAGGAGAGTAAACAAAGATTACTCACCACCCAAAAGCTGAAGTTGGAGGTTATTTGTGAAAAAGGATCATGATCACCCTTCCGGTCTGCAGCCAAAGTGAAAACCTCATAGCTCTGCCCCACATTCAAATGATCAGCATCCTCACAAGAGGCTGAGGGACTGACCTGAGGGTGGGTGATGATTGACTGTCCATGGAGGGTGGCATTTCTGAGTGGAGCTGATGGCCATGCTTTGGAGGATCCTCCCTTTTACAACCCACACTGTCCAGCTGAGGGCCAAACAAAGAACAGTGTATGTGATGTTGGAGATCTGGAGAGCATGAGATTGCATGTTTCTGTGTGTGGGGAAATGGATAATTTGGTGAATACTTGATTTCTCCCCTAGCATTCTTTCTCATTAAAGGATACACCCAGGGCTGAAGTCATGAGGCTAGTTCCCTACCTCGCTGGTTCTATTTCCTGTGATAGGTGAGATGATCATTTTCCATTTACCTCCTAGCCAAGAAGAAAGTTCCCCAGGCTAAAACCAAACACAGGAGCAACAATACCAACAACAAAAATCCTCATAGCCAGAATGAAATACAAAGATCTTCTGCTTTGCTGTGGTATTCTGAAAAGTGAACTTGTTGGAAAAGGGACATGGTTAATTCTTCATCAGGCTGGTGTGCTTGTGAGTTTCAGGGGATCCTGTATGCTCGGAAGGTCTGTGTGACTCAGTCTGTCTCCTCGTATGTGCGTGTGTGTGCAAAAGTGCATGTGCATTAATGAGTGTGTTTGTGGGGATGGGGGACTGGATTAAAGGAGATTGCTGTAGCTCAGACAGGGCAGGAACTCATTTTCGTTTGGAATCAAATGTATTCACGGCTGGATAAAATGAAAAACTTTATTCAGCATTTTCCGAAAGAAGCCACCACAGGTCTCCTTTCTCAGCATCTGGGACCACAAATGCCACCTAAGCCACATAGGCTGTGTCCATGCACACACATATGTAATTTTTAATATCTTCATATGGCCAGAATGGATTTGCTCCATTCAGTGGGAAGCCACAACATTTATTACATCTCTTTCTCAAATAAACCTCAAAGCGAACATTTCATCTTTCCTCGTGTAATCATCATAAGGTAGAAAATGAAATTTTCCAAACCTAAAAGCATGTTGCTAAGAGCTCCAGGGCACTGCGGTGTCACTTCTTACTTTGATGTGTTCACGGAGGGGGTGGGTGATGCAGAGAGAGAGAGAGAGAGAGAGAGAGAGAGAGAGAGAGAGAGAGAGAAAAGAAAGACAGCACAACACCTTCCTTGAGGTTTTCAGAAAAGCAGCTTTTTCTTTTTTCTTTTTTTTTTTTTCAACTCCTTATAAGAATATGACAAGATGGAGCTGATTAAAAGAAGACCAGGAAAGTCGGTGTGCCAGACCACTTCAGAAACAAGCATTCCAGAAAGGCATGCAGGAGCTCCTGTCGGAAGCAGGAATGATTTCACGGCCCCTCTTGCATATTAATGAACTACACGTAACCCCAGCTTAGTGGTGCAGATGCAGCCTTGCGGGAGCTGTGCCAGAGCACAGCGATAAATACCAGCTCGAGGGGAAATACATTTCATGATAGAATTAGGAGAGCAGCCATCTGAGACGGCCACAGAAACCAGCCCCCTTCCCAGAAGGTAAGATTTCTGGGGAGCTGAGCGCTGGTGGCATATTGAATGCGGGGTGTCCCAGGTCATTTATCTGAATCTGGTTCGTGGCTATGAGCTCCATCTTCAACTGCCACACTGCCTATAGCCTCAAGCAAAGACGCCATCCACCCAAAGGTCAAACTCAGGTGAACTGATGAATTTTGCTATTTTCCTAGTGTGAACTTAAAAAAAAAAAAAAAAAAAAGCTGCTTAACCATATAATCCGCCTCGATTTTGTAGCAAAACATCCTTTTTTTTTTTTTTTTTTGTCTCTTCTCCACCCCCAACTACCTGTCAAGTGCTTTGCTCTTCCATCTTCCTGCAACCTGTGGGAGCATTTTCAGACAGAAGGCAAAACTCTTGGTAGTTCTCGTCTCTTCCAGCGTTCCTCCAGGATCTGCTCACTCCTCACCTCCTTGTTCACTCATTCCCCTTTGCCCCATCTGCAGAGTACAGCCGTCCCTGTCTTCTGTGCTCACCATCTGTTTCCAAAATTCCTATGATACAGGAATCACATGACAGTTTGAGGTACAGCCATTTCAATATCGCAAGCTTTTGGCAGGGTTTGGGAGCAAGGGCTGTAGGTTCTGCTGGATAAAACTGACCAGACCACATGGGGAGGGGTGGTAGTGCCGGTGTATGTGGGTGTGGGGGGTGCTAGCCCTCTTAAAGGACCTTTAAAAGCAGCTGTTGAGTGTATTATATCTTTCTTTGAGATTGAAAATGGAGAATAATACCACCGCTTTCATTTTCAGCTGAGACCCATACAGCCGGAGAATATAGGGACAGAGCGATGCCATGCTGTCGGGGAAGAAAATAGCACACTTGGAATGGGATTAGTTGTTCTCCCAGCCAGTCCTGGTCACATTAATGCTGTGTATCAAAACACTCAGCTTTGTCAGCTTAATACAGCTGTGACTTGTTGCACAGAAGACCGTGGGTCGTGGGGGATGGCTGACAGACGGCAGGGCTTCTGGGCTTGCAGGCCTCCATGCTGTAGATTAAGTCCAGGTCCACTTCACATGTCTCTCGTCCTTTGGATAGGTAGACTAGCTAGCTGGCTTGTGCTTTTTGAGTGACTGCAGAAATGGGAGACAGTTAACCCAAGTGGGTTTGTGTTCTATTTGCTAGCATTCTGTTGGCCAAACCAAGTCATATGACCAAGTTCAAAGCCAAAGGCAGAGACAGTTGCATCACCAGTTTAACCTCAATTTCAGTATAGGTTAAAAAGTACACTATTCTCATGGATAGAGAGGAAGCAAAGATAATTAAATTTATATCATAAATCCCACCATAGTTGCTATGGCAGACAGATGATACCTACCTAAATGTCCACCCACTTTTTAATTAATTATCTTGACTGTTATCTGGCACCGTAGTTACGTAGCACTGTTTTAGGAAATCAGTGCTCTCCCATACTGTAGAGACAGGCCACGGAGATGAGGCTTAAGTTATTAATATAAGCCAGCTGTCTTATTTGTGAATTCTATTGCTGTGACAAAACACCATGACCAAAAAAAAAACAATTTAGGGAGGCAAGGGTTTATTTCAGCTTGCAATTCCACACCACAGTCCATCATTGAAGGAAATCAGAGCAGGAACTCAAGGTGGAACCTGGAGGCAGGAACTGAAGCAGAATCCATGGAAGGGTGCTGCTTACTGGCTTGCTCCTCACAGATCGCTCAGTCTGCTTTCCTAGCCAACTCATGACTGAGGCTGTACCTTTTACCAATGGCCTCTCCAGGCCTCACATAATGGCAAGCCTCAGCTGCTCTCTGTAACATCTTCAGGTTTTCAAAACCAGTGCTACCTGAGAGATTTTACATATTATCAAGTCTGGCCCCCTCTGGACCACAGCTTCTGTGTGCTGACTGAGGAATCACTTCTCAAAAGATTTTACCTCAAGGATGCTTGCCTCTTCTTAATCACAACTAATTTCTCAACTTCAGCTAACCTGTGTGGTTAGTTGGTCTCATGGCCAACTAACTCTTCAGCTTTAGCTGACCAGACACCAGAGATTTTTAACAGGTGATGTCACACAAAAGGCCTTGGTTTAGTTGGCTTTCCTCTGAAACTTCACAAGGCAGGCTTCCAATGTCTGAATTGCTCTCAGTTCAGTTCCTGCAACATCTCACCAAACTTGGAACACTCAATGATTTTTCTTGTGCCAAGTTCCAAAGTCTTTCCATAATCCTCCCAAAACACATGGTCAAGTCTGTCACAGCAATATTCCACTGCCTAGTACAATTTCTGCATTAGTTAGGGTTTCTATTGCTGTGTAGAACACATGACTAAAGCAACTTGGGGATGAAAGCATTTATTTCGGCTTCTGATTCCACACCTTAGTCCATCATTGAAGGAAGTTAGGGAAGGAACTCCAGGCAAGAATGTCGAGGTGGAAACTGAGGCAGAAGCCATAGAGGAGTGCTGCTTACTGGACGGCTCCTCATGGATTGCTCAGCCTGCTCTCTTATACAACTCAGGACCACCTGTCCAGGGATAGCAACACTCACATCAATCATCCATCAAGAAAATGCTCAACAAGCTGGTGTTCAAGTAGAGTTGCACCCATACTGACTAGTATTCATAATACTGGAGGGTACTCCACACAATATCAGAGGAGAAGGGTTATCATCAATCTCATCCAGCTACAAATCCTGCAACCTTCCACAGCAACCTGCCCACACAATACACTGGTATAGTAATGGCACAAATGTTACTGGAGTAACCAACCACTTTTTTTTAAAAAAAATAGATTTAAGGCATACTCCATGAGTTATAACTCATACCTGACACTGATACAGTGGTAAAAACCTGTCACTAAATAGGTCATGTGCCTAGTAGAAAACATACTACTATTTTTCTGCTAAAGGAACATAGCAGAGAAATGACTCCTAATGATATATCACTATACCCACAGAGCAGTAGATAGGAATTAACACAGAGACTCACAACTGGACAGTGTGCAGAGAGTGAGCAACTTTGGAGCACTCAGTCCTAAATGGGATGTCTTTATCAAACTCTTCCCCTCAGGGATCAGGGATCTCTGTGGAAGAGAAGGTAGAAAGACTATAAGAATCAGAGGTGACAGATGACTTCAAGGAAACAGGGTCTTACAAATATAACAGGACTGATGCACAAATTACATCACAGAAACTGTGGTAGCAGTCACAAGGCCTGCCCAGGCTCAAGCCAGATGGAGTCCCAGCACTGAGAGGGTGAAATGGACATGGGGTCCCACTCCTAATCAAGAAGCTGTTTGTGATTGATACCTGTTGGCCAAGGTAATATCAATGTTCTCTAAAGGAGTGCCACTGGGTATATTAATCACACTCCAGGGCAGGTCTCCTTTCTAGTAGTTGGCTAACACAAAACAGCTCTATGGTTGTGTGTGTGTGTGTGTGTGTGTGTGTGTGTGTGTGTGTGTGTTGAGGGGTTTGCTTTGTTTGGCATATTTTTTGGTTATATTGGCTTTGTTTGTTTTGATTCTTGATTTTGTGTTTTTATGAGTTTCTTTTTTCTTTTCAGAACCGAGTATAAGAGGGAGAGAGAAAGCAGTTGGGTGGGTAGAGAGGAGGAGAAGATCTGGGAAGGGCTAGGGGAGGGGAAAACACAATCCAAAATATTATATGAAAAATTTTAATAAAAAAAAGAAAGAAAATGCCAACAGACTTGTCTGTAGGCCAATATTATAGAGACATTTTATCAGTTGAGAGTCCCTCTTCCCACATGACTCTGACTTATGTCAGGTTGACAAAACAATAACCAAGACATCAACCCTCTGTTTACAATTACTGGTTAAAAGATAAAAGTGCCCTATTATTCAGTGTTCTCCAGAGACACTGGATACAGCAGGATACAAGAGAGATTTATTATAGGAATTAGCTCCTGCAATTATGGTGGCTGAGAACCACCCTGGAGACCAAATACAGGCTGAAGGCCCTGAGACTTGTATCCCATAGTGCCATCCAAATTCTAAAGCTCTGAGCCAGGAAGACCATGTGGGCGGTAACTCAGCTTGAGACTATAGGGCTGAGTACCTGGGAAGGAGCCTGTGACAGTGTCCTAAAGTCCAAAGGCCAGCAAGCCTGGAGTTATAAGTTCAAGACACCAGGAAACTCCACACCTCAGTGAGTTCTCTTTCATCCTGTCTCAGCCCCCAGCCCACTCCCACTGGGGACCCAACTTCCTTCCCTAGATCTTCCAGACTCACATGCTCCTTTCCTGTTCACACGGCCACATCCCTCCTGAAGAAACAGTAGTCTTCCTCAGGCACCTAGGTATTTCTTAATCCCATCAAGTAGATTCCTGCAGTTGTCAAACATGGCTCCCATTGAGAACAGAGGAGACTCTTGCAAGTGGGACCTGAGAAATTAGCTTGGGCAACCAGTGGATGCTCTGAGTGGCATGGCGTATAGATTTCCCTTTGCAGTTCTGAGGTATGATGGGTCAGGATGAGACTGGCATCCAAAGGACAGAGAAGAAATCATTATGGGGACATCGATACACTCTGACCACAGAGAACCAGAGGCCCACTCTGCTCCCTCCCGGGTCGTTAGTTCAGTGGACTAACTGGCCTAATTGTGTAATCATGATGTAACCATGTTGGCCAAGTCCCTGGTACCCAGCAGCACACCCATCTCAGGGGTCCTTCTCCAGGTGAGGTGGTGAAGAGGACAGAGTACCACACCACTCCAGGCCCTGATAGAAAGCACAAGCAATTTCTCCTAGAATTATGATTCTTGAGGTGCTCAAAAGATTAAAATATGTTATTTTTTGGTATTTTGGTGACAGAAGTTTTCAAGAATATTATTCATTTTGATAGGCTTTCCTCTTAGAAGGCATACCCCATTTCTCCAAGACTCGCTGTTCGCTTCTTTTCCTCACTACCCTTAGCTTCCTTTCTTTTCTCCTTTTTTTTTGGCTCCCCACCTTCACACACTTTCCCAGAACTCTATTTGCCATTTCTGCTTTCTCCTCCAGCTGTCTTCTATTCCTGTGTTTCCCTCTTGGTTTTTAGAAAGGACTTGGAAGGACTGGAGCTTTTCAGTCTCAAGGTTCCTGTCTTGTGACAGCTGACGCATGTTCTCAAAAAGCAGTTGTTTCTACGGGATGCTGGTGTGAGCACGTATCCTGTACAGGACACTGGTGTGAGCACGTATCCTGGGTCCGTGACTTTGGACACACTAATCCTTCTGTGTTGCTTTCTGCCTCCATGGAGTTACAGTCATTTACGTAATTACATAGTGACCTTCAGGGTCACTGAGGCCGACTGCATTCGTCACCTGTGCCACTCGCCTGGGGCCACCTGGACAGACGCGCTGGAGCCTCTTCTCCCTTCCAGCTTCAACACATGCAGATAGAGTTGTAAAATGCCTGGTGCAGAGTAGGCCCTGGACATTAAACACAACATCATTTTAATGTGCTTTGCATAGAAGAGCTGCTGACACCATCGTTTTCTTGTCTTAGCTCTTTCCCCTGTAAAAACGTCTTTTCCTAATTGTTTGAGTAGCTGAAGCATCTCTTGTCCAAACATGGACAGAGAACACAAAGGTGAGCCTTTTCGTTCATAGCTGCTGAGCAAATTGTGAGAACACTTCTTCCATGCCCTTAGGCAGATGGTCGGCCCACATATATTTCAACAGCACAAATTAATGTAAAACAGACGCATGCATGTATTAATTAATGCTAATGTATTCATAAGTGATTCAGATAATGGGCAGTCCATTCTGACACTTCTCTTCTAATTCATCTACCCTAAAGAAACTGATTCTTGCTTAATTTTAGACTCTTATAAATGTACCTACTGAGATTTCGGGGACTCCCTGTGTTCCACACTCCCAATAGCCACCTGCTGGCTATCTAAGAATCTGTCCAAGTGGAGAACAAATCTTCTAGACCATAATTTGATGTGCGGAGAAACATTATCTGTAAACCTGCTTGGCTAAGGTAGTATAAATTCTGGGTGAATTTCTGTTTTGAGAGATATCAGGTAAAGCCTAAAATCAGAGCAGAGTAACATAAGCTGAGCACTCCCAATGTGAAAATCCAAAATCAGAAATCCGACCCAACATCAGTGTTTTGAGCACAGACATGATGGTCCAAGTGGGAATTCTGTAGTTAGTATTGTGTGACAGGGTGCAGTCAAACCACGGGCTCCTAAAGCGTTTTGTAAAATCACTTTCAGGCTATGTGAATAAGGTGTTTACAAAACTAAAAGGAACTCTGTGTCTAGACTTGGGTTCTACCCCCTAAGATAGCTCATTATGTGTACACACATGGCTCCAAGTCAGAAACACTCATCCCAACCTTTTAGGATAAGGCATGTGCAACCTGTATGCTAGAGATGGAGTCACTTGGGGGTGGGAAGAGGGTCTAGAAAGGGCAACCAGGGATACAAAGGGAAGAATGAAGGTTGAGAAAATTGCTGAGCAAAGGTGTGTACATCCCGAAAGAGAGGCCATGTTCTTATGATATATTTTTGTGTTGAGAAGAATGAGAGCATTTAAACAAGACTGAACTTCAGGTCCCTTTTATTGTTGCTATTTTAATATTTAAAAATGTTTATCTTTAATTCTGTGTGTAGGTATGTGCGTATGAGTGCAGTGTCTCTGGAGGTCAGAAGAGGGTACCAGACCACCCAGAGCTGGAGAGTTATAGATGAGCTGACCAATGTGTGTAGGGAGTACTTAGAAACAAATTGAACTCCTTTGCAGGGTCAGTATGTGCACTTAGCTCCTGAGTCATCTCTCCAGCCCTTATTGTTACTATTTTTTAAAATCCAAGTTGCTTAAAAGCAAGTTACAGGAGCACCTTATAGAGAGGATTACTTAATGGTGGAGTCTGAGTACAGAGTGCAGAGAATCATCAGATGTCTGCCTCCATCATTTTACCATCAAACTTGGGGAACTACACAAGGCAGTAGCAAACCTGTGTAACTCACTCCTCCTCTCTGGCCCCTAGTCCTCCCTCGTATATATGCTTGCCTCGCATACACTTGCTTGACCTTGTGGCTGCTAGGTTTGTGGATATTCTGCAATCCTGTTATCAGGACCTCTTTGGAAGGAAGCAGCTAGAAAGTTCATCCGGAATCTTGAAGACTGTGCTTCCTCCTCACTGTAGGTTTCTACTCTGATTATATAAGATTTTGACAAGAGGGAGGGAAGAAGGGAGGGAGAGGGGGGTGGGGGATGAGGGAGGAGATCACACGTCTAACCAATGTATAAAAAATAATTAATGTGGGGAGTGAAGAAGAACATAATGTGGATCTGGCATGGATGCCAAGGGAATGAGTCAATGAGAGGAGAAAAGCCAACAGTTGGCTGTGCTGGGCAGTGCTTGAAATTCTGTCAGAGGCATGTGTTAGAAAGCGGGTTTGCAGTCGGATACGCTCCTGCTTCAGTGAGTCAAGTTGTCGGGAGGAAATGGCTGCTGTGGCTGGATCCTCAAGATGGACCCAAGGTCCCCGGCCTGCTGGTTCTGATGAACTCCCCTGTGTATGTAGAATGTGATCATCTTTATATGTTGCTTCTGAAATTGGGTGATTTAAAAAGACACTCTTCTCCCTCTTGGATACCCTCACTCTGGGGTAAGCTGCCCATCTGGCAAAGGACACAGGGTTTCTTGCCCCTGAGGTTTGTCCATAGTCACCTGAGAGAGCTCTGGCAGCAGATCGTTCCCCTGTTGAGACCTGAGATGCCTGCTGCCCGCCTGGCACATGTTTGCAGGTGAGCTGTGGCCATCTAGCCAGGATTCCCTTGGCTCTCTAACCCCAACTGCATGGTAACAGATACTTGTTTTCAGTCAGAGTTTTGAGAGTTTGTTACAGAGCAGTAAAGAATGAATACTGTTGACCTCTGCCGCTTCATGTTTTATTTCCTGCTTGTAAAACTAAAATATGTCTATTGTTAAGACAGAAAAACAAAGAAATAAAAAAAAAAAAAACTACCTCAAAATCTGTGAACAAGACTTTAGTAATATTTCCTGCAGGATCAATGGAGTGAGCTGTTTGAAATGTCAAGCAGACTATGTTACTCCCTTATTCAACCATCCAGTGATGTCTTGTCTCATTTGGAATATCAGCCAAAATTCTTACTATGGCCTCCCTGGCTAAGGTGCTTCCCTTTGCCCACAGGGTGCTGCTCTTTCTCCCACTCACAGGGTTCTCCTCCTGCAGCCCCTGCTGCTTACCAAGTCTGTCCCACATGCTCTTGTCTTTGGGTCACGTGCTTGCTGTTTTTATGATGACTTGCTATTTCCCAGAACAACCTTGTGGCTGGCTTCCTTGCCACATTCATCTCTCAGCTGTGGCTTTTGTCATCTCGATTCAAATGTTGCTCCACAGAGATGCCTCCCCCGAGTGTCCACCCAAACAGTGCCCTTGACCCACTGGCTCTGCACTTCAGGAATGCCACACTATTGCTAATTGACAATGTCACTCATGGCCTGCTGCAGCCTCCTCCCATTCGAGTGCTGGTTATACAAATGCAAGGAATTTGTTTAATTTACTGCTCTATCCCTAGTGCAATCAACATGTGTTGAATAAACGCTGGAACTGTTCCTTTTATACCTTTTCATTTTTTTTTCTTTTTTCTTTCCTCCACACAGGCTTTTAGATTTTCAAAGATATTATAATGTGATAAGGAGAAAATAAAACATAACTTTAAAAGATCAAACTAAGCTGGTGGATGGCTCGGTGGGTAGAGGCACCTGCCACCAAGTCCTACGACCCGAGTTTGATTCCCCTAGGACTCACATGGTGGGAGGAGAGAGCCAGCTCCTGCAAGTTGTTCTTTGACCTCCTCGTGTACGCTGTGGCAGGTGACACCCCCATTCACATAGTAAATAAATAAAATCTAAGAAGGTTGCAATAAAGACACAAACTGCCAAGTCCTCAGGTTTTTACAATTCTGTTATTGTTGTTTGGTGTTTTGAAGCTGGGGTCTCACACCATAGCCCAGGCTGGCCTCAAGCTAGGAGTTGTCCTGTCTCAGTCCCCTCTCTTCTTGAGTGCTGGGATTGCAAGCATGTATCACCACACCCAGTTTTTTATATTCTGTATAATACTTTATAATGGGAACGTGCATTTGGAGTGGTGGGCCAGCTCGGCTTTCTGTTTCTTTTTCCTCATCCTAAAGATGGAGAAACTTCAAAGATGTTACTAAGTAATGGCCGGAAGGGTGAAGCATTCTCACAGGAGATGCTGAGGGTTCATGTGTGGAAAAGGCACCTCCCTGGAAAAGCCTTTGGCTCATCTCCTCACATCTGCCCCACTTCATGTTAGTCTCCAGGTAGCCCTTGTTGCTGCGTGTTTGTATTCTCCAGGTGCTCTTACCTTTGTTCAATGTAAGGCAATCTAGGTCTTCTGCTCCTTCAGACACAAACATCTCATCTCTGGTCAGTTCATTTTTTCCTGAGGGAAACATGTGAAGATGGGATAGGGTATGGGAAAGTCAAGGGAGCAGCTTGCCCAGAGTTCTCCAGAATGGAGATTATCTAGAAAAGTGTCAGAGCAGAAGTCCCCCAATACTAGCACATGCATTCTTTAAGGTCATGACCCACAGAAACGTATTTCCTGGCTTTTGATTATTAGATCATTGGTTCCAGAGCTGCTTCAGTGTCAATCTTGATGTCCTGAACATACTGTTTTTTAGATTTCATTTAGATATTTTTAAATTTTTCTGTGTATGTGTATAGGTGTTTTGCCTGCATGTACATCGAAGCACCATATACATGCAGTGCCATCAGCGTCCAGAAAAGAGTGTTGGATCCCCTTGGAAAGGGGGTTGCAGAAGATAGTTAGCTGTGTGGTTACTGAAAATTGCCACCATGGGCTCCTGGGAGAGGAGTTGGTACTCTTAACCTCAGAGCTAGCGCTTCACATCCTGAACATCTTTGTTTGTTTTTCAGAACTCTATCTAATTCTCGAGGAAGATATAATAGTAATATTTATCAGGAAACAGAGGACACACTCAAATGGAGTAACACAAATGATTTTAGAAGTGTGGGATGCATTGGATGAGACAGAGAACCAAATGATAAAGTAGCTGGAACTCAGAGGACTCAGAAGGGAAGCCCTGGTAGCTGCAGGACCTGCCTCCAAATAGAAGCCCTGTGTATGCTGGAGTAATTCAGGTGCTTCAAATGTGTGTCCTCCCGGAGGAGCCAAGGTGCATTGCTTCTAGTTCTTCCTCCCCTAATCCAGTCAGTGTTTTCCATGGGTTCAATCTAAGAGGTCAGGAGCCCAAGAAGCCCAGGATGCAGGGAGAAGGAAGGGTGGACACGCTATTTGAGGGGTGCCCCAATGGAAGAACTTCTAGAAGTAGTGTTTTTTGGTCAAAGGGTGTGAACAAACTTAAAATGTTTGGTTTTGGGGGATGGGAAGAAGGCTCAGTGAGTAAAGGTACTTACTGCTGACCTGATCGTGAACCCCATCACCCATATGGTGGAAGGAGAGAACTGACTCCCACAGGCCATGCTCTGAATTCCACTCTGAGTTTTGTGACATGTGCCTTACACTCCTGAAATGTAAAAATATAAATATTTTTTTAAATCTTAACATCTGTGGTAGGAACTACTTTATGTCCACCAAAACTATTTCTTCTACCCTATGGCACTCAAAATAGACCCCAGGATGGCCAAAGTCACTGTGGTTTTGTGACAAGCACTTTGTCCACTGAATCTTGAAGAAATTATGCTCAATGAAGTAAACCAGACAAAATTAAATAAATACTAAATCACTGTTAGTAATATGGATTCTGTATTACCGACAGTGATCAAAACCACAGACACAGGAAGCATGGTGGAGTTTGGCAGAGTCCTGGAGGTAGGGCAGATGGGAAGTTAGTATTTAATAAGTATGGGGTTTTAGTTTGGGCTTTGGAAGAGTTCTATGGATGATGGTGATGCTGTTTGCACAGTCCCCATTTACCCATGTTCTACATGGGAATATTTGTTACAGTTCCAGCTCTTTGGCTTCTTGAGTGGATGAGCTGGGATGACAGGTAGAGGGATAAGACTGGTCTTCCTAAGGCAAAAGATGGTGGATGTGGGGCTGGAGAGATGGCTCAGTAGTAAAGAGCACTTACTTTTTCTGCAGAGGACCTGAGTTTGGTTTCTGGCACTGACATTGGGTGGCTCACAGCTGCTTGTAACTCCAGGTCCATGGGATCCAGCACCTTCTTTTGGCCTCTGTGGGTACCTGCAAATGTGCACATGTGTGCACATACACAGACCAAACACACAATAAAAATAAAATAAATCTGTAAGAAAGACACTAGACCACAGGAGCCACATTTGGAGTATGGAAAGATTGTAATCTTCTGGGCTTTGAACTGGGGACAGTGTTTGTGGGGAGGGATTTAAAAGTCTCTCCAAATTTTCCCTTTTACAGATATTTTATTAGTTCTGAGAGTTTTGTATTGCTCACCACTCATTCAACTTCTCCCTCTTTAACAACAACAACAACAAAATCCTAGGCTAGTTCAGTTTGTGCTTCCCAAATATTCTTGGATGTTTTGCTTTGCACTACCAGGGTCTACACTCATAAAGAAAAGGACTTCCACTCTGCTAGCAGCTATCAATTGCCAATAGCTGCCTGGTTATGCATGGGACTTCATGCATACCTTGTCTTCCATGCGGGGAGTTGGACTCACTTTAGTTTGCACAGGCATTGTGTCTCTATTACAACCACTGTGAATTCATGCACACACCTGCTCTGCTGTTTCTAAGATACTGTGCTGCTGTAGTCATTCACTGCCTCTGGCTCTTACATTCTTTCTAGACCTTCTTCCACCATGATCCATGAGCTTTGAGAGGAGTGGTTGATTTATAGATGTGCCATTTACAGATGAGAATCCCACAGAATGGGTTAGTTCTTTTGGAGCTGTTGGTCAGTGAGGTTCCATAGACCTCTACAAACGTTACAGGCTATTGCCCATATTCTTGGTTACCCTCTAGAACCTGACACTAATACCCTGTTCCTGAAGACACCACATACATGAATCATACAACATGAGGCACTCAGACTGGAACTGACCTGAACCTCAGTCCTACTGGCTGATTTCATAGCTCTAAAAGGTACTGTGCACAATACCTTGGCTGTGGATCCTGTGAACCATAATAATGACTAGTCTGGCAAGGAATGCCCACTGATACAGTAGTGGCATGGACATCATAGGAGTAACCAACTACTTTCTGATTATATTTAAACCCTGTTACACAAGCTTAAAACTCTTTTTTGAGCTAAGAACCTATGGATAGGCAGGAGAGAACCTACTACTATTATGCAGTTAAGAGGTAGTTTAAAACAACTCCAAATGAGTAGTTATACCTATAGATAAATGCATCTCTCAACTCTTACCAGAGAAGCTTCTAGTTGCAGTAGAGTATATGTAGTAGTTAATGCAGAGACCCATAACTGACCTAGGTGAAGAGAATAAAAGACTGAGGAATGTTCTCCAAGTTTTCTATGGAAAAGGGTAAATGTGTTTTACATGCAGCAACATGGATAAAAGGACTATTTAGTGATCGGAAGAGTAGGTTATGGTGTGTTCAGCAGTGCTTGATTTTATTCCTGGGGCACACAGTACATTTCCCAGCTTTCCTTAAAGCAAACGGTGGCTAAGAGATTGAGCTTTGGCCAGTGGAGGCACAAAGTAGTGATGTGACTTCCAGGCAGGTCTCACACATTCCTTCCGCAGGACACCATTTTAATTCAGAGTTAAGGAAGAGACACAGGATCTGAGAGAAACTCGGGGGTCACTTGTGGAGAGCCACACAATCATGAAACAGAGAGGGTTTGGGTCCCAGAATTATACCTGAGGGAAGGGTACCAATCAGGGACAATCTGTCCAAACTGACAGAAGCAAGAACAATATCTGCCATGATAAGGCACCAGGAGCTGGAGTTGCCTCCCTTGATATGCTATTGTATTTTATAAAATATGTGCTGATTGTAGATGATTTGATAAATTCTGAAAGTGAAGTGAAGGGGACTGTTTTTCCACTGCCCGGAGATAACAGCCCTTACTATTGTAGTGGATCTTTTCTCACTCCCACTTATTTTTGCATAAGAGCATCATAGGCCATACGATGATGATAATAGGAAGAGAGTTTGGTGATAGAAAGTGTTTTACAATCAAAATCTCTAATTGCTTAGGTCATTCATGATGTACTTTACAGTGCATCCCCCCCCCCCCCCCCCCCCCGCTTTTGTTTTCCAAGCTGAATCTCATGCTCTAGTCCAGACTGGCCTCACACTTTCTGTGCTCTTCCCACATCTGTCTCCAGGGTCCTGGAATTCCAAGTAGACAGCATGATGCCTGTCCCTGTGTGTGTTTGTCCGCTTGCATACTGGGGATCAAAATCAGGGCCTTGAGGGCCTTGAGCATGCCAGACAGGCACTCTAACCAGTGAGCTATATCCCTAACTCTCAATCTATATATTTATAATTTTAAAAGTATAAATTCTGGGGCGGGAGAGATGATTTAGTGATAATTACGTGTACTACTCATATAGAGGTTCTGATTTTGGTTCCCAGCATCTATGATGCATAGATCACCTATAACTTCAGCTAGGGGGGATCAGACACATCTGGCTGCCAAAGGAAGCTGAACTCACTTGTACAACCCCTGATACACATAACTAAATAAATAACAAAAGTCTACACATAAATTCTATCTAGTTGAGATTATTAACATTAGCAATAAAGTGGACTCTAAGATAATTTTTTAATCCTATTCATGTTCACAAATCTAGTGAAGCAAGGAATTATTTATTATTTAATCCTTACTTTGTAATATAACATTTAACCAACAAAGCGTAAGAATCACACACTGAATAAATTGTTCTCTGAAAAAAAAAAATGGATGGGTGAATGCAGTAGACAAATCTACCTAAGTGCAACAGGAAAGGAATCTTTAATCAAACATGGCAACGATGTCTGAAACCTATAAGTAGTTCCATCTTTTTGGGGGGTCTGGGCAGCAGGAAGTAAAGCACAGGCATAAATATGCAAATATATGCCCTCTCAGAGCAGAGGGAAGAACAGAACTTCAAAACCCATTTCTTCTCCTTGGGAAAGAATAGGAACAGAAGTAAGAAAAGACAGATGAGGAGAGCTGGATAGAGGGCCAAACATTTGCCCACGCTGGAGTATTCACCTGAGATAAACACAGTCCAATGAGTTCTTGGGTTTGTATGTCAAATGAGAAAATATGACCTTCAAGCCCATTTATAACTTGAATCTCCATTCTAGAATTCCTATTATAAATTAATTTTTCCATTAACTAAAATGCAGACTTATTTTTTTTCCAATGGAGGGCGCTTAGTAATCTGAAAATATTTTCTCTATAAAGAAATGGACCACTTGGGAAAAAAAAATTCTTAAAATGCTACTTCCGTAAAACAACAGAATTTAGTTCCATGAGTTTTTACACAGAATATTCTAGTACAATGCGAGGTCAACCTGATATCCTTTTGTTTTGATGATTCCCGTTTTTAATTTTCCCTACGCTTACAGTGTTTTCTTCCCTTGCGTTTGGAATTCAAAAAGGTTGCCAGTTGCCCAAGCCTGGTTTGCTGCTTTTCATCAAATGACATGCCGTGAGCTCTTTTAATTCATTCACCGTGTCTCTCTCAACTGAGGTGGGTTCATGCAGTTATCTTAATTAAAGGTTACTTGGGTGAGACTGCCTCACCCCAGTGACCTCCTTAATTCAGAAACTATGTCTTAGTCATGTTTGTATCTTTAGCACACAGCGAATATACAAGGATGGGGCCTTGGAAAAGAAGCAACACTAGAATTGTCTGCAAACACTTGTGGTAAAGGAAGTCTGTCTGTCTAGAGATTATTGTATTACATTGGTTTTCTACTTCTATTTCATTCTTTAGGGCTCCATGCATTTCATAGCTATGCATTTCTTCAACCAGTGAAACTACAGTTGATTTGATTTAGCCGACAGGACAGTAGAGTGACACCAGGCAAGCAGATGAGAACTCACTCACAGAGGCTTGTTCTTCCTAAAATCATCCTGGGATGATCTGCTAGCCTGTAAGATGATGCAATGCCACCTCGAGCAAAGATAAGCCACTTCAAATTAGGCACATTAGACCAGACACTCTGGACCACCTTAGACCACCCAGGTCCAGTAAGCCCATTCTAAAGCACTTCCCACTGAGGCACAAATGAAGAGAAGCAGTTGCTTCACGTCAGTGCGTGGAGGTGATTTGTTATGGAGCAAAGCGAATCGGCACAGAGAGCAATCAGTGGTTCTAATTTCAAAGGTCATTTACTAACTAACTTCTTTTTTCAAGATTTTTATCTTGTTTCTGGAAGACAACAGAGTGATATCTCCTAATTTAAAGTAACAATGTACTTAGCCAAACAAATGATAGAATGTAAAGGAAAATATAAACATTTTGCAATATGGAAAGGCTCAGAATATTTTACTTTCCAGGTATAATTTCTGAGGAACTAATGAAAAACTGAAAGTTCTTAAACAATCCCCCACCAAGCAAACAAACAAACAAGCAAATAAGCTGTAAAAATGGTAGATGCAATCTGTCTTAATTTCTTTACCTGTTGCTGTATTAAAATAACCTAATGAGCCTGGCAGTGGTGGAACATGCCTTTAATCCAAGCAAAGGCAGAGGCAGAGGCAAAGGCAGAGGCAAGATGATCTCTGAGTTTGAGGCCAGGCTAGTTTACAGAGTGAGTTCCAAGACAGCCAGGGCTACACAGAGAATCTCTGTCTTGAGAAACAAACAAACAAACAAAAAACCTCACCCCCAAAATGAAAAACAAACAAAACAAAAAACAATGAAAGCAACTTGAGGTAGAAGGTGTATTTTGCTCACAGTTCTAGCTAGATTAGAGTCCCTCATGATGGGGAAGTCAAGGCATCAGGAATGTGAAAATTTGTCCCATTATTTCTGCATTCAGAAGAAAAGAAAAATGAATGCATGCCTACTGGTGTTCAGCTTACTTTCCTTGCTCTTCTGCAGTCCATCCCAGTGTCCTTTGCCTAGGGAATGGTGCCACCACAATTGGTGGGCAACCAATGTGGTCAAGATAATTCCCCACAGTAATGCCCAGAGACCCATCACCTGGGTAGTTCTAGATTTTTGTCAAATTAACAGTTAAATCTAACCATCACATAATCTAAATCTGTTCCAGATTGTTAAAATAAAATTCCATTTTTAATCACATGCATATGTATGCACCTGTGTGTAAGTATTTGAACATGAATACAGATGCCTGTGGAGGCCAGATTTCCTGATGCTGGAGTTACAGGCAATTGGAACTGCTCAACATAGATCCTGGGAACCAAATCCAGGTGCTCCAAAGAGTCAGTTCTTGCTTTTAACCATGGAGCCATCTCTTCAGCTCTGCTTGAGATGTATTTTTGATGGGGCTCAGTTTCATACTGACCTTCTAGTCACTCCTCTGACTTCGGGGACTTGAAGCCTAAAATCACCTTTCTGAGATTTTACACCCTGCTGGATTCTGATTTGGTTCACACAATGAGAGGGTTGTGAATGAAACTAGAAGTAGGTAGGGGGTAGATGGCCTGACCTAGCAGTGGCTTCAGTGGCTTTAAAACAACTGACAAGCCACAGTGCCAGAACTTCCCATCTTATCTGTGGGAATAATCCTTCCTACAACATCAGGAGAAATGGAGACTTAATGGCTTCTTGTCAGAAAAGAGGAGTTGGAGCTCAGGAGGGTGTGCAAGAGTGGAAGTGGGTCTCTGCATGTACTGTCCCTGGGTCATATCACCTAGTTATCCTTTGTTCATTAGGTCCCTCTGATACATTGTAATGAATGACTTGAATGGATGGATCCCTCTCTGCTTTAACTACCTAGAGTGATGAAATGGAATCAAGGGCTGAGAAATGTTTCAACAGGCCTTGAAAACCATTGGTGTACTTTATGTGGAAAGTCAATGAGTTCCAAGAACATCTTCCAGAGGAAGAATGGAGCAATTCCTAAGTATTAGGAAGGGGACTCTAGCGAATATGACAAGGAATCACACAGTTCTTCTCTGAGGGAGAAACTATGTCTATACCACCAGGGAAACATCAAAATATATAGGACTAACAGCCAAAGTATGAAGTAAACTAAATTGTGGCATGATGTGGAGTTTTGATGAAGTGTTAGAGATTACACTTGACCTAGATCCCAGGCCTGTTTTATTTTGTATGGTATAGTAATCATTTCCTTGTGACATTCCTGGAAAACAAATGTAACCATAGCATACTTGGTTCTGCATGAACAAATAAGCAACTTTACTCATTGATTTCATCTCTGATAGCCAATTAATTAAAAATGAGAGAAACCTCTCTCCAATGACCATTTCAGAACATAACGCAAACATGGAGCTGGGAATAGGAGTTGAGACATGGATGATGGGCCTGACTCTGGGTAGAGCATATTCTCATTTAAGCTTGATGACCTGAGCTCGACTCTGAGACCCACATGGTGGAAAGAGAGAACCAGCTCATGCGAGTCACCTCCATGGCATGCAAAATAATAAAACCCTTCACAAAATAATAAAACAAAGTAGCTTAAGAAAAAGTATATAGGAAGTAAAATAACAGAAAATTGGAAGAAGAAAATAGATATTTGAAGCAAACAAAATTCTTAATTTCCTCAATTAGAGGTCAATGAATACTTTCTCAAATCAAAACAGCCTTTGCTATTTATACATTACCATCATATATCATTTTCATGTTCAGACACTACTTTGATAAAAGGAGTTTTTCAAAGGCTATGCTGCATCAGGGAATGAAGGAAACCTGATAATGTTCCTATGTGAAAACCTCACAGGCCAATTTCCTCATCTCCGCAGAAAGAATTACTTGGATCAGGTACTCTGAGGTCTCTGATGTAGAATGCTGCGTGTCTGCGAAGGGCAGCATGTGCCCCTTCGTCTCCGTTCCTCCCTAGGATCACACTCAGGGAGAGCCTTTCAAATTGCCAAGTTTTAATCACAGTCAGGCAAGATGATCATATAGTTAACATGCGGGATATTTGTGAAAGACTTCTGGGAACCTGGGCTCCAGAGCCGGCCATTTGTCAAATCAGAAGAAATCCATGGAAGTGAGATGACTCAAACGACGTAATTAGGGAAAGGCCGAGCTCAAGCTTGTGGGGTAAAAAGAGCAAGTCCACATTTTGAGAGGATATTAAAACAAAACAAGGTATCTTCAGACGAGTTTTCCCTTTTCAAGTTCATGGTAATATAAGGGAGTATTTCTTACCCCTAAAAAAATGCCTGGGTAGAAGTACTAAGATTTTGTTAAAAAAAAAAAAAAAAAAAGATAGGTGCATAGTACCCTGGAAAGGGCTGATGTCCACAGCCCAATCACTTAATGATTTTTTTTCAGGTTTTTTAAAAACAAAATTTCCTCCCAAGTTAAAATGTGCACTCTATTTTTTTTTTTCATGCCCTCTTAGAGATTATTTTGGTAGAGGCTTGCCAAGTTATCTGGAGTCACCCAGCTGGCTGGTGCGGCAGCTTAGTGCCTTCATTGAATCCTGCAGACATGGGACCTGTTTCCTTTTCTTCCATCTGCCAAATTCACTTTGAAAATGGAGGGTAGTAACCATTCCCTCCAAAATGAAAGCCTCACCATCTTCAATCTATAGGTTGTCACTATGTCCCATTACATATTCTAACCCTTTTTGTCATCATGAGCCCTTGTATGATATGTCAAGGGACCAGGCATCAGAATATCTGAAAGGATTTTGTGTCAATTAGATGCAGGCAGTTTCAGAGAGAAGGCCCTTGCTGACGACGGGCTATGGAAGGGATTGCTTTCACTCTTCCCCCTGCAACTCCAAAACTACAACCATCTTAGCCATTTTTTTTTTTTTTTACTTAAAATGGGGGGGGGGTAGTTTCACTTATTGTCCAATCCTTCTAAAAATGATAGTTTTAGTTCTGCAAGGGGTTCTCATCACTATTGTCTTCTTTGCCTTCTATACTGAGAAATGGTTTCTTTCCATGCTGAGAAAATGGCTTTCAGGACACGCCACCCTCTCTATATATTTGCACATGTTTGTGTACCTATCTGTGTGATGCTGCTATGAAAATTCAAGGCAGCAGCACTTGTATTAGTCATGTTCACTGGACTTCTGGGTTCTGCATGTCTCATGTAGGCCTTCCTTCTCAATACTATTTCTATTTTATCTTCTAAGTGCCTCTGCTCAATGGTTTCTTGGACTTGGCTTGGTTTTTATTTGCCCACATAGAACAAACTTAGTTGGTTAATGGTAGGCATTCCTTTGCCAGCAAAGCTTGCTTACATATCCTATCTCCTGCTTGGGATTGACTTTTTTTTTTTTAATAAGATGGTTAATATAGAAGATAATATTAGCTTTCCAGATGAATCCCACAGGAATAATATAGGCATTCAACCTTCTTGGTTGTCAGTGATCCCAAAGCCCACTGAAACTTCCTGGACTACTACTTCCATGGTCCCCACACAGTTCACTTCTCCATCCCTTCCACAACACCTCTGCTATTGTTTCAGCTCCTCATGCAGTTGCCATGGGCATCAGTGAGTTGTCTCTGTTTAATGATCAGACAGTCAGATGAAAGTCTCTGTGTCCTCAGTAGATGACCAGCACAAACAGCAAAATCTGACAAGGACAGCATTACTGAGTTCTTCAGCTAGAGCTACAACTCCTTCAGCCTTGGACAATGTTGGATGATGATTACATTTCAAGTTCTCAAATGATACAAATCAGTCATTGCTTCCCCACCCACAGATTTCATAGTGCCAGTGAGAACTTCTTTTGGCCAGAAAGAATGGCTGTGGAGTTCACAGGGAGGCCTCACTCAATCAGGTGTTCCATCATTTCAGAACTTATCTTTACTCAGTTATACTCCGGGAACCCTACTGAAGAAAGAGTGAATGCCAAGGCTTCTCTCTAGGTAGTGCTATACTCCCTTCTCTTATCATCTTCGGATGCTCTCAGCAGGTGGCACTTGGGGTTTCCCGTCCCTTAAGGTTCTCCTTTGACAGGAGAGCAAGGTGCATAGAGGATCAGGAGTCCTGCCTCACCACAGCAATGCTGAGGCACAATAATAGGGGAGAGAGAGAGAGAATGAGAATATTGAAAATAGCAGGGTAATAATGAGTAGCTGAGGGGAGGGAAGCCCATGAGCTGGATGGAGTTTGAAGTAAGGGAGGAGGTGAGAAGGTCTAGGAGGCTAGCATCAACTTT
This sequence comes from Onychomys torridus, assembly GCF_903995425.1. Classification (NCBI taxonomy): domain Eukaryota; kingdom Metazoa; phylum Chordata; class Mammalia; order Rodentia; family Cricetidae; genus Onychomys; species Onychomys torridus. Next base: position 144,829,000 of record NC_050443.1, on the reverse strand, counting down.
GAAATGTGTAACAGGTACTTGGGATACTGAGGGAGCCTGGAGGCCAGCATGGGCTTTGAAGTGCTAATAGGCCCCATAGAGAGTCTCTTGTCCAGTGATAGGGGAAATGACTCTCTTTGGTAGAGGGGAACAGCTTTCCAAGTTCCTGAGGAACGCTGGCTTTTATCTGACTGCCAGAAATCTTTCTATAGTTCAGGTTGAGCCCATTTCTGGATGTTTGGACTGCTTTTTGGAGTTTTGGGAAATGAAGATTCCTTTGGACCTAACAGAAACATTCCCCCTTGGCCAGAGGAGAGAAGCAGCTGAGGTTCAGGGAATAAATGAAACTCAATAGTCCCAGGAAAGCTGAAGTTAACAAGATTCGAAAGGCCCCTCCCCACGGTTATAAAAGCAGAAACCAGAGTGAGGTTAGCAGGTGGAGCCTGCCACATTGTGGGGTCAGTCCTCAGTCTCTCAGGCATGTAAAACTGGGTTTCCACCCATTGAAATCATGCGCCTTCTCAGAGAGAGACTCAACATAAACAATCTGGCTGTGATATAGAATACCAGGAAATTAGAACCCTAATTAACTTGTATTTCAGAACGTTAATCTTGGGTACTGAAATACCTTTTACAGAATGTGTCCTTTCTGACACTTGGTTCCACAGACAGCCATATTACCAAGAATTGATGGCTAAAGATAAAGTTAAAAAAAGAAAAGTCAGGCGAACACTAAATGGTATCATGTTGAATTAATGTAATGTCTTTATCTTCATTCAGGAGTATGCCAGTAAAATCTGGATGTTAAAGGTTGATCGAATAAGTTGTGTCTCTCCTGGTGAATCTGTTTAGGTAATCCAACATCTGCCTTTGTAACTCCTTTGGCCTGTGTCTCCATTCCAGGATTTCTCTTCTTGATGAATATTTTTCAGCATGTGATTTTTGTCTTTGTTCTTCCCACAGTTTTGTTTTCCTGGCTTGGAGACTTCCTATGTTTAAGGTGCCTTTATGTGTAGTAGGTGTGGTCCATCAGTGTGGACTCTTACTCTGCCCTTTCCAACTTCAGCACTTCCAAATTCTTGAGGCATAGCTCATTATTGTGAACTCTACCTTCCAATACAGCTACTGACAACAGGGTCCACAAGCAGAAATATGTTCTTTGTGATACAATTGATGGCAGGATAGATATTTAGGGGAAACAATATCCCTGTACCGTAATGTACACTTTAATATGGACTTTATAAGCATTCATGATCTCTATCACTTTTGCTATGGCAAATTACTAGTGGGAAGTTTTCCCAGCATTTTGGGAACCGAGCAAAGAGACACCTGAATGAAGCTTTGTTGAGACTGCTTGATGGTAACTGAACTAGAAAAACATACATCAGAGTACCCTATGCAGTGAGAAAGGGGTGCTGCTACCCACTCCTGCTGATAAAGCCAAGCACTCCATATTTGTTCCCTTAGTGATTAGATCATTTTGTACCATATGTCATTTCTTGGTCATCTTTCTCAGCAGATTCCATTCCAAGAATATACTTTCCCAAAGAGTGTGAGCTTGTTTGTAGGGTAAATGGTGTTTGTGAAAGAAAGAAAGAAAGAAAGAAAGAAAGAAAGAAAGAAAGAAAGAAAGAAAGAAAGGAAAGGAAGAAAGAAAGGAAGGAAGGAAGGAAGGAAGGAAGGAAGGAAGGAAGGAAGGAACGAGCAGGCATAGGGTTGCTTCATCTTGTGTTGTGCCATTACCCACATTTAGGGTTTTCTCCCAACACCTAAGAAGCATTTGCTTCAAAGTTATTCTATAGGATTCCCTAAGAATGTCACTGTTCCTTCATGGCAGAAAGAGCGATGGCAGATGTACATTGAGGCAGTATGTAACTTTTGGCATGGAAGATGCTTTTGCCTGAGGGAGGGTCAAATCACGACCAGATGATTCAGTGGACAGACAGGTGAGCTGGTAATGAGGGGAGGAAAGGAGTTGGAGACTGCAGGTTTTATTCACCCTTTCCAGCCTCTTCTCTCTTTAAGAACAATGTGCACAGGTTAGCGCTTGCCAGGAGGCTGCTTCCTAGCAGAGCTAGGAAGCCACAGACAAAACACTTTGCTTCTTTGTGCCTCAGTTTACCCATCTAAAGAGTTAAGGTGCTCCACTTTATATTTAGAGATCTGAATATTCAGCTCCTCCCTCCTCCACACACAGACTTCCAAAATATAGTCCTCAGACTCACCTCCACCTACTTCTCAGGAAGTCGAGTCCAGCTCTGTCACTCAACAATGTTTTTGGCTGCAAGTAATAGGAGCCTTGAGGAAACCTGATGGAAATAAAGAAATGTCAGTCTTTCTTGCATAATGTGAATTCTAAGGAGAGGCATCTGCAGGCTTCTGAAGTTCAGTGAGTTGGTGCATCAGGCCTGCTGCCTCACCTTTCTTATCTGCTTCATTCTGGCAGAGATCCGGCCACCACAGCTACGAGCAAGCATAAGGGAGGGATGCTGTGAAAGGGTAGAGGAGCCTGAGGCAACACAGCTCTGTGTTCTCCTTCTTCAGATGAACTAAAGCTCTCTCCTAACCTCACTAATAGACTCATACTCAGCTCTCATTGGTTAGAATGATGTCACGTGACCAAGCCTAGGTTCATCCAAAAGCTTAGCCACCACTGTTAGTAAAGTCCAGAAGATTACTGCAGTCGGCTACATAGAAGGCCAGGCTGCTTTGTTTTAGGGTTAAGAAAAGTCATATTTTTCCAATTGTTTTGTACTGTTCTGTGAAATTTTTCAGATGAGAACCATCTTTTAAAATGGGGCCTAGGAGGGGAAACAGACTGTTGTCTTACTCTCAATCTCAACTTTCAGTTCAGTAGATAATTCTCAATTCATTGCTCGTTTAGCACAAAGTCCCGAGTCCCTTCCTAGGCAAACACTCCTGTCCTGATGAGATCAGCCCACAAGTAGTGCTGGTCGGAGCTGGGGGTCACCCTCCAGTTGTGGTTATGTGGTTTGCTGTGTGGCACTATGGGATTCTACTCCACAGAGTTCAGCTTTGCTGAGGAGGCAAGCCAGAGAGAGGCAAGGGATTTTAGTATCCTCTCAGCGTCTACTGTGCTTTCCTTTATCCTTCCCAATCTACCCTTCCCAACATTCGCTGCTCTGTCATTGGCCTTTATGAGTTTAAATAAGGAGTCCAAACCACAGAACCAAACCTCCGAAGGCTGAAGGTGGTGCAGTTATTAGAGGAGAACGCTTTGGGTTCTGGGCTATGGAGCAGCGTTTTGGAGGAGCATGGGAGTGGGGCTTGGACTCTCTATACCATGTTGAGGACGCCTAGTGAGAAATGTGTCAGTCATTTCATGGAACACCAACTGGCAGGAAAAGAAACAAGCTACAGCTATAAACAAATATATCAGTCAACAATTTTGGATTTATAAAGCAAGATTCAGGAGACAACATAGCCTTCAATGCCCTGATAGATCTTTTGATACAACTCAAACCCAAACAAATTTGAATAACACGTCTCGTGTGTGTGTGTGTGTGTGTGTGTGTGTGTGTGTGTGTGTGTGTGTGTCTGTATGGAAAAATACTTCTTAATAGTGATAAAACAGGACAATGGTAAATGAGAAATTGGAACATGTTAATTATAAAGGGAAGTCAGGAGGATGGGCCAGGGAGGAGACTGCTGGGAAATAGTGTACATCTGGTATAAGTTTTGTAGGGCTGCCTACAAAAGCATCATGACTCAGTGGCTTAAACAACATAGCTTTATTGTCTCACAGTTTTGAAGACTGGAAGTTTTAAATCAAGGCTGGTTCCTCTGAGGCTATCAGAAGGGGTCAGCTATCGGCTTTCTTTGTGTCTTTTTATCTCATCTTCTGTCTATATTTGACTCCCTTTATGTTCATTCCCCCTTGCTATCAGGACCCCATTCCTACAAGGCTACGTCAGACCCTGTGGTGTTTGAATGAGAATGGTCCCCATAGGCTCATATGTTTGATCGCTTGGCCCCCAGTTGGTGGAACTGTTTGGGAAAGGATTAGGAGGCGTGGCCTTGTTGAAGAGGGTGTGTTGCTGTGGGTGGGCTTTAATGTTTTCAAAGCTCACAGGAGGCCCAGTCTCACTAGCTTTCTCTGCTTCTGCTTGTGGGTCAGATGTAAGCATTCAGCTGCTGCTCCAAGTACCATGCCTACCTGCTGCCATATGGTCTCCTTGTTATGCTGGTCATGGGCTCACCCTCTGGAACTGTAAGCAAGCTCTCAATTAGAATCTTTCTTTTATAATTTGCCTTGGTCATGGTATCCCTTCACAGTAATAGAAAAGCAACCAAGGTAGACCCTGAAATAATTATTAGGCTATGATACACTCTAAAGATTAGATCTTACCTTAGCTAGTTGTATTCGTAATGTTCTGGTTTTTAAGTAAGGTCACATACTGAGGGACTAGATGTTAAGACAATAACACATGAATTTTAGGGGGCACAATTCCAATTGTAACACTAATGTTGAATTATAGTTCTGCAATGGCATAAAGGGTTATAGGCACTCATTGTCTTCTTAAAACAAAAGAGGACTGTACTTGGATTAATGCTAATCTCCAACTAAGGAGTAACCCAGTCTATGGAATGGAGTTCTACATGAAAGAGGAAAAAAATATCCCTGTTCAAATAGACTCGAGTCTCAGTGCAGCTGTTGAGTGGAGGTGGGATGAAGTGTGAGCTGGGGCTCTGAATTAGGGTGCCTGAATAAATATTGATGAGCAGTAGTTTTTGACGGAACAATTTTTTTTTGGCTTGGTGAGCAAGGAAATAATTTGTGTAAGTAGACTTCAAGGCAGAACTGGTTTGCTATATATATAGATAGAGAGAGCTTACCCTGTATGACCAAGGAGGAAATAGTCAAAAATTGTTCAAATTATCTTAATGTCTCTTCTGGGAAAGGTTGTACATAGGAAAAAAACCTGGCTTTATAAACCATCTACAGTCACTAATTCATTGAGTGTGACCTCAGCTAAGATTCAGTTTCCTCACACATAGAATGGGAACGTAAAATTTCACAAATTCCCAGGTATGCTGTTTGACGTATATGCCGATTTTGGTTGAACAAAAATAAAAGCACTGGATTGATCGGAACATAACCTAAAAACCTGATATAATTTTCCAGTTCGAATTTTAGAGTTTTGTCAGTCATTTTGTTAAACTTTCTTAAAGACAATCAGTTGTCCCCTGAGCTTAGCAGTGGGAGCGATTCTCCATTTAGAAAGAGACCACAAAGCTGCTTGTATACTTTTCTGAGCAAGGAGAATCCTGTTTATTTCTGGGGAAGAGTGATGTTTATGAGTGAGTAGCTGGGCTGGTCCCCTGTTGTCTATTCCAGAAGAACACACCTCACTCATTAAAGAGAGGGAGACTCAGAAAATGCCAGCAAACTCCACATTGAAAATGTTTGCATCCACTTAGTAATTTCTGTATCTTTCAGGGAGAGCTATTTCCTTAAGCCCATGGGATTTCCCTCCTTTTTATACTGGCAGCTCTCTTTGGCCTGATAACTCAATCAGCCTGAGCTGACTACCCACCCCTTCTTGATGTGAGTGTTTTTGTTTAGATATAAACAGTTAAATCCACATAAAGAGTTAAGATGATTAAAGATTAAAAAGTTCAACACCAACTTTCAAAGAATTTTACAAGCTTTAAGAGTATTTTAAAAATACTGGGGGTTGGGGATTTAGCTCAGTGGTAGAGTGCTTGCCTAACAAGCGCAAGGCCCTGGGTTCGGTCCTCCGCTCCAGAAAAAAAACAAAAAACAAAAAACAAAAAACAACACTGGCTGTGGGGATGGTCAGCCCCAGTTTATACAGCTACAACACAATACCTACATTTAAGATTTGGCAGACCTTGAAGAAAAGGGGGAGGAAAGATCGTGAAGTCTGTGGTGAAGATTGTGTTTTCTTCTAGATATGACAGGGAAGCTAAACCCATGAAATCTCATCAAGCTGGCGGCCTAAACAAGACCCAAACTTGTAAGAGCAGTTGACATCCCAAGTGGAAGGAGGGAAATCTTCCAAGATCCCAATGTGAGATGAAGAGCTACAGGCAATTAATAACTGGAGAGAGAGAGAGAGAGAGAGAAAGAGAGAGAGAGAGAGAGAGAGAGAGAGAGAGAGAGAGAGAGAGAGAGAGAAGAGAGAATATTAGCCTTCCCCAGGGATAAGCTCCTAATTTATTATCCATTACCGAGTGGTCATCAGCTCTAAAATCGTATACTTTCAGGCAACACTCAGTAGGTTTTATATGTGTGTGTGTATGTGTATGCATGTTTGTGTGTATGTGTATGTGATATACGTGTGTGTGTGTGTGTGTGTGTGTGTGTGTGTGTGTGTGTGTGTAGCAATAACAATGAAAGAAAAAGAAGCCATTAATTTGACAGGGACTGGGGTGGGAGGACATGGGATTAGAGGGAGGTGAGGGACAGGAGGAGATGATGTAATTACATTTAAATTAAATAATAGATGGTATCACCTTGGATGGCGGCATCAAATGTTTTGTTCACTGCCAGATTGGGGAACTAAAAAAATCCTCATGACTCAATAAGTAGCAGTTTTGACAGAGGCCATTATAGTTTAAAATTAAAGATGACAATATAACTATAAGTTAAATGTGTTTTTATTTTACATGGTCTTTTAGTTCCTTATATGTTTCTGTATTATTGTGTATGTTATATGTTGTATATATAACCTGTACTGCACACATGCCGGCCTCCTAGAATATCTGCCTGTGCCTCTCAGTGTACCTCACACAGATCCATTTGGCATACCGGTGAGGCTTGAGTTGCTTCTAGCTCCATTTGTGCTTCATTCCAGATGTTTCTGAGATGATCAGTTCAGTGTGCTCCAACTATCCTCACACAGGTGATGCCAAGAGTTTCTGGGTTCCAGCTCATGACTCCTCAGTTGACATCAAGTTATAGATGAGGGCAGTTCTGCAGTTTGCACCCAGCACATACAAGCAGAAACTACCCATTATAGTCTATAGTGGGCTGCTAAAGCAGAGTGCCATAGACGGGATAGCTTAGAAACAACAGGAACTCATTTCTTACCATTCTGGAGGCTGAGAAATTCAAGTTCAAGGTGCCTGTGGATCCAATATCCAGTGATGGTCCATGTCTAACTTGATGATGACATCTCCTTGCTATGTTCCCACAGGAGAAAGGAAAAACAACTCTTTGAGGCCTTTCTTAAAGACACTAATACAATTTGCAAAGACTTTGACCTCCGACTTAATCACACACACACACACACACACACACACACACACACACACACACACACACACGACCAAAGGCCCTACCTCATAATTCCATCCCACTGGTGATTAGGGTTTCAATTTACAAATTTCAGGAGGATATTCAGACTCTACAAGGTGAGTTTGAGCAGTGAGGGATAGAGAATGGGGTGGGGGAGGTATCCCTCTAACATTTAAGATGTGTTACCCTGTGATGGAAATTATTCAGCCTTTAGAGCACAGCCCACAATATTGAGGCACTCAGTTCAGTATTGTCTCACACTGGCTCTCCCGACCCTTCCTTGATGTTCTTTCTTGCCCCTTCTTCTGGCTCTCTGAGAGTGGACTTCCTACTAAATTCTGCACACAAACTTTTACCTCAGGCTCTCAGGTGCTGGAAAAGAGTCTGAGGCAATTCCTTGTGCTCCGTGAAAGAGGCGGGTTCTGTCTCCAGTTTTTTTCTCAGGTACCTGCTTTATCCTCCCTTTAATGGATTTGAATGTTCCAGAAACTCTAAAATAATTCACTTGTGGCAGGGCACTATTTGGATATATGGATTTGCATTTTTCTTCTTGCCTTGCCCCAATCCAAACTTTTCCACAAAAAGTGGAACTTAAGGATGTTTCATTTTCTGTTCTTCATTTTAAAATGTTTTGAGGAGATCCAGCACCCTTTAGGACATTGAGAACAGAGAACATAATTAAGGAGAGAGGTAAATTTGTGTAGAGATACTAGGTAAAGCCCAGAAGCCACTGAGAATCACGGGAAGATGTAGGACTCCAGCCCTCTCTGTGTTCATCAACCTCACTATAAGCTGTGGTCTCTCAGATGGTAGTCATATGAAACTCCTATGTAGTCTGGTCTTCAGGCACTGGGTACAGCATGTCCTCTGTATTTCCTAGCTGAGACCAAATGCTTCTATGGAATGCACCAAGGACAATGGCTATCCTGGTGGCATCCCACATGGAGCCAAACCAAGAATAGTCTTTTTTATATCTTGACCTTAATGAAAGATTTTAGGGAGAAAGACCAAGAACTCTTGGGTAAATTGCAAAAATAAGATGAGTCCATTTCTTGCCATTCTGTGTGGAGCTAAGAAAATAAAGAAAATGGACATCTATATTGTCTTATTTCTGCAGACATGGATTCAAGTCTGTAATAAAACTTTTAATACTTGATTAAATGTTGACATGGACTAGTTGCTAGATCTAAAGCACTCTCGTGGCCTTGCTCAGACTTCTTGCTTTGTCTAAAGAGGTGTGGGCATTTAGCAGGGTGTCATCCACCCCATCAGCAGAGCTTCAAATGAAGTCACTTGACTGGATGAACTGTCTGCCTCCTGCTTGTAAGGACTAAAGGTTAGCTGAAGAAAATAAAGGCACAAAAAGGATCCGCCAGAGTTGGTGACAGCCCAGCCAGGCAGTGAGCATTGTTGGAGTTGATGCTGTGTTACTGCCACTGACTGCTTCAGGTGGGTCTTGGGGGCCATCGCTTTGAAGGTCATTCTGGGCTGAAGAACTGGCATTTGGAAGATTTTGTTTGTAATGAATTATTTCTCAGTGAATGGCTTTACGCCACCTCTTCCTATTATTTTGATGAACAAAAGCCTGGGATGATGAAGGGCAGTATGTACGGTGTGCCGTATGCACGTGTACAAGCACTCTGGCTCGTCATAAACAAAAGGCAGTTATTTCTCAAGGGACCCAGAGTGCCTGGAGTGCACTGCTGAAATAGGCTTATATTTCTAAAGACAGTGGGGCCCACGAAGAAACAATGGCACAGGATCTGCTGGCTTTTCTGACTCCAGTTGTTTTTCAAGAAATCCAAGAAATTACATTGCTGTGGCTTATGTAGAAATTCTAAATTATGAGGACAACTGCCCAAACAACACAGGGACCCATTCCTTCTCTTTGGCAGGGCTGACTTAGAACCAATGCTAGTATAGAAAGTCTGGATTGACCATCAACGGTGGAAGAGAGGGATCAGAAGATGTTAATTAACTTTTAACATGTGTCTGTGTTGGGCCAGGTGCTATATCAGGATTTCTGCATTTATTATGTTATTTAATCTTCATTACTACTCAGAGACAGAGAGACACCCAGAGAGAGGGCATACTCAACCCCTTTTGGTAGATGAAGTAACGAAGTCTACAAAGCTATACAATTAATAAGTCCGTCTTGCCTCGGTCAGCTATTTCCACATAGCCAGCAGTGATCGAATCACAGTGTCATGCAACAGTAAGCATTTGTTTCTTTCTCACTTGCCCCGAGAAGACTGAAGTGGCTTTGTTCTTCGTGTTTCATTCTGAGTCCCGGGTTGGAGGTGCCTGCTACCCAAACTCTTTCTTATCATGTTGATGGCAGAGGTACCATGTCAGAGCATATTTGAAGTCCCTCCTTGCATTCCAGCCACTCAGTTATGGGCCATGAGAGAGTGAGGAAGTACATGCCACCCACTGACAGGTTACAGCTACTTGAGGATGAAGCAGGTCTTTTAAAGGCTTGATATCAATCATCTAATTCCCACAATGAATACTGCAGATGATGTTCCAGCATTAGTATCTCATTTTCAAGATCAAGTTCTTTAGCCGTGCAGAACACAGCACAGGAGACACCTCCACATAAGGTTCTCTTGGTTCACAGAGAGTGTGGCTGGAGGTTGTGGACATACTGGAAGGTCATGTGTATAGTGTGTTGGGGCTTAGTCCATAACCTACCTCTCCTCTCTCCTCAAACTCACCCTCCTGGACATCTCCTTTGGTTTCATTCGCTTGTCATCTCTGTGTAGACAGCTCTTCTTCAGGCCAGGTTCTAGACTGAGGTGTGATCCTGTACTTTGCATACATTCACCTTTATTGGAATGTCCAACAGGTACCCTTAACTTTCTTCTGTATTCCTAACTCTCTTCTGTAAATACTGCATACCTCACTGAGATGCCTTTCCTCCCATCAGAAAGTGATCACCACAGCCTTTCAGTCTATTCCTCTCTTCTCATGACCCAGAGCTGTTCCAATAGCAAATTCTGGCAGCTCTAACTTGAAACTATTTATGAAACTGAATCACTTCTTAAGATCTCAATCCCTATTACCTTAGTCCAAATAGCCATCACTTGGTGCCTGGACGATATCAACATCCTCTTAGCCAGACTTCCTGCATCTGTGCTTTGCTCACATACCCATTTCTAACAGTAACCAGAGAGGTCACAGAGAATGTAACTAGACCTGGACCTTGTTAAGGTTCTACTCAAAGTCCTCAAGGCTTCCAGCCCACCAAGAGTGCAGAATAAAGTCATGGTACTGTCTGTTACCGACCCTCCCATCATTCTGACCTCATCTCCACTAGGCTCTTCCTCTCTCACTTCTTTGCAAGCATTGATCTCAAGACTCCCTTTGCAACTGTCCTCTCTCCTAGGAAAGGGCTAACTCCATACATTTAAATGACTTTGTCCAAATGACCTCCACAGGAGATCTCAGGCCTGACTGGTTTACAGCATCTGTTCCCCTCTAAATTATGCCAATCCCCATTCCTGAATCTTTTTCGCTTGGTTCATGCTAATTAGCACTCTCCATCCCACCCTCACCCTCTTTTTCCTTTTCTTTCTTTCTTTTTCTTTCTTTCTTTCTTTCTTTCTTTCTTTCTTTCTTTTTTTAAAAGCTTTCTAAGTGTTTTCTTTCTAGAAAATCTGAAGAATTCTCCACTGAAGTCTCAGTGGAGAGAGGATCTTCAGTCTGCCTCATGCATTCCTAGGACCAGACTAATACCCAGAACATAGTGGGTGCTCCTTAAGTACTCACACAATGAGTGCTGGTGCAGACATTCAAATATGCGAGTGGCCAGGAGGTTGCTAGTAGATGAAATTTAGAATAGAGGAATAAATCTAGAGTTAGAAAATTGGTTCCCAGCTGCTAAGTGCTGCCAGTCAAAGGGAAACGGACTAGAGACAGACTAATCACATTGTTCAAAATCCTCCTTTGGATGCAGGCACTCCTCCCTCTGGCTGCTGGCCGCTGGTAGGGTGGGATATGGAGGATTCAGAGCTTGATCTATTCAAGGAGTTGCCCTTGCCCAAAGACAGCTGAATCGCTCAACATGTCACTTCTTTCTTAGGAACAATAGCACTTGATAATTAATCCAATGCTATAAAGGCCTGGCCCTGTACCTCAGTTAGGGACAATACTGAAGGGTAACCTCCCAGGCTAGATTTTTGTCCCACCATTCCTGCTCTGGCTTCACTGACCTACTTTCACTTCATTATTCCCCACAAAAGTGTTGCCCGCAAAGTTCTATCTCAGAATACATTTTCACAGAAACCAAGCAAGGCAATGATTTCCTTTTGTTTTCAGTTACACCCATTCAAGCAACATTCAATAAATATCTGCTATTGTCCCCGCACTGACACAGGCTCTGGGGAATACAGTGATAAGTATGGAAGAACTGGTTCATGTTTGCGTGAGGCTTACTAGATGAGTAAATCCAGAAAATACAATAACAGAGCAACGTAATAAAGACACAAAGGGGGTAGGCCTGGGACACAGGGTTACCCACACTATGAAGGGCTAAGCAATATGGAAGCAGAGAATGTGCAGGCCACTATCAAAGAATGGTGAGATACATAGTTGGGGGGTGGGTTGGCATTTATTCCAAGATGAGTTAATGAGATGTTATAGTTAGTTTTTTGTGGGGAGTCTTTCAAGACAGGGTTTCACTGTGTTGTGTAGCCTTAGATGTCCTAGATCTCACTCTGTAGACTAGGTTGTCCTTAGACTCAAAGAGATCCACCCTCCTCTGCCTCCCCACCGCTGGGATTAAAGGCACCACTATCCGGTTTGTTATAGTTAGTTTTTATTGTCAACTTGACACACCTAGAATCTCCTGGGAAGAGAATCTCAATGAAGAACTGCCTAGATTGGTGTGGCTTGTGGGGATTGTCTTGATAATGTTCACTGAGGTAGAAGACCCACACACTGCGGGCGGTACTACTCTGTGGGTTTGAATCCCAGACTGTAGGAGGGGAGAAAGTGATGATCAGGATCTGTGATAGCATACAAATCTGGAAGGCTCTTGGCTGTTGCTTCCAGGATGTCTGTCGTTGTATAAAAACTATGCTTTCCTTTCTAGTGTATTTTTTCTCTTCCAGTCTGGAGTGATGTCCCAGTGTTTCCTGGTTTCAGAATTTGCCCCAATCATCACCAGTGAGATACCCCTTAAAGGCAGGAATGCACAGAGGGTAAATAATGAGAGATACTTAAGGAAGAAAAATAGGTGGGAATTGGTGTGTGTGTGTGTGTGTGTGTGTGTGTGTGTGTGTGTGTGTGAAAATATATATACTTCCTCCATACCTCAGAGAGACTTGAGTAAATATTTAAATTGCTTTTAAATGCTTATTAGAACATCAATTTTCGTCTTTTTGTAGGCTACTTTGCTGAGAGGAGCTTTGGGAAATCTGTTTTAGTCAGATTTAGTACCAGGAAAAAAGGGTTCTATGAGACCATTTAGACTGCCCTTTCTATATAAGAAATGAGAGCCAGTCTTTGTTTAAGGGATACTCATCACATGCATGAACCTCTGTGTCTTGTGGAGAAGACAGATGACCACAAATGGCCACAAAGCTGGTCCTCCAAACCCTCTGGGAGGCATGTGCTGTCTCATCACCTAAACTTCCAGTGACCAGACTGGATTATTTCAGAACATTTCTCTTTCTGTCAGGGATCCCTTGACCTCCATCCTTTCTAAGTTCTGGGAGGAAATAGTCTTAGGCAGCTAGAAAACATGAAGCTTCTCTTTCTGTTTTATCTGAATTTGTGTGTGTGGCTCAGGTAGGCCTTGAACTTGGGATCTTCCTGCTTCTCCTTCCTGAGTAGCTGCTGTTGCAGGCCCTGTGATATCAGGCCCAACTTTCAATCTTAATTCTTACATAAATGTTTCTGCCTTCTCTCCAGATCCCTGTGATGCTCCATTCCATATTCAGGGGCCTTGTCTGCTTTTGATCCTAAGATGTCACCGTAGTAAGCTGTCAGGGACCCTCCTTTGTGCTGGACATTCACCTCAGCCTGGAGGTTGGGCTTGACCCTAGATTAGTCTTTAATGCCTCTAGTGCCACCTGACAAATGTCCCTAAGGCAATTCTGTAATTTTGAAGACTGCTTACTCCTGGAATGTTCATCACTGAATGAATAAGGACTTTAGAGGAAAGGGCTTGTGCCTTTAATCTAGAACCTTCCATTCAGGGCTTGGTTAAAATTCCTATATCCCCAGAGCCAAATTCTTTTATCTGAATCAATGAGACTACCAATACCACTTCTAAGAATTGTGATCATAAGATTAAATATTACTGGTAAAGTATGAGGCCTCAATAAAATTATATAGCTGCTGTTGCCAGCACTGTCTTGCTACCTAATTCCCTACTGTGGTTACATGCATGGTATTATTGATAATTACCTGAGCCAGATGGTCTTGCCCCATTGTGGTGAGAATCCGCCTTCCCTGGAGAGTAGGCTAAGCAATGTCTGCCCACTCTTAAAGTCTCAATAAGAAACCAAAGTTTCTGTGAGTAGGGGTTGCAGAACTCATGAAGACAGCTGCAGATTGGCTCAGGGCATAGGCCAGTCTGTCTCATTGTGGTTCACCAGTTCATGCCAACAATATAACACTAAAGATTTAAGTTCACAGACTTGTCTGGGTATGTGTGTTTGGGTGCTGTCAAATATTATTACATGCAATCAAGCTGGGCAAGATCTCATAAAAAAGCACCTATCATGAGCAGAATATGAGCCTTTGCAACATAGAAGTTAGCTGAAACATCTACCTGGCCTGAAGAAGCAGGGCAGGGATAAGTCCTGTCCTGCTAACTATTAGAGCAACTATTTTTGTCAAAACATATTTTCAGGAGCAAATATCTGAACAAGACATCAGCCCTGATTTTGCTCTCTAATGGCTTCAAGTTAAGGATATAGAAACTAGTGTACTAGACAAAGACTCTGTTGGTCATGTAATGTAAAGGACTAATCAGAACCAGGGAGATCCATTTGGACTATCAAGGGCATTGCAGGCTGGAGAGAGAACTTAATCACTAAGGGGCTTCCTCTGTAAGCAAGAGGACCTGAATTCAATTCCCAGAACCCATGTAAAAAGTTAAACATGGTGGTGTGTGCTCGTAATCCCAGTGCTGGGAAGGTGGGGATAGACCCGTGGGACTCAATGGCCAGCAGCCTAGACTGCCTGGTGGTTCAAACCAGTGAGAGACCCTGTCTCAAAAGAAAAGAAAGAAAGGTGATAGCACTTCAGACAACACCCAAGGTTGACCCCTGACCTCCATCTGTGCATCCCCTCACCAACACACACTCACACAAAATCCCTACATCCTGTAGGAATCCAGTAGAAAGTGACTACCTGCAAGCTGAGCTTGGATGTCCAGCCTCCAAAGCTGCAAGAACAGAAGTCTTCAGTTTAAACCACACAGACTGTGACCTTTTGTGACTTTGGTCCTAGCCAATGAGTACATGCTCCCTTCCCTTCTGCAGTCAGAATCCTAAACATCTCACCTCTCCTCCCATACTGCCTCCCTTGTTGGTTTTCTGTGCTTACACAAAATTCCAGGGCTCTACACTCTTTGCAGCCCCTGTAGGTCCTTTTGGCCACCAAAGACAACAGATGAAGGAGCTAAGAGTGGACAGCATGGGAGGAGCTAGCAATGCAGAGATGCAGCACTGTGGGGGCTGATCAGCCCCAGAAGAGAAAAGAATGGATCCTGATTTGTTAAAATGTCAGCCGCACTTAATGAGGTGTGAGAGGAGGACATAGATTATCATGGAAGATATGTAAGGACCTCAAGGCTCACTGCAGAATCACCAAGTGAGATGAAAGGAAACCTCCAAACTTGGGTTTGACTGTGTATAAGAAACACTAATTACAATCATTTATGTGAGCAGCTTACCACTGATAGCTAATTACCATGCAGCACAATAACAATTATGTATATCATTAAATATGTATCAGATTAGTTTTATTTGATTACAATAATAAACTCCAGAAACATCCAATGTCAGGCATTGAAGGAGACCTTGGAGATCAATGTTTGGGACCACCCCTACCCTTGCCAGAGGCAGACACTGACACTAGCCGGTGGTGGCAGCCACTGATGGTAATGCTGGGCCCGGAAAAGAGAGTTGTGGATTTGCAACTAAACACCCCTGGGAAATGAAGATGAGGTTAAACCCAGAAACCCACAAGGACCATGTCCTTCCTGACTGCTCTATTTACGTAGACAAGCCCAACACTACCATAACACCTTGATGTAGGTCCTTTGTTTCGATAGGCCTGGAGGAAGCCCTGAGCAAGCATGCTGTTGACATGGGCACTTCCCATGTCTGGGCAGAGCCTCAGACCTGTGAAGGAATGGTACTCTGCCTCTCTGCCCTACCTTGCCACCTTAGGGTGAGGCTCAGAGAAGTGGCAAAGCCTTCCTTGGAGGTCAGTGTATAGGCACTGACAGTGTACAGAAATGGTCCACCACAGCTTTCTTCCCCTGGATATTTACGGCCTGAAGACTGCTATCCTAGACTGCTGCTACCAAGATTAGCTAAACCTATCTGTTTAGGCCAGCTGTATCCCAGAAAGGCTGCCTTCTTGTTTGTCTGTAATAATGCCACCTCCTTGTTCATCTGGGTGTTAAAACCCGCCTCTCTGATCGGCTCTATAGAATAAACATGCTGAGCTTCCCGGGTGCTGTGGCTTCTCTATCGAAGCACTCAAAGCACCTCTCCCAGCTTTTCTGTGTGCTTATCCTCATTCCCCAGGAAGGGCAGTCCCTAGACTTGCTCATAGATGCGGCACTTCATGCTACTTGCCAGAGGCTGAACTTCCTCTGTCCATTTGTTTTTTTTCACTCCTTCAGCACTGCAGAGTGGGTGCTTGGATTCAATTCATGCGTTAGGTAAAACCACACTGGAGGTGTGGGAATGAGGATGTAACCAAGTCCGACCGAGCCTGGGGATGGTGTTGAAGTTTCTCCAGCACCAGGGTTCCCTTTTAGACCAGTGGTTCTCAACCTTCCTAATGCTCTGACCCTTTAATACAGTTCCTCATCAACCATACAATTATTCTCATCGCTGCTTCATAACTGTAATTTTGCTACTGTTATGAATATCTGACATGCAGGATGTCTGATATGCGACCCACCAAGGGGTCATAACCCACAGGTTGAGAACTGCTGTTCTAGACACTTTTGATTGCTTTTTATAAGAAGTACATGACACACTCTGAAATACACAGATTCACAAGGCATCTTGCAATGCTGGTTTGGTCGATTTGGGTAGAGTTCTAGGAACTGGTAAGTCTTTAGAAACTTCTTGTGTTCAGTTTTTTAAAACACACAAGTTAGAGAGTATGCCTGTCAACTCTCAACCTGAAAAAAAAAATAGAGAAAAAATACCATCATTTGATAATGTTCAAGGAGAAAAATTCCATGCTAGCAACAACTGGACAGTTTAATGAGTCTGTTGGAGGTGACATGATAGGTAGCACCTGAGGAAGACAGCTCCGTGCGACCTGTTGGTAAATTATGCCATGCCATGCCATACACAGCTAGTGACAGTGGTGATGGCATGGGGTACAGAGAACCCCTTCCACAGAGAACCCACTTTCCAGTGAAAGCCTTTCTAACTGTTTACGTTAAAATTTAGCTTAAGTGTTTGGTTCAGTGAAAGACAATGCCACGCCTCTGAAAGCTCCTGCTAACCCTTTGTGGGGAACTCGCCGGGTAATGATGTCTTCCCATTGTTGTGGATATCGCTCTGTGTAAATAAAGTTCTGATTGGCCAGTGGCCAGGCAGGAAGTATAGGTGGGACAAGAGAGAAGAGAATTCTGGGAAGTAGAAGGCTAAGAGAGACACTGCCAGCCACCGCCATGAAAAGCAACATGTAAAGACACTGGTAAGCCACAAGCCATGTGGCAAAGTATAGACTAACAGAAATGGGTTAATTTAAGAGAGAAGAAGTAGATAACAAGCAGCCTGCCACAGCCATACAGTTTGTAAACAATGTAAGTTTCTGTGTGCTTTCTTGGTTGGGTCTGAGTGACTGTGGGACTGGCAGGTAAGAGAGATTTGTCCTGACTGGGCCAGGCAGGAAAACTCTAACTACATCCCGTTACTTGAGACTGAGAGGTTTCCAGGAATGGAGACTTCCTGGGCTACAACTGTGGTAATACAAACACTGTGGTCGGTTGCTTATCCTTTTAAGCCCACTTCCCAGGTGAGCTCTCACACTGATCAGTTTGGGGTGCTTACTAAAGTCTCATTTTCCAGGATGGAACCATTAATATATTGACTTTTCAGTCTGATTGCCTTCATTTGGAATAACAAGACTTGTTGACAGTGTTGTGTACGTTGTCATCTTTTTAATTGGTCAGGAGAATTCTCCTACATGGGTGTGCCAGCCTGTTTATCCATTATCTCCACAGCCTTGAAAAAATAATCAAATTTCATTCTAATAATTTTTGTTTGTGTATTTTTAGTCCTTTATTTTGAGATCTTCATACATAAGCATCGCATCCACATCACCCAAGGCAATTTTTATTCATTGTGGAAGCTGCCATTAGCTTGTGAGTAACTTTCATATGCATGGTATCCGCCTCTATTGGAACACCATTCTCTCTGATCCTATGGATAATGCACCTTGTGCATATGAACTTCTGCTGCTATCTCTTAGTGTGGCATCATATATGAAAGTGCATGACAAACAAGGATGTTGGGTGGGGGAGACTGGAGGCCACACAGTTGTTGGCCGTGGGTTGCTACGCTGGGTAGTTTTTGTCAACCTGACACAAAGTGGAGTCATCTGGGGAGAGAGAGTCTTAGTTGATGAATTGCCTCCATCCGACCGGCCTGTGGGGCAAACGTTTGATTGCTTATTGATGTGGCAGTGCCTAGCCCATTGAGAGCAGTACCATCCCTGGGCAGGCGGGCCTCGGCTGTATAAGAAAGAGTTAAGCAAGCCATCAACGAAAGGAGACAAAACAAAGAACTTAGACACAAGGCCTTGGAGAAACATGTTGTCATACTGAAGAGCACCCAGGTCAAACAGCTCAGATCTAGGCCAGTCGAAGGGTTGGCGAGCACAGGACTCTCCATTAAGCACATAAAACGTGCTTCATCTCCTTGAGAAGGGAGGAGCTGGACTCACTTCCAGCTACTGAAAAAACTGAAGGTGGGTGGCAGCGTACAAGACGTCACACCTTGCCTCTGACAGCTGTCTTCAGACCATCAAGGCCAATCCCAACGTTTCTCCCTTTGTTTGCCTTTTCCAAGAATAGGCTGCCAAACCCAGGCACCTGCAGCTTTCCTGTCGTTTCCCAAGCTGCTGACATTTTCTCCAGGTCAGAGACACTGCATGCAAATACCTGTCTATCTATTCACGCCTGCCACTCAGGCAGTGAGGCAAAAAATCTGGACTCAATCCCTGCCTTGGGATAATTGCTTAGCAAACAGGATGCACATAATCCATTTTCATTATTAATACTCCAGTTAGGAGCCAGACTCCGTGTTTGGTTTCTCATAATGAGAGCGGCCTTACAATGGAGGTGATGCAATCTACCATTCAGCTCACAGCACCGTGAGGAGGCAAAAAAAAAAAAAAAAAAAAAAAAAAAAACCCCAACCCCTCCTGTGGCAGATTTAGATTCTAGGCATTTCTGCTCCCGTAAAAGCAGCAGGCTAGATGGACCTACTATTGAAGAGTAAGACGTGCTGATTTTCTTGCCTGGGTGATTTTGTAAAAATGTCCTGCCTGCTCATTTGCTTATTGTATATTATGCGTTCCTAATCTCCATCAGATAGCTCCTTCGAAGGCATCTGCCCCTTACCCCTGCACACCCAGGGAGCAAAACGGCTCACATGAAGTAGAGCGGAGTCTGAAAGTGATTGTCAAGCAGTGCTAATTCAGATGTAACCAGTACAACCCTGGTGGCTGGCTCAACCACGCAGCAGAAACCTGGTTAGTTTTTAAAGGTTATTTTTTTTTTTCTTCCAAATGCATAAACTAGAGGAGCTTCCCAAAGAGAGTTGAAAGAGTTCTCGGTGGATTCGGTTCTCCTCTGCAACTTTCATTCCATCTCAGTGGAAAGTGGTTTGCTATTAAAAGGAAAGATAATCCATTATCACTAGGAGTCCTGAACTGCCAGAGGGGAAGCCCGCAGCTGGTTGGAAGGAAGGGCTGATAACTCGCATTTAAAGAAAAAAAAAAAATCAATTGCCTGTCGGTGTCTTGCCATCATTCAGAAATAAAGCATAAATGTGACCACAGGTGGAGGGACTGGGCCCCTTGGAGGCTTTGCAGTGGGATTTGAATTCTTCCTATTTACCTCTGGATGATTAGTTTGAGCCCTGTTTGGAGCCACGGTGACTGTGTTGGTTATTTTTCTCAGGCTCTTTGGTGACAGGTGCCCAGGTTACAAGAAACAAATTGGCACTAATTGGACACTCCTGTTGGCATCTTGGCAGGAGACAGCATCAATGGCTTGATCTGGGAGGCTATGCATTAACAGGAAGGGGAACCTGGGCTGGACATGATCATGCTGGTGTTTCTTTTTGCTTGCTTTAAGAACTTAAGAGATGCTAAGTTTGAGTGTGGCAATTTTTGTCAGTATTCTAGCATTATAGAAGCAAGCACACACATACTTGTCCTAGAGAGAATCCATCAATAATAGTACTTATGAAATCCTTGTCACTCTATTTACTGGGATAATTGATGTGGGATATGGCCCAGTGGTACCACAAGGATGGCCACATGGCTTCTCAGTTGGCAGGGTCATTGTAATTCTTTTCCACCAGTATGCTTGGCAGCCAATCTGCCACATAGTAGTAGATGCTGAATAAACAACTGTGAAACGAGGACATAGTTGTTGAATGAATGATTGAGTCCCCCTCCTCATGAGTGAATCACCATCCCTTTAAATCTTGAACATGTAGAGTCAGACCAGATGTTAGCACTCATCTACAGAAACTGCCATCATTGTTCAGATGAGACACACGGGCAGGATGTGACTGAGCTGAGAGCAGAACCCCCATTCCCTGCACCCCTTGTTTGCTATCTCAATATTCCTTCTCAGAAAGAGATTTCAGAACATGGGACGCTGCTGCTAATGAACAGCATAACAGACCATATAGAGGGAAACCTGGTTTCTATATCGGGAGTCTCTCCTGATTAGGTGGCCCCAGAAAATCACTTAACATCATTGGGTTTCGGCTGTGCCTAGTCTATTTAAGGAGACAGACAAGTTGCCAGGCAATTATGATAACGAATGCTACCTTTGGATAATAGGGGAAAAAACCTGGAAGAAAAGGACAAAAAAATACTAGGCCATATGGGGGTAAATTATTTTCTAGCTCTAAATGATCAGCATGTTGAATTAGAGCAGGGTAGGTTCCTAAGAAGGAGCTTGATTTAATAAGTCTTGAGGGGCCCCATGGCAATTTCAGAAGTGACTCACCTAGCATACTCTAATGGTCCACCAGGGGGGAGTAGAGGTCAATTTGTTCTGTACCGGAGGAGGTGGAGTGATTTGTGTTTTGTAATTAAGGAGAGGGAAGGCTATGGCCAATGCAAATCTGAGGTGTTCTATGGTGGCTTTTATACTGGTGGCTTCCCTTCCTTATAGAACAACCAAAGCCTTGAGTTTTCACTGTGAGTGGGAGCAACCTTACACCTCTGGGGTAATTTTCTAGAGCAGATGTCCAGAGAGGAGGGATAAGAGCAGGATGGCTTCCTGTTCCTAGATATGCTGTACATCCTGTTGGCCATAGCGAGGAACCCAGAAGCAGCCAGAAAGAGGGCGAAGCAGACTTCGGTGACAGCAAGTAGCCAGACTGACGAAGCTGGCTTTTCCTGAAGTGGCTGCTCCTGACTCTCCTTTAGTGGACAGAACAACAGACAATATAGTCCAACCAGACAACTATGCAGTAAATACTGCTAGCACACTCTTTGGGAAGCTCCAAGAGAAAATTCTAGTTTTGTCAACCTGGAACTCTGGAGAGGTACATCACATTTAAAGACAAAATTTCTATCTGTATGAGAGAGTAACTCTAGTTCTAGCTTGGCAAATCTGTCTTGCAGTTTTAGGATATTAGAAAAGGTCATACATGAGTCTACCAGGTTTGGCTAATCACACATACTACATTAACGAAGGCTATGGGACTCTAGCATCTCATTGCCTTCTGGGTAAGAAGGCCATCTCAATACAACATTATGGGCTGATTATTACGGCAGGTTGTGACTACCAAGTAGCGGCGCCATTGTGGAAGGACTTTGAAACAACAGCGGGCCACTTTGTGATGCTCCGCTGAGAGAGAGAAAGATAATTGCTTGTGTGTGGACCAAGTTACTACTACTGAGCCAGTGTTTGCACAGTGCTTCCATGTGGCAGGCACCATATCTTTATGAACTCATTTAATCCTAAAAACCACGTGGATTGGATTTTTTTCTTTTTTCTTTTCTTTTCTTTTCTTTTCTTTTTTTTTTTAAAGCATGTCTACTTTAGAAATGAAGCAACGGAGACATCAAGTGACTCAGTCACTTGCCCAAGGCCACACACAACATGCAAAGGGCCGGGATTCCAGCGGAGTGGAGCCAGGCGAGCTGAGGAGTGTGGTGCCGTGAGCACGCCATTGAAGGCTGTGATAGGGGCAAACACGCACAAATTATTTTCAGACAAGAAAAGCAGCTTTCCTTGGAGGCTGAGCTGCTCCTTTTGACCTTGGCAATGATCTAGTAGTCTATTCATTAAGAGGAAGGGTATGTTGGCCAAGGGGAGATAGGCACAGTTGCTTTGAGAGAAGAAACTATGGTGATGATCTTTAACAAGGGGCCATCCCTGAAGAGTCTGTAGTTCTTGTAGATGAACAACTTGAATTTGAGGACCTCATCTGCTAGGTTTCTTGGTGGTATTTGTTTATTATTTTGAATGACTGAGTTCTTAAATATTGATTTAGGCTAATAGCAAACAAGAAGAATGCTGTTCACACCTATATGTGCCTCATGCATCTGCTGCTGTCACTTGAGTCACGTGATGTGAGAAGTCTATAGTGTGCCTGTGTTGTCTACCACAATACCTGTTCCTCCTCCTTCTTCTCCCATGGGTACTTTCTCTGAAATCAAGAGAGCTTACCCACTCAGCTAATTAAACCCTGGACCCAAGAATTCAGTTCCCTTATGGGGACCTTTAGACAATGGCCCAGCCTCCCCAAATCTGGGAGCCGTGTCTCATGGCTTTCTAGAAGATCTCTGGGCACTTTGAGACCAGGGCTGCCTTAGCAGTGTAACTCACCCTTTATTGCTTCTCTCCTTTTCCTGTTTCACTCCCTGATCCCTTATCTGTGTGCTCTGGAACTGTCTCTCAAGGAAACTAATTGCACACAAGGTCCTGCCCCCCCCCCCCCAGGCCTTGCTTTGAGTGAAACCAAGTTAGGGCATCTTGGAAAAGGGGGCATATGTACCCCCAGAGCTGACTGGGGTGGAAGTGGGAAAACTCACTATCAAAGGCCACCTAGGAATATAAAAACCCAGAGAGGAGACTGAGTCAGAGGGAACCCCATGTGCACCTGAGATCTCTTCATCCAGCCCTCGGGATGTTAGAATCAGTTTTCCTTTATGTAAGGGAGGTAGTTCTTTCCTTTGACCAACCCAAACACCTTTCTTTTGGTTTTATTAAAGGAATCTATTCTGAGGCTGAGACATTCCATGGAGGCTGTTTTTATCAGGTGAGTGAGGAGAAAGCCCAGTTTCCTGAGGCTAGGTATCTGCCCTTGCCTCATGGCACTGTTAGCCCAGAGGACAAGATGATGAGATTTCTAGAACACAGGACAAAAAGCAGAACCTTCCCCAAGCATCTGCTTCCTCTAGTTTGGAAACTAAATGAAATGCCCCCTACCTCTGGAACTGGAAAGAGCTCCAGAGCCGGCTGTGAGCAATGGAAATGACAGGGTATCGCAGCATGCTTCTTCTGCCTAGTTTTTGTTTGGGAGTTATATTACTCATGGTTCTTCTGGGTGTAGGTTTCTAAAGTCCTGTCAGCATCTGGCTCCCAGGAGAAGAGGTCCTGATGAAAGAGGTGGGGCCGCAGGGTTGGGGGTGGGGCCACTGACTGGAGCCATTGTGCAACTTATCAGTGGGAGATTCCCATCAAGTAAAGCATGGCATCTTTATGAAGTGCCCAGACTTTGTGGGGTGATGGTGTCTATAACTCGAGCTTTTCAATGCTAAGATTTAGTGTCCAGAACACAGGGAGCATATTCCATTATTTTGCTTGATTTTAGGAACCACACTTGGACAGGACTTTGACACACTAAAGAATGTCTAAATATTGAAACTGAAGCAACATAAGTTGCTGGGGGATGTCTTTCTGTACACTGTGGATATATCTTGTTCCCATTGGTTAATAAATAAACTGCTTTGGCCTATGGCAAGGCAGCTTAGAGGCAGGCAGGAAATCCAAGGAGAGAGAGAGGCAGGAAAGAGAAAGGCAGAGTCTGGAGAGATACCATCCTTCAGCCCAAGGAGCAGAATGCCAACAAACCTGTAAAGCCATGGATTACATGGCAAAACATAGATTGACAGAAATGGGTTATTTAAGATATAAGAGCTAGCTAGCAAGAGGCCTACCATAGGCCATACAGTTTGTAAATAATATTAAGCCTCTGAATGATTATTTTATAAGTGGCTGAGGGACCATGGGGCTGGGCAGGACTGGAGAAACCTTCTGGCTACAATAAGTTGGTTCTCCATTGCTCTTGGTGTTATAGCTTTGTCCAGTTAAGATAAGAAGCATTTGGGACATAGAAAGACCTGAACTATCATTTCTGCTGGTGGCCAAATTGGATTAGAGGATGCTACTGCAGTATCTAGATTTGGGGAGCTATGCTTACAAGGATAGGACCTATAAGACAGATGCTGTTCTGGCCCATATCAAGGAGCATCTGTTGCCTGCCTTAACCAGTTCAACTGAAGGACAGAGAAGGTTCTCTAGCCTGCCTCTAGAGGGAGACACTGGGCTCTCACCAGGTCTCACCTAGCTGGGTGAACACATTCATTTCTCCAGCATGTTAGCAAAAGAGGTGATGATGGGTCAGGGGCTTGGCTGTGAATACTCAGGGTTTTTGTTTGTTTGTTTGTTTGTTTTTGTTTTGTTTGTTCTTTTATTGATGTCAGCAATTCGATGTGGTGCTCCTCAATCCTTGGGAGGAATGACCCCTGAGGGCCAGAAACAAGTTAACATTTTTTCTTTTCCCCCTACATGTAGAGGCAACCCATTCCTGCTTTACAAGCTAGAACAGAAGCACAGCAGATGGAGAGAGTAGTCCTCCTAATGGAATATGGTTATCTTGATAGACTCAAAAGAAGAAATTCCATTAAGCTCAGCCTTGCGGCTCATAATCACGTTTCCTATACAACAGTGGTGACTGCACTGTTGGCTAGGTCTACACCATCATGGATAACTATGCTACCATGTACACATTGACTGTGTTTCCCTAAAGGTGTTCAGGGTGTTAAAGCATGGCTGTAGCTGAAGGCCTGTCATGGAAACAGAGGGCAGAGTGGTCCAACTGCTAACCATAAAGCAGACAGACTGCCTTCTGTCTCATTACAGTATCAGAGTAATTCTTCCTTCCTAACCCCTGAAGAGATTACTTAAACAGAATAAGTAAAAAATTTTAAACAGATTGACATGTTTGTGTGTGTGTGTGCAATATATCGAGGTACGTATTTAGAGGCTAGAAAAATCTATGCTGTTTCTCAACTCAAGAGGCTTTGATTCTGTGAAGGGTATCATGGATCAATACATATCTTTCTTTTGAGTAGAATAGGGAATGATGGTTCTAAGCATAACTAACCCTTGAACATATATATCATGCAAATATTTAAGACGATTACCCTAAATAATAGAAAATGCCTTCTTTAAAAGGTATATATTGATTGATTGATTGATTGATTGATTGAAATGAAAGAACTTCAAAGTCCTTACATTTTTTTCTTAGAATAGATGTTCCCAGACAAGAAAAAGGGAACACAGGATGAGTGTATCCTGCAGATCTATGTATTAATAAAATAGTGTCTATAATTGACAACTCTGTATTAGATACAGATGATCTACTACTTAGAATGGTTCAACCTAGAAATATTGAGCTTTATAATAGTGAAAAGTGGTACTATTCTGTAGTGGGTAGCTATTCCAGCTTTGACCTGGAGGTTCCAACCCCCATTGAGACTTCGGTAATGGTCATGCCTACAAGGTGGGTCTGAGAGAGGACGCTGAAGACCCAGGATCCAGATGCCTGGGCTCTCTTGGTTCCTGGACCTTGGACCCTGGAGGTAAACCAAGCAGAGTTCTCCAGAGAACACTGCCGGACTGAGCCACATCTTTCCCAGACCCTGTTACCTATCCCTTTACTTGTAAGTTACCCCACAAAATAAAACCTCCCTTTTTAACTACATGGGGTGGCCTTAATAATTTCACCAGTACTATTCAGCGACATCTATACTTTGTGTCTTTAATTTGTTCTTCTCCTGGTGACTAATAGCTGACCAGTGGCATCAAGTCAGGCACAGGATCATGCAGACAGAGACTGGAATTATCCAGTGTTCTGTGTTCCTCTTTTGGTAAGTTGGTGTGATGGCTAATCTGCACTGTCAACTTGATGAGATCCAGAAGCACCATGGGAACTCAACTTTGGGGGTGTCTATGGGGGTGTTTCCAGAAATGTTTAATTGAAGAGGGAGGACCCACCAGGATTATAGACAATACCATCTCATGGGCTAGAGTTGTGGGCTGAAGGAAAAGGAGACTGTGAACCGAGCCATAGCCTCTCTCTGCTTTCTGGAGACAGATGCAATGTGTTAGCTCATGTGCCTATAGCCAAACTTGATGGTCTGCACTTCCAGCTGGGCAGCGATCAAGAGCTCCCTTTTTTAAGTTGCCTTTGTTGGGTATTTTATCACAGTGAGGAGGTAAGTTACTAATTCAGTCAAGTGTATTAGGCATATATATATATATATATGTTCACATACATATATGCATTTATATATACTTAGGCTATTTTTAACTAAGAGTGGGCTTTTGGGATGGGAATCAACTATCTTAAATAAAGGGATATCCATACTTACAATGCCTTGCCCACATTGCCATCCCTGAAACTTCACACAGTCCTCCCCTTTCATCACCAAATGTACATTTTCCTTATCATTTCTCTCTGCTTTTTCCTCTGAGTTCTTATGTAAAGCTGGCTAAATGTAGTGAGCAGCAGTTATGCTGTAGTGTAAATGCTAAGTTCTCTTGAAATTTTTTCCAACAAACAAATGTCCACTACTTTTGAACTTCAGGGCACAGGCAGAGCAAAGCCAGCTTTTCTGCCAGAATGGAGCACGCACGGCCTCCAGCCTAGCTCATGGTAGACCTCTTGTTCTACTCTGAAATCCTATGAGCTTGGCCTTCACTTTCCATGTTTCTGCCTGCATCCTTGTCTTCCCAACTCTGCCAGAAAGACCTGGTAAACTCTGCCAACAGCACCCTAGGGTACCAAACTTCCACAGGTCTGCCTCAAACCAGTTCTGAAACACATGATTGATAACAGCAGCAACTCCACTTCTTGGTGCCAGCTTCTCTGCATTGGTGAACTTGGTCATTGTGAAAGAAAACCTGAAAGCAGCATCTGAAAGGAGAGGAGATTGATTTGGCCCACAATGTCAGAGAATGGTGTCCATCCTAGTGGGGAAGCCATGACAACCAAAATGGCTTGATCCACGGTGGCAGGAGCTCACAGCAGCAGCTTCTCACAAGCTTCTCTGGCCAAGAAGCAGCAAGTCCAGGCCAGAACCATGGGCAGCCTTTCACACTCAGAGGCCTTGCCTCCCAGCTCTGTGGCTTCACAGCCTCTCACAGTTCCACCAGCTGGTGATCAAGTGTTCAAACACATTAACCTATGGGGAAAGTTTACACTTACACCATACATCTTCTGCATTTGCTTTGTTTTTTGACTGACCTAATGTGGCCCTGAAGGCCATATTAATTTGGAACTTTGGATTTGTTTGTTTTCCCTAGGCAGCCAGGGTAAACAAGTACAATATGCTTATGTATGGGGCAGAGATCAAGCCCTCTCCAAAGCAGTGTGGGCAGCTCCAGTGTTCGCCTTTCTTTTAGTTTACAACAAATGAATAAATAATTGGTTGGTATCAATATTTAAGTGTGAGTTACATTCCAGGTAATCCCTCTGCCTATGTGTATCAAGTTCTAAACTTCTTAATGGCAAAAAATAATTTGGTTTATATCAGTGTTTTCCTTTTTCTTTTCTTTAAGTAACAGAAAAACAACTCAAAATGGCTTAAAGAAAAGGGCCAAGTATTATCTCAGTAAGCTTCTAAAAATATGGAAGCTTGGGGATCAACATATTTGGCAGCTCAACATTATCTAGGACTCAAGTTCTTAAGTTCTTCTGTCTTTGTGCTTTCTCTCTCTCTCTCTCTCTCTCTCTCCTCTCTCTCTCTCTCTCTCTCTCTCTCTCTCCTCTTTCTAGCTCTTCCTATGTATCCCAGGCTGCCTCAAGTTAGTAGTCTTCCTGCCTCCAATTGTCCAAGTGCTGAGATCAGGAATGTGTGTCACACTGCTTAGTTCTTTAGCTGTTCCCTGCATGTCAACTCAGCCGTAGCCCAATGCCCTTATTTGTGCAGGACAGTTCTGTATACTTTCACAGAGCCCAGTGCTGAACATATGCAACGCATGAGCAACCACAGTGCAACCACTTTTGCTTCACATCTCTGCCCGTTGCATCTTATTCAGTATGTGCAATTCTTAGATAGTTTCTATAGGAATCTTCCGGTAGGTGCACAATCTTCTACCTACTCCTAGTTAATAGATGAGCTTATAATCATATCCAGCTACATACATGATCTTGATATGTTCGTGAGGATGTTGAGTAAAGTGGGGCAGAAAGAAGATGAATGGTATTCAAGAGTCTCAATTGGATTTAATGCCAGGCTTCTCTCCCTTCCTCCCATCAGAGGGCATCTGTGAGCTGGGACTCTTCACAACAGTGGCAAGAGTTTGGACCATGAGATGAGTCACTGACTACAGGCATTGTTTAGAATTGTCAGTACACAGAGATGGGGGGAATCAGATTTGCAGGTAGTGCTATTCTGGCTCTGAGATTTCCCCATGGTGATGGATATTTTTAACCACTCCTATGCCCAGTCTGGAGACACTCTGAGAAAAAGGTACGATCACCACCCTACCAACTTGCTGCCCTAAGACACCAGTTACGGAAGGATGGGAGATGGGTTGGGGATAGGAAGTATATTACTTTTATTTATGTAATTGATTATTTCTATTGCTTTAGTTTTTAGTCACTCCCCAGCTTTTTGAAAATAGAGTTACTTTAATCCCTGACTAGTCTAGAACTTGCTATGTCGACTAAGCTGGCCTTGAACTTTTGGCAACCTCCCTGCCTCCTGAATTCTGAGACTACAAATGTGTCCTGCCATGGCTGGCTCTTGGTATTTTTAGAAACTGACTCACTCACTTGGGCATTTTTGTAGGCTTAGAGGAAATGTTTTGCTAATGGGGCTATTTACCCACAATTTTCTTAACAGGCTTTGATACATATCTGTTTGGGGTGGACAGTGATGACAGCACTTTCCTACACCCTCTGAGACTGCCGTTCATTTCTGGGGTGTTGCTATTTGGTTCTCTCTGCATTTCAAGTTGGTCCTAAGATGACCCCCAGATAGCTAATCTTCATCTATCCCACAGTACCTTAGGACTTAGGAATCAAATATCACACTCCACTAACTCTGGCATGCAGACTTGTCCAAAACCATGTCCCCATTACAGTGGAGCTGCTGGCTCCTCTCACACCCTCTGGAAACAGGGGTAAAGCCAGCATTGCAGCATGGCTGGGGGCAGGCTGAAGGGAAGCAGCTGATGTTCTTCTCGTCTTCTGGAGGGCAGAAGCCCCACAGCCTAGGAACAACTCTTAAAACACACCCTTCAGCCCCTTTCCCTGTATAACCTGGCCTCCTGGCTATGGAACCCTATTTCCCCAAGGTCCTTTGGAAGTGTGTGAAAGGCCTTCAGCTTCCCATGGCTGCTGGGTATTACCTTACATTTTACTTGAGAGAAGGGCAATCTTACCTTAGCATCTAGTTATCTGGGCAGGAAGACATCACTGGAGCAAGAAGACTCTCCATTTCTGAGTCTGGAGACCCCATTCCTGTGATCCTAGAATACTTATACTCAAGAGTATCACCCTGAAATATTACTAATCAAGGGCTGCCACAGACAAATCCATGTTTATTATTAACTAAGGGTAAGGTCATCTCTCAGAGCTCATGGACATGAGAGAGGAAGGTGATGTATGGCCAAATTCAGAAGACAGGTACTACCCAGTGACATATGCTAATTGAGCATGCAGTATCTATCAAACAATAATGACTTTGAAAATATCAAACTCAAGGATTCTTGCCAATAAATTCAATGTACCCACAGAATCATTAGTCTTTTGGAGGCGAATAACAGAACTGGAGAAAGTTTGCTTGGTGGTGCCCAGATGGCTATAATCAGAACAAAGATGGGTTGGTGGTAAAAGGTTTTTGGCAAACAGGACCTTGAGGGCTGTCAGGATGCTTATGGTTTCTACCTGCTAACAGACAGCAGGTGAGGGTCCCTACTTTCTGGGCTTTTTCCTTTCCCTGGGGAGTTGTCTCTGTGTTCAAGTTTGATCAGGCATGAAACACCTCTTTTTCTCATGGTTGCTCTGTAGACATCTCACATCCTCTTAGACATGCTTATTGAGGCCTTGCTTCCTTTCATCTGTAGAGAGGGCATAGTTGAATGCAGTTGGCTACCCAGTATGCCCTTGGTTCTTTCTGCCAACCCCCTTTTCTGTCATGACCTGTGAGGTCTTGCTGTCGGCTTCCCACTGTCAATCAAGTTGAATCATGTCAAATTATGCAGTGTTACATTCAGCCACAAGAGCTGGGTTGAGACCTAAAATTTTATTTTCACATGCAACTTAAGCCAACACCTTTTTTTTTTTCCAGGTCTGTAGAAGCATTGAAAAAAATTGGACACTAAGTGTCCACAAGCAGGATGGAAGGCCAAAGTGAGACACCTTTCCATAAGCCCTGTGGTGTCAGCCACTGGACTCCCTAGGCCAGTTCTGATGGCCTGTGTTTGGATGACAGTTTCTAAAGTACCCACTCTCCCATTCTCAAACAACATATTATTGATAAGTTCTTATTTATTTGTTTTGTGTTGATCACAATGGATATGACCCTAATCTCTTCTTTCCATGGTTTATTTGAATATCTAGGTTTGGCTATGTCAAATTCTTTATAGAATCACTAAGTTTTCAAAGGAAAAAAAAATCACTGCTTGGGTGATGGAGCTGTGGTCTGGACGAATACTGGGGCTGTTAAGAACACACCCAGCACAGGGCATGTATGCATCTGTGGCACTGGACTTTCATATGTCCAAGCAGAGCAGACAATGGGTATGCAAACACTTTATGTCTACAGTTATGTGTGCATCTGTGGCACTGGACTTTCATATGTCCAAGCATGTAGACAATGGGTATGCAAACACTTTATGTCTACAGTTATGTGTGCATCTGTGGCACTGGACTTTCATATGTCCAAGCATGTAGACAATGGGTATGCAAACACTTTAAGTCTACAGTTATGTGTTAACTCAGGATGGAAAGACAACACTAGGAAGGCAGAGCTCGTGTGATACAAGTCTTCACAGCTTCCCATTCCCAGAACTTATCTTCTATGAGCATAGTGATGCTGTTTTTTTAAAGGTTGGGGTTGGCTCTGATGCAGATGGGAGGGGAGGGTGTGGGTGTGATGACTAGAGGAGCTTTCAGTTCTGATTACACTTGGAAGCTTTCCGCTCTCAACGAGATGGCCCTTATCTTGATTACGCCCTTGCCAAAGTGGAGATTCTTTTCTTTGTAGGAAAGGAGAGCAGATACTATTCTGTCTCTGTGATATCCGCCAGTAGATCCTTTCAAGGAGACCACATGGATGGTTACCATGCATTCTCAGTCCTGGCTGGAGACTGCTTCTCAGATTTTTTGGCTTTCCAGACTTGCACTAAACTACGCAGTCCACAAATTCATATCCCTCCCATTCCCAGGGTACTTTGTGTGCTTACATGCTGGTGTGCTTTCCAGTGGTTAATTCATAGGTATGTGTGATCACTGTCTTACCTTACAGATGTGAAAAGAGACAAAGGCAAGTGAATTACTCAAGGTACCAGAGCTGGGAAGATGTGAAAGCAGAATTTGGACCCTGGCATTCCAGTGTGGGAACTGAAGGTCTAGTCACTCTGCCAGTGTGCTGCAGTCTTGTCTTCCACAGTAGAGGCCAATGTGGCCCCTAGATATAGCCATCCCCCAGATGCTTACTGAATGAGATGCTTTGGACTTGGAAAAAAGGCAACATCAGGGATTTAGCTGTCATTTTTTTCCCCCTCCTTCCTCCTGGTTGGTGGCTCAGTCACCATGGGGGCGGAGTTATCTCATCCTAGTCTTCAGTGACATAGATACAATAACATGTAACATGAGAACAGGAAATACTTGGCCTATACTTGTGGTTACCCAGAGGTCCATGGTGACTCATCTGTAGAGTGGCTATCTTCAAGTGATGTTGCTTAGTTTGGAATTTTGTGTCTCTCACTTCTTTCTTTCATCATTATTTACATCATTTTGTATCTTTATGTATCTCAGTTCTGGGGTTGGAAGTCTGAGATTGGCATGGCTGGGTTCTGGTGAGGACCCAGTTCCTGCCTTGCAATTGCCTCTATCCTTGTTCCATCTTGATATAGCCAAGAGCAGAGAGAGGAAGAAAGCTCTCTCTATCATGGGATGCCTCCAAACTTATGGCAACATCACCTTCCAATGTCCACATCTCTTGGGGTCTGTCTACAAGTAGTGAATTTGATGGCAAAACCAACATTGAGGCCTTAGACCGGTTGACTTAGTCTCTTTTGCTATGGTTCTTTATTAAGGACGGTTCATGTACAATGTGTGTCTTGAAAGTAGCTTTGTTGGGGGTCTATGTGAGGAGTAGGCAGACAAGGAAGGCAGGAGACAAGTAATTAGTCTGAAATATTTGAAAAATCAGAATTTGGTCTTCAGGATTTGTTTCTCCACATACTCTAAGGGTGCAACTGCCTCGCTTCTGAGCACTCTCTCACATGCCCCTCAAAGAGCTTTCTTTCTCATCTTCTGCTTCTGAGGTAATCTTCCACAGCATGCACTTGAAGTCTTGTACAAGTACTCCTTTCCTAAATAGTTCATGAATGGAGGAAGCTGGCAGGTGAGGTTCAGGGCTCATATCTGGAGATGCGTGTTAGGTACAAAGATTTGTATGTGGTCCCGAAGGCAGTGTCTGGGTTCAACTACAGAAATAATGACTCTAGCTGATTTAGAAGGCTCAGAGGGATGTTGCATAGCACAGTTGAAGTTCTGGTGAGGTCAAGGGATAGCTATGTTAGAGCCAGAGGATCACATGCCAATGTGGGCAAGAGAAGCTGACCCCAGAGGTATTCTTCTGTGCCCCATTACAGATCCCAGCAAGGAGACCTCAGATCCTGACTCTTTCTACTCCAAATGTTACCAGAATACATCATTACTCACAGATTTGTTCATAGAACATTTGATCAGAAGCCTTTGTACTCTGTGGGACTGGTCCAAATTCTTTGAGAATAATACATACAATCTCTCTAGTGCACACAGTTTGTGTTGTCTATATCTGACATCTCCACCAGAAATGTCTCTGAAATGAATGACTCACAACAGTTATGTCTCTGATGGGTTAGTTTGTGTCCAAGCAAAAATCATATATTGCAGTCTGAATGTCCAGTGACTTTATTTGTGGATGGGGTCTCTATAGGGATAATCAAGTGAAAATGGTTGTCTTTAGTCCAATATACTGGTACCATTACAGAAAGGCAAATTTGGATATACATGTAGGGTGAAGATGATGTGAGGAGACACAGGGAAGCCAAGAGGGATCTTTCCCTTACAGTCCTCAGAAAGAATCAACTTATTGGTACCTTGATTTTGGTCTTCTAGTCTCTAGACCAGTGAGATAATGTTTTGTGCTATTGAAGACCCCTGGCTGATGATATTTTCTGATGGAAGCCTTGCAAAGAAACCCACTGCCTATTGCTACAGGATGCTTATTCTGTATGACATTCTGTTCTAATT
Source organism: Onychomys torridus (assembly GCF_903995425.1). Lineage (NCBI taxonomy): Eukaryota > Metazoa > Chordata > Mammalia > Rodentia > Cricetidae > Onychomys > Onychomys torridus. The sequence goes on along the minus strand of NC_050443.1, from coordinate 144,795,505 downwards.
ATTTTAAAAATTTTAGTTCTGTTCATCTGAGAAAATCCCTATGGTGGGTAAAATAATATTATTTATCCACAGAAGATAAGAAATTTCCAGAGAAGTTTCAGATAGTAAGTGACAGAATGATTTTGAGACCAGGCATATTGCTGAGAACATACACTCAACCATAGTATGTTAACGACACCTTTAACAAAAACATTGCAATCTAGTGGGCTAGTGTCATAGTCACTCCACATATGTTCTGGTAGATCTTGAGGGAAAATATATTCCTAAAGGTGCCTGAGCCTGTGGTTCCTCATCTCATCCCACATGTTCTTGTGGGCATGACCTTTCCTTTCCTAGTCCAAAGTTGGAGTCAATTTCTCTGTCTTCATGAGACTTGGTATGAGCTATGATTGCTTTGATTAATGGGACAAGTGAAATGATGCTATGATTGGTCCACGCATGGTCCCTAATGGGCTCAGGAGCTATTGCTTACTGTCTCTTGCAGTCACTTGCTGTACAAAACTCAATCACTAAGACTACAATGGTATGAGAAGGCTCCAAACAAGGAGAGGCCCAAGAGAGATGCTACAAGAAGGGAGAAATGAAAACCAAAACCAAAGGAGCACAGAGAGGTGGCAAACAGGAAGGGAAGACCCATTTTAGAAAGGGATCCATGATCCCCAGTTGGCCCAGCTGATGATAGGGAGTACCAAGGGTGAAGAACTCAGACTGACCCTCATATCACTGGACCACAAGTTCAGGTACGAATGGTTGTTTTAAACACATCAGATGGGATCACTTTTTACACAGCATAGATAACTGATATTAACTTCAATGTTTGAAAATAACTTAAACCTGTTGCCAATAGCTACAGAGGGCACAAACATGCGCACCCCCACACACACACACACACACACACACACACACACACACACTCAGTCACTCATATATTCCTCCTCTCACACAAGCATTTTCAGATGTTACAGAAGACCTAGAATTTACTCTACTTATCAACAAGAGATAGAGCTACCCTTTAGTGGGGGCCACGAGGTAAGTGTAACTTCTGAGGTTCTTGGTGTCCTATCGGCCCCACACATCTCATGTCCACTCCCTGCCTGCCTCACCAAGGCATGTGAACTTTGGATATTGCCTCCTTGTTTTCATCAAAGCCTTCTGACCATTTCCCACTACTTAGTGTCATTCCTTGGGTCAAGCAGCAGTGAGTGATAAAGCTGTGCCAAGTGTGAGGGTTCCTCACACCTTCCGCCCCTCATCTGACTTCCTCTGCACAGAGTTCCTACAGAGAACAATGGGGGAGTTCAGCCAGGCCATCTAACCTTCCAAGGCTTTCTTGTTTGCTTGTTCATGACCACAGGAGGGGTGCTTCTCCAAAATGAAACTTCATACTGTGCCATTCCTTCATCTCATTTCCAGGCCCCCTGCTGCGTGACCGTGTGACACACAGTCATTCTGTGAGAATTGAGAAGGATATTGGCAGTTTGGGAGCTGTTGTTCCTGCTTATGTATGCAAAGGACATAATTGCTAAGTGCATCATCTGCTGTAATTTACACATCCACATATAGCACCGAGCAGGGCATTCTCCTCTTCCACGGGTACCCAGGGTTGAAGTTGTGTACACACTCCAGCCTGGAGAGAAGCTGGCTATTTTCCAAGGCCTGAAGCAGCCCAGTGGAAGACTTGAATGGTGTGATTTCTAAGACCTCCAAATGAGACTGGCAGAATTCCTTGTGAGGTTATTTTAGAACATTCACAGGGAAGAGGCAAGGGCCGTCTGCAGCATCTTGCCTCTTTTGGCATCCTTGCCTCATGTGTTTTAGGACCCTTGTCAGAGTTAGCTGTAATGCCATATCTAGGACTGATCTGTGCAAGAGATGGTTTCCAATAATGGAGTTTCCTATGTCTTCAATACCCAAACCATGGAGCAGAGCAGCTACCCTTCTTTTGAGATAATCAGGGACAGGGAGTCCCGGGAAGACCTGTTCTGATGTGTCCTGTTGACCAGATTATCTTCACTCTTGGGTTTGCACCTTTTTCTAAGATGTGGAGAAAGTTTCTGTGTGGATTGTGAGATGGGAAGAGCCCCAGCAGCCTTATCCATACTCACAGCACTACTGGATTGGCCATGATTGCAGGCCCCAAATGAAGATTTTTCCAGAAGCTTCAGGTATAACCAGCACTGGATCCCGAGTTATACATGTTAGTATAAGGTGTGGGTTCTGCTGTCCACTGAGGCTATGGTTTAAGTGTATGGTTATGTTAGGATAACGAGCCAATGCTTTCAAAAGAACAAAGTAGCTGTTTTGAATGACAGACTCAGGAGACTGCTAGAAAACTCCAATTCAGGAATGTAGATAAATGGCTAAATTCTCACTTTAGGGCTCCAGAGTTTGAATCTCTGCTCAGCCACTTTCCAGCAGTGTGACCCAGGGCAGCCTATCTAGCCACTCAGACTCAGTTCATTCATTTTGAGATGGGTATGAGATCCTTGTCAGGGTCACTGTTGAAGTTCAAAGACTCCAAGGATGCGGTGAGGTGGGAACAATGCAGGACACTTGGGGAGAACTCAGTGTGCGTTAGAGCTAGCATTTTCTTGTGCCATAGATCATGAATGTTCCTTCTAGCCTTTGCAGAGATTTCCTTTTCAGGTTGTCTTCTAATGACAAGCCTCACCATTCCCAGGCTTCTGTGCCATTCTTAGCTTCAAAGTAATGGAGTGGATCTGGCCTTTGGACCACAGTACTGTGCTACATACCATTTTCCAGCTGTCTTACTGTAGGGTGGAATGTTAGTCTACCCATGCTTCAGCTTCTACAGTGAGAAGGGAATGATGGTGCCTACCCCAAAGTGATTGGATTGAAATACTAACTCCCAGTCAGAGTCCACATGACTTGATTTGAGTATAGAGCCTCTGGTCGGGGGTGGGGGGTGTAGGGGGATGTCTTTCTGTATGCTGCGAATATGTGTTGCTCTGATTCATTGATAACTAAAGCTGTTTGGCCTGTGGCAAGGCAGCTTAGAGGCAGGTGGGAAATTCAAAGAGAGAAAAAGGAAGAAAGCTGAGAGAGACGCCATCCCACCACCCAAAGAGCAACATGTAATGGGACGCAGGTAAAGCCATGGAACATGTGGCAATATATAGATTAATAGTTATGGGCTAATTTAAGATATGAAAGCTAGCATGGCCATGCAGTTATAATTAATATAAGCCTGTGTGTTTACTTGGGGGACCTGAGTGGGAGAGATTTGTCCCAACCACCAGCAGGCTGGGACACAGAAAGGCTCTGACTACATACACCCAAGTGATTGGGTTGATTGTGTCTCATGAAAGATAGGTTGAAATACTAATTCCTCATCAGAGTACACGTGACTTGAGTTGGGTATCAAGCCTCTGGTGATAGAACCAAGTTAAGACAGGATCACTAGAGTGGGCCCTGTTCCAGTTAGACTGGTATTTTTAAGGGAGGAGGGAGATTTGAACACAAGCATGTGAAGACTGACCTAGAAGGAGGAAGGCTGTGTGAAGATGCCGGAGGCCACAGAAACATAAGAAAAGAGCGATTTCTGAAGCCATGAGAAACCGCATTGCCTCTGACAACATTTTGAGTTGTGACTTTCACCTTTTAAAACTCTAAGAATATATTTTTGTTGTTAAGCTTCTTGGGCTGGAGTGCTTTGGTATGTCACCCCAGAGAACTGATAAAGAGATGATGTACACAGTACCCTGTAGCAGTGTGTTAGTTACTGTAGCCATTTCAAAGGCCCCCATCTTGCTGTGAGATGTCTTTCTGTATGCTCTGAATATGTGCTGCTCTCATTGGTTAATAAATAAACCTATTTGGCCAATGGTGAGATAGAATAAGGTTAGGCGGTACATTCAAACTGAAGATGGAGATGAGAAAGGGCAGAGTCAGAGCAGACACCATCTAGCTGTCCAAGGAGCAAGATGCCAGCAGACTGGTAATGCCATGGCCATGTGGAAAAATATAGAATAGAAATGGGTTAATTTAAGTTGTAAAGAGCTAGTTAGTAATAAGCCTGAACAATAGGCCAAACATTTATAAAAAATATTAAGGCTCTGAATGATTACTTACAAGCAGCTGCGGGACAAGGCAGGACAGAGAAAAGGCTCCAGCTACACCATCTGCTGTGGAGGAGATGGCTTAATGGGTCACTACAGCAAAGGAGATGGCTAAGTTCAGATGCAAGTTCTTTACAAGTTCTTCTCTCTTCTATGGCCTTCAACCACTAGAGGGCATTTGAAGGACATTACATCAACAGGCGCTGACCTCTTGTGGTCAAGGACAGGCCACACATTCTGTGTGCCCCACTGTGCTGGGATGGTGGGAAGTAAATGACCCAGAGAATGAATTTTCTTGATGGTTTTCTTTTATCTAGTTGCAACTCAGGTTGGTGGAGCTAGGGGTGCTGAGTGTGTAGAGTGTAGACATCTCAGCATGGATCCTGCTTTATTTGGAGGTAGTTAGTTACTGTTTCTCCGTGGTGTTGGAACAGGCAAGATAAAGATCTCAAGACATACAAGACTAGTTTAAAAGAGGCTAATGAGAGCAATGCATGACAGATTTAAATGTGGTTCTATGCCTGATTAGTGTGACCAAACAAGCCCCTGAAAATGGGAAAGCTGGACAGCAATCATTTGCTCTTTGGAAAGGTACAAAATTAAACTTTAGACCAAGTCTCATTGAACAAGGGTCACCATGATTCCCAATCTGGGAAGGGATTAGAGCTTGAATGGGAAGAAGGAAACCCACAGAGACCAGGCTAGGATTAGACATTTAATTCGGTCTCTTTCAGTGATTGACATTCTAGCTGACCCTAGCTGATTCATTTAACCTGTCTGGGTGATTGCTTCCCAGTGTATGAAACAAGAACAATACCAGTCATCAGATCAATTTTCTAGAGTTCATTCCAGGCCCCTAATGAAAGGCACATTATAAACACAAATTGTAATTATACCTGAGTATGCTTTTTACTCAGAGGGAGCCAGAGGCCTTTTCTGTCTTTGAAACTTCAATTATAAAAGTTAGAATCTTCTGCATTTGTCAGAGGTAGATAAAAATTTATTCGTAATATGAATCATATAAGAGCAGGTTAATGATGCTTGGAATCCAAAAGTGGGGCATTACTGATGTGAGCAAATTGCCTGGAACCTGGAGACTGAGAGTCTGGTCTTCATTTTTTCACTAATTAACCCTGAGGCCCTGGGCAAGTCATTTAACCTCCCTGTGCCTTAGCCCAAAATGATGCAGTTGGGTGAGAAATGTATTTTCCAAACTTCACTCATCCTGATTTTTGCTATATCTAAGAATCATCTATTCTATCATTATTCACAATATTTTAAAATTCATTTATGTTAGCAAGCCTTTTACATGTAAATGAGTACTGCATCTTGATTTAAATAGTAGTATCCATAACATTACAGTTTCATGCACACACGCACATGTGTACACACATGTAGCTCACTAAAGGACAAATACACTTTGTTTGACTTGATTTTCTTGATTGATAATTTTTTTGATACAGGGTCTCTCTGTGTAGTCTTGTCTGTCCTGGAACTCACTCCACACTCCAGGCTGGCCTCTAACTCATAGAGACGTACCTGCCTCTGCCTCTGGAGGGCTGGGATTAAAGGCATGTGCCACCACCACCCAGCTGGTTGATTCTTAAATAGTTATGAGACCATGAAGAGAATTTAAAAGAAGTGATAAAGGAAACAGAAGATAAGCTGATGGTCTTGATGAACTCTGGGTTTGCATTCCTCCAGAAAAAAAAAAACAAACCTGTATTTTTTTTTTTTTTAAAGATTAGTAGTACTTTGCCTACTGGCTAGGTAGCTGCATTAGTGCTGGCTTCTGCTAACTCACAAAAGACCACCAAAAGCATCACCAAAGCCAGGTGAGGAGGTGTACACCTAGAGCTCCAGAACTTCTGAGTGGAGACAGAAGGATAATGATCAGGACTTTCTTGGCTATATAGTGAGTTCAAGGTCATCCTGGGCTACATGAGACTTTCACACAAAAAGAAAGAAAAAGACTATCAGATATTGCTAGAGAAACATTAGAAGAGAAAAACAATATGAAAATATTAACTTAAAGGGGGGGAAAGCTCTACAGTTAGACAGAGAAGATAGAAAGAAATATATATGCTCACCCTTTCCTTTACATATGGATGCACATTTCTAAATTAACTTATGAATTTAATGCAATCTAATGAAAACCTCAATAATACTTCATTAACAAAAGATTAGCTTAAAATTCAGATCCATTGTAAAAGCCAGCGAGCGGATCAAGGAGTTTTCTGTGAGATTTTATCTCCCAGGAATGTCAGAAGCTACACCCATGAAGTCTCAGCAACATGGCTGCCTAAACATGAGCTGAACAAGGACAGCAGTAGCCCTGCCAAAGTGGGTGGGGAAAAGTCCACAGAGAGAACTACCAGCCACTGAGGAGAGCTAGGAGCTGGAGAAGCAGTCTTCTTCAGGAATTGATTGAGAAGTCCTCAGATCCTTAAAGTAGAAGAACTTATTCTACAAACTAGCATTCATATTTACTGTTTTCTAGAATAAATATTCATCACATAGGTAGTGTCTTAGTCACTCTTCTATTGCTATGAAGAGACGCCATGACCAAGGCGACTTTTATAAAAGAGAGCATTTAGCTGGGAGCTTGTCCACAGTTTCAGAGGGTTAGCCTGTTGTCATCATGGGGGGAAGCATGACAGCGGGCGGGGAGGCAGGCATGGTGCTGGAGAAGGAGCTGACAGCTACCTCCTAATCCATAGGCAGAAAGAGAAGAGTGACTCTGGACCTGGTGTGGGCTTTAGAAGCCTCAAATCCCCCCCAGCCCCCCCCCCCACACACACCTACTCCAACAAGGCCACACCTCCTAATCCTTCCCAACTGTCCACGAAACTGGGAACCAAGCATTTAGATATATGAGCCTATGGGGGGTAATCTCATTCAAACCACTACAAGCGGGGTGGCTCGGGGCATCAATAGTATCCAGGCCCTGTTGCTCTTGTCCTGTTCTCAAGGGTGAACTTTGAGATTGCTATCCAGAGGTGGGAGGACTCTGACCTGGAGACTGAGGTCTGTGACCAAGAAGCTCATCTGATCACTGTTGTGGAATCGTCACAGAGTCTGTTCATAAACCCAAGTCTTGATTTCCTCACTGTTCAGTGAGACTAACAATATGTCACAGGTATGGTAGAACTGACAGGGTGTGTATTAAATGACATGCATGGATAGCCAGTGATGAACATAACAAATCATGCTTGAATGATAGTTGGATTTGACTCTGAGGCCCATGGCATTAGGAAGGAATTATGAGCGATTTTGGTCTGTTATTTCTCAGAAACAGAGTTAAAAGTCATAAGAGATTCCAGCTGAGGAACATGCAGTGGCAGCTTGGAATGCCGCCATGTTCCTCCAAAGTGGTATTTGATTCTTTGGCTGTATGAGTCAATGTCAAGGAAGGTGGTGGCATGCTGGGACATAACAACAATCAAAAGTAACTACATAGAGACACCTAAAGATATATGGAAGCCCATCTATAAAGGTTATAGTTGTTCCCATTGGCTTTGTGATAAAAAACAATTCCACATATCGACCATTAGGACCTTTTAACCCTTGTTATGTTTCTTTATGTACAATGTGACCAGGTTAATGTCTGGATAATCATATTTCTATTTTTCTATTAAGGAAAGAATATAGCCAACTCACCCTAAGCCCTGGGCAAAAAGGCACCCTGTCCCCACCTCTGTATATCAGACGGTCTTCTCCAGCCTTTCCAGAGCTGAACTTTTCACCCTGGGCTAAGAATGTGAGGGTTAAGAAGAAAAGCCTCCTGGGGCAGCAAGATGGCTCAGTAGGTAAAACACTTGCTATGTAAGCCTGATGACCTGTGTCCACTCCCTGGCACTCACTAAAAGGTGGAAAGAGAGAACTAACTCCACAGAATTGTTCTCTGACCTCTACACATGCACAGGGACCCACATACCTATTTTGCACACACACACACACACACACACACACACACACACACACACACCATCCACATGGGGGGAAAAGAAATAAATTATGTCTCTTGGGGTTTAGACCATAACCCCCATAGTATCTAGACCTTGGACTCCCATACCAAGGTGGGTCCAGAATTTGAAGAAAAGCCTCTTAGTAAGAATTTTCTTCAAGGTTCTCCTCCTTAGGGTGAGCAAAGCTGCAGCCCAGTGCAAGCCTAGGTATGAGAAGTGACCAAGTGGGTGGAGGGAGTGAAGGCAGACAGACTTAGGCAGGGCAGGGTGTCAACACACACATACAAACGGCTGTTCACAGTGCAAGGCAGACAGTGGTGGGATGGTCTGTATGCTGTGAATGTGCAGCTCTGAATGGTTGATAAACAAAATGCTGATTGGCCAGTAGCCAGGCAAGAAGTATAGATGGTATAAGCAGACAAGGAAAATTCTAGGAAGAGGAAGGCTGAGTCAGGAATCACAGCCAGACACAGAGGAAGCAAGGTACCAAGAAAAGGTACCAAGCCATGTGGCTAAATATAGATAAGAAGTATGGGTTAATTTAAGTTGTAAGAGCTAATCAGTAATAAGCTTGAGCTAATGGCCATACAGTTTGTAAATAATATAAGCCTCTGTGTTTTTACCTTGGTCTGAGTGGCTGCAGGACAGCGGGTGAGAGAGATTTGTCCTGACTGCAGACCAGGTAGGACACAGAAGAAAATTTTCAGCTGCACCCCTCCATTCTGAATGGTTACCTAGACCTGGACCAATGGTAGTGTTTTTAGATATCTTGTCTTTTTTTGGACTTTTCGTTTTTCTCCTGAAAAAAAAAAAATTGGGTTGATTGTTGTTTTTGGCTACCCAAAACATTTTCCTTTAAGATGCTTCTGTGTTTAAAGAAATTCCAAGGTTTTAGGGTTGCATTCTCTTTTTTTTTCCATATCTTCCAATTTTCAAATTTATGAACATTATCTCAGCACTAAATATAGTCATAATATTGACACCAATGGCAAGAGTCTGAAGTCCTCATCCACCCTGACATGTCTCAGAGAAGTGCAGACTCCATCCTAAGTCAAGAGCAAAGCAGAGGGGTAAGAGAAGATCAAGGAAGATTTCAGAAAGGAGAAGGACAGCCATCGGTGCTCAAAAATATACTAATGAAATCAAGTTTGGGAAGTTCTTCAGAGTCATATGAAATTGACAGAGAATTATAATGACCATCTAGTTTGCAAAGTACTAATCAGCCCCAGATCCCTCTGTGCAGAGACTACAAACACAACTCCAAAGAGCCATAACTGAAGTCCCCTGGACCTAGGGAACAAACCATGTTTTGAATAATAAATCACATTGGCTAGTAATGGCATGCCTCGAAGGCTTACCAGATCATACCAAGCAAGGCAGCAGCATTAAGTTCACATGTAACAGGTAAGCTGATGGGCTTTGGCTTTAGCATCATTTCTGTATCTCCATGTAATTTTTTTGTGCACTTCAGAAATGACCCCTGGACTCTCTTCATATTTTAAGATGTGGAGTCAGGAGACACATCAGAATGTTGAAAGTAGAAAGGATCATTATGTTGTAGGTAGAGACAGAGAATCATAATTTCCTGAGTGGTTTAACCTTTCCTCTCAGTCCCTGATCAGCTGTCTATAAAAGTGTTGAGGAATATGATGACCAAAGGTCACTGGGAAGCAGTGGCCTCATGGGGATGCTCACAAGATGCAGCACAGCATCTTCTCCTATCAAAAAGGTGGGCAGGGACAAAGTCCTGTGAACTCCCCATGAAGTGGAGATATGATACATAGCTCAACCCCACTTTTCTTCCTGCTCCCTTCACTGTGGTCTGTCTGTGCTTGTTTGCAAACAGGAGTTTGCTTGTAGACACACTCTACCATTGCACCATCCAGTGAGATGGGCCCAAGCCTAGGTTACATGGGCGTGATCTCAAATATCTCACTGACTTGAAAAAATAAATGATGTGAACAAGTGTTGTTTTGTTGATCCACCTGCTGTGATCCATTTTATGACTTGGTGCCTACCTTTCCAGTGCATCACATTTCAGAGCTGTGTAGGTCAAGGTAGATGAATTTACTTTCAATGCTGTTAGGGTTGAGGAAAGAGAATGATCGGATACTGAAATCACTTTTTGTGGATTCTGTGCCATGGAAAATGGTAGAGTGACATGTCTTTGTGAACATACCCAAAGTGGAGTGCAGACTCTGTAGTGTGTGGTCCTCAGAGGAGAAAGGAAAACACAACACAACAAAACACAACACAACATGCAGCTATCTGGACCTTGCCCTGCTCCCTTATTCTTGGCCTGGCGCTTTTGGAATGAACCACACTTCTTATTTAATTTTTGAAAAGTTGATCTTGGATCTCAGAGGGAGACCAAAGAGTTGGACAGAACTTAGAATTTTAGTAAATACTAATTTTTACTTTATGCAATGCCTTTCTCAGCATTAATGAGCTGCTGGCCAGTTAGTTGTCCACTGATTGACTTGGCTCTGCCAGTTCCATGCTCTAGTTAGGTGCTAACAAGTACAGATGGTTTTTGACTTGTGATTTGACTTAACAATTTTCAATTTTACAATTGTGCGAACCATGTAGCTTTATGGTCTGTATTCTGTGGCAAGTGTACTTCCACTTTTGACTCTCTTCTCCCAGCATAGTGATATATAGTATGATACTACTTTAGGATGTTGGTCAGTGGTAAACTGCAGTTATAGTCAGCCAAGCCATTACAAGAGGAAGCAAAGATATCCTACAACATGCTGGGGTGCTAAGCTATGAGGTTCAGATACATTTTTGACAGGATATTTCAACTTATGATGGGCTTATCAGGATAGAACCCATCATAGCCAAGGAGCTTGCCTAAAGCCACCCATAGTTTAATATGTATAATATTAAATAATTTAATTTAATTATTGAATAATAGCATATTGACCCTTCTGACAGCTCCAAATGTTTCCAATTCTTATAAATCAAAATCATGGGAAATTGACATTTTATCACTATAGGCTACACATAGATTTCAAGTTAAAATTTACTGGACTAATTGAAATAAATACTGGTTTTATCAACTGTTTACACCTTGAGTCCCAGGCTGATGTACTATTGAGGAGACTTTTCTCAATTTCTTCTTCAGAGAGCTCACTATTGGCAGGTAGAAATGCTGCTGAATTCTGAATGCTGCTGTATGTAAATGTAATAGTTTGCAACTGTCCTGAATTCACTGACTAGCTCTAATCATTTTACTGTTTGACTTTTAACCTATATGCTCACCTGATCTTCAAACAGAGATGGTTTGGCTCCTTCCTTTCCATGGGTAGGTGCTTAATTTCTTTTTCTTTTTCTTGCCTTGCTCTGGCTGGGAATACTATGTTGAATAGAAGTGGTGAAAGTGGATAGTCTTTCCACAGTTTACAGAAACCAAAAGGTGCCAAAAATACACATGGGGGAAAACAGTTTCTCTAATAAAAGATGCTGGCAGCATTGGCTACACATAGGCAAAGAAATTAAGTGAAGGTTTATCTCTCTCCATATATAAAATTGGCCTAAAATGAATATGACCTAAATTATGAAATTATTAGATGAAAATGTAGGAAATATGCTTCATGATATTGGGATAGCCAAGAATATTTTAAGATCTAACTGCCAAATTACCCATAGCCAGAGCAAAAGTTTATTAATGAGATTATATCAATGTAAGGAATTTCTATGTGGTGAAGGAAATAATCAAAAAGTAAGGAGAAAACCTACAGAATGGGTGAAAATATTTGGGAACCACATGACTAGCAAAGAGTTACTGTCCAGAATATATGAGACTCTGACTGCTTAGTGGCAGAAAGGAAACTTGTTCTTTATAGATAGATGTTTCTCCAAAGACGACAGAAGACTGCCTAGGAAGAACAGAAGAAAGGTTGAATGCCACTAATCGCAAGGGAAATGTGTATCAAAAGACAATACTGGGCCTCACCACGGTCCAGTTAGAAAGGTTACCAAAGGAAACACATGTTATTGAGCATGTGGGACAAAGGGGGCTTTTGAACAGGGTAGGAGAGAGGGTAAATTAGTGCAGCCACAGTGGAAATTAGTGTGGTAGTTCCTCAGATACAAGAGCATTCATTGCACTGTTGTATTCTCACTGAAGTTTACCATCTTCTTGGATTTACCTGGGAACCAAGGCATGACTCAGAATGAAGACTTTTTTTGGATGAAAATATAGATCACATGCACTTTAAATTTCACCCTCAAATGTGCAACATTCCATGTGGGTTTACCCCAAATTCTCTTATGTCAACGAGTATGACTGTTTGATGGAGACTGTAGATGAAGCCGTGTTGACCAGTGCTTTGTTCCCCACTGCTGACATGACCCACGTTACAAGGAAAAGCTGCCATAATGTCCCCCTATAGAAAGCAAACTTCATAAATGAGCCCAGCTGCCATGTGTGGAGGTGGCTCTGGCCAGCAAGTGAGCACAGAAGGGATTCCAAGACAGGTCTAATCTGAGAGATGATACATTTTTGACAATGAGCTTTGCTTTGAGGTCATCTTCAAATATACCAGCCTCCCTTATCCTGAACAATTACCTAGGATGCTTTCATCCTGCCTTCCTTTCTTCTTCAGCAGGGTCAGATTTGTGCAATGGTCTGACTGGAGCCCTAACCTTCTTCTGACCTCCTCATGTTTACTTTTACTTTAGAAAACCCTTAGGTACTTCATCCATTTTAACCCTCTATTTTGGAGAAATGCAGCAATCAAGCACATGGTTTAAGTGAAGTTGGAAGAAATTAATCTGTGAGATATCTTGTTTGAGCAGGAAAGGCATAGTATTAGAAGCACAAATGAAAACACATCATGTGTGGTGAGGGTGGAGGGAGGGCCAGGGATTAAGAGAGTTCCTGCAGAGGAACTGAATTAGACCCCCAATACCTATATTGGTTGGTTCACAGACACCTGTAACTCCATTCCACAGGTGATCCAAGGCTGCTGGACTCCTCAGGTACTTGCTTGTATGTACACATAGCCTCATACACATACAAATAATTGAAAACATTCTAAAAATGCACTGGGGGCCAGCGAGATGGCTCAGAAGGCAAAGACATTTGTCACACAAGTGTGACCATGTAAGTTTGATCTCTGGATTCCACATTGGAGGGAAAGTACAGATTCTCAAACATCCTCCCCTAACTTGTACTTCTGTACTGTGGCACCTGTGTAACCCCTATACTAATAAATGAGATATAAAGCTAATTAAAACACAGTGGGATGTTTATAATAAATATGGATTTTTGTTGTGTCTAAGCAGCTAATGTCATGATTAATATCAAAGATAAACAAGCTATAAACATACAAAGGATAAAGCAAGCTTTCTAGGAACTTTGAAGGAGGGTATACCCAGGCCAGAGCATGCTGAAATGAGCTTAGAGGAATATGCAAAAGCTAGGCAGTTCCTAGGTGAGGTACAGGTTACCATGTAACTGCAGCTCTAGACAACTTTGGACAGGAAATACTCTGCAATTACTTTTTAAAATAAATGGTTTTTAAATGAAAATAAAATAACACAATTTCCCCTTCTCTTTCCTCCTTCCCACCCCTTTCGTGTATTCCCTTTGCTTTTTCTCCAATTCATGGCCTCTTTTTCTTTCATTGTTGTTGTCAGTGTGCTGTTCTTTGTATGTCTACAATCCCAGGGCTGACCACTTGGAACTGGCTAACCAATTGTGTGGCTCCATCGGGAGAGGCACGGGTGCTATTCCTCTCACTCACTACCCTATAGCTGCCTGTCGTTCTTTGTCTAGGGTTGAAGCCTCTTGAGGTTTTTCCTTCCATGTTAGCATGCCTATGGGTGTCATCTTTGTTCAGATCTTGTGTAGACAGCCTTGTTGTTGAGACTCCATGGATGTAGCTTCCCTAACATTGCCAGGCGATGTAATCTGCCAGCAGACCTTCTGGTCCTCTGGCTTTTACAATCTTTCTACCCCATCTCCCATGATTTCCTGAGTTTTAGGAACAACAGTTCCTTTATAAATGTATCACTTGGGACTAGACAACACAGCATCACTTGTTCTCTGCATTGTGATCAGTGTGGTTTTCAGTCATGGTCTCTGTTGCAGAGAAATTTCTTTGATGAGGAGTGAGAACTGCATTCATATGGGGTATGAAGATAACTATTTAGAATGTAGCTGGGAATTATACTGGTCTAGAAAAGTGGCAGTAGTGGGTTATCCTCTAAGATCCAGAACCTCATTAGCTCCAGGTAATTAGCTAGGTTTCCAATACAAGTCATGATTTCCCTCTTGCCAAGTGGGGCCTTAAGTCCAATTAGAGAATAACCCGAGATCTGTAGAAAAAACACAGATAGTATAGAGTTCACCGAGAGCATACATTTAAACTTCTATTTGACAGAATCTTGTATTAAAAATAGAGCATTTGTTGCTTAACTTATTGTGATACACAAGGGTTATTCAAAGCCCACACTTCAGATTTCAGTAGCTTTTAACACTACCCACTTTTCTCTTCCACAATTGAAATATTCTCTTATCCTGTCTACTTAGGCTCCTCTTGGCTGCAGCAGTTTTCCAGGCTTTCATTTTTTCTGATGGCCTTCACAGTTGTGATGATTCCTCCTCAGATGCTTTGTCGAACATCCCTTAGTAAGAGCTGTCTGATAGTTCTGTCATGATTAGGTTTGGAGGGAGGAAGACCACAAGAACTATTCTCAACACATCATATCGACAGTGGGTACCATCAATGCCTCTTACAGGTGTTACTATTGCCATTGACCACCTTGCTGCAGCAGTATTTGCCAGGTTTTTCAATGTAAAGTTACTGCTTTTATTTTCTCCCTTTTCTATTACCATACCCTTTGGAAGTAAGACACTACACACAGTCTATATTGAAGTCTGGGAAGTTCTGTTTTCCCTATTTCAGGATGGAGTGTTTACAGGATTTACTTGGAATTTGCATGTCTAGGAAATCTTTCTTTTCCCCTATGTATTTATTAATTTTGTCACTTATTTAGATTATCATAGCCTCATATATACATAAATATACACACACAGGCATACACATGCACACATAACTGTTCTTTGGTTCGTAAATTAATAAAACTTTATTTTGTTGCTCCAATCATTGCAGATGTAACTCCTAGGAGTTCTTTTCAGTTGGCTTTGTCTTCCTAATGTCTCTACATCATTGTGGCTTCTAAGAAAACAATTTGAGTATAGCTTTTTGGTACCCCAAGATGCTCCAGGCTTATCTTGTACTTGTCCATTTCCAGTCCTGAGCCTTGGCACTTTTCTAAAGAACTCCAGTTGTGTTCGTTGGAGAATGGTTTTAGAAACCAACCTCTAACTGTGACACACTGATTGCTTCCAAGTTCTGAGCTGACTTCTTGGTGGCATATATACACCAATATGACCAGCATCTGAGGGAGGCTGTGACTAATGAAAATGATTGGAATTGTCCTGACAGATGGAAGGGTCCATGTAGACATTCAGAAGACAGAACTGAAGAGACAGCTCAGTGGTTATACAAAGTACTCTTGCAGAGGACACATGTTCTATTCCCAGACCCTACATTAAATGTCTTACAACTTCCTGTAACTCCAGCTCCAGCAGACCTGATGTCTCTGGCCTCAGAGGTCACTTGCATGCATGTGCACATACCAGCACCAACACACATATACATATAACCTAAAACAATCAGAAGACTGCTTTATTGATGAGGCTGTAGAGTCTACTTGGGAGTATGGAGCTTGTGATGTGATCAAGACTTTTGCAGAGTCCTCACTGTGTTCCACAGTAAATTTCAGGCTGTGTATGAGCTTTGTGTGATGTTTATGAAAAAGAATCAGCCACCTAAACAACTGACCTCGAAGAAATTATCAAGAAACCAAACCAGGGCTGTGGCTGGCCTTGGTCCTGGGCTTTCACAGCTCAGTCTTCAGCAGAGGCAGAGAGAGGATGGTGGCCACATGCGTGGGGTGTAGCTCAGCCCTATTTCAAGGCCCCTGGGCTTCTCTGCATTTCAGTGTCCATGTTTGAGCAGTCAGGACAATGGATCTACTTAATATATGTGCTTCTGAGGATTGAGTGTGCCAGGGTGTGTGAGTGGATTATGACGTTCACTAACAATATGAGATGGCCATATGAGGATTTACTATTAAGATACCAATGTCAACCTCTATATGCATCTTTACTCTCAATCTCAACACAATATTGACTCAGGGTAAAGAAGAGATATATAGAGATAACATGAAAGTAGTACTGTTGTTTCCTTTTAAAGAAATTACACAATTCAAATTAGCATTTGACCACAGCATTTACATGCATACATAAAAAATCCTTAGGGAAGTTTTTCTGTGGATCTGATGAGATGGATTAGTGGGGAAAAGCACTTGCCCCATAAGCCAGATGCAGTGAGTTTGACCCTAAGAAGCCATGTAAAGGTAGGAGGCAAGAACTGGCTTCACCAAGTCATCCTCTGACCTCCATACTTACACAGTGGCAAGTATGTGCCCACAATAATAAAGATAAATACTTTTTAAAGTTTTTAAATGAATAATTCCCTCAAGGATGATAAATAGTAAGGAATGAGCTATCTGGGAAATATGATTCAGACATATTGTGGACAGCTGTGTCCTAACTGTCCTCTGGGTTTCAGAGGGAACTTCGTACAGGGGACTGAGGAAGTTTTAACAGTAAAGTCTTAGGCTAGCAGGGACAGCATCACAGTGGTCAAGAGAACATCAATAGCAGTGGGTGACTAGGAGAAGAACACGGAAGAAAAGACTTCTTGCCTCCTCCTTACTTATATGGTGTGCTGGCTAGTTTTATATGAACTTGACATACGCTAGAGTTATTTGAGAGGAGGGAGCTTCAACTGGGAAAAGGCCTCCATAAGATTAAGGTGTAGGCAAGCCTGTAGAGCATTTTCTTAATTAGTGATTGGTGTGGGATGTGGGGCCACCCTGGGCTGGGGCTTGGGCTCGACAAGAAAGCAGGCTGAGCAAACCACTAGGAACACCCCTCCATGGCCTCTGCATCAGCTCCTGCCTCCAGGTTCCTGCCCTGTTTGAGTTCCTGTCTTTGACTTCCTTTGATGATGAACTGTGATGTGAAAGTGAAAGTCAAACAAACCCTGTCCTCCCCAGTTTGTTTTGGTCATGGTGTTTCATTGCAGCAATAGTCACCCTTACTGAGACATATGGATATCTAGTCTGTTGAATGAGAACACCTCTTCTTTTGTAGATTAGGAGAAAATAGTGTAAGAAAAAATCTTAAAAAGGAAAAGCAAGAAAAGAGGAACATCTTTAGCCTAGAACCCCAGGAAAAAAAAGTTGACATGCTGATATTCAGAATGAGTGAAGTACTATAGCCTGAATACCCTTCATGTGATCCCACCAGGGATGTGTCTGCATGAAGCTTAATCAGAGATGCATTCAAACAAAACAGGAACCACTCACCAATATTGTTTGTGCTCCAGAATGCAAAAACAAACAAACAAACAGGAAAAAAGAAACAGGAAATGGGCCTCAGAAGTATTTATTCCATATTGTATGGCCAATCTGGATGTGTTAGAATCTTATGAACATTCTTTTGTGAGAGGACATACAAACACATTTAGCAGAATCTCCAGAGATTTGTGGACCCTTAAAAATTAATACTTGAACTATATCCAGAGAATTACAAACATTTAAAAAGGTTGCAAGGTGCTTTTCTCCAGCTGTTTCTGAGGCTATACAGTAGCTTGTAACCAACAATTTCTCTAAACCCTTCCATTCCCAATGGGTGGTCCAGCCAGGCTAAGATCACAGTTACTTACATTTTATTTGGTGTATTTAGAATTACTTATCAAATTACTCATTTAATAGTTAGGTTAAGTACTTTCCAGGGAACAGCTCAGGATACTGTCAAGATAAGAACTGTAGGAAGAATGTCTTGTACTCCAATGTCACACAATACATCTGGGGTGACAGCACATGTGTACAGCAATGATCACAAAAGTAACCATGCTAACATTTCCCTATTGCTTCCTGTGTACTAGACATTTTTCACATAGAAATTTATTCAGGCGTCTCCTCAGAAAGCTCTAGGAGGTTGGTATCAACACAGGCTTTGAACAGATGTTGTAGAAACACAGCTCAGGGGGAACCCCTCCCCCAACTCCACAAAACCCCACAGCAAGAAGCAGAGAAAGCACGATTTGAACCTGTTCATCAACTACAAACTCCGATCCTTCATGGGGCTATGTGCGGACTATGGCACAAACCGAATGCTCTGGCTTTGAGAGAAAGCTGTGAGGAGGTAATTAAATGAAGAAAAGTTTGGGCCTTGGAGCATGGACATTGCCCACATTCTAAGTGAACAGAAATGGGTTCAGAAAGGAGTGTAAAGACGTCAGGAGGCAGGAGATGGTGAGGCAGAGTCGCTAGGTGAAATGCTGGGGGATCACTGATTCATGCTGATAGGAAGGGTTGGGGTCAGATTATGAGGACCGGAAGAAGTAAGCTAATGAGCTTGAAAATTACCACAGACATTAACAAATTAAATTTTGCATGGGTGAGTGTATGAAGAAGGAATCCTTTAAAATCATAATCTAATTGGAAAAAAGCAGATTAAAGATGAGAGGAAAATTGAAAGTGAACTGCACCTCACACTTCTCAAGCTCAGCAGTGTACAGAGTCACCAGAGAAGCTCTTTTATTTGTTTTTTGTTTTTTGTTTTTTAAATGGCAGTGTCAGGGCCCCACCTCAGTTCCATTTAATCAGAATCTCTGAGGGTAAGATCAGGTATAGGATTTCTTTAAAGCTCCCCCAGGTGATTCTAATGTGCAGCCAGGGCTGGGAATCACTGAGTTAGATTATTGCAATCATGCAGCATATAATAAGTTTTTGAGCTAGGGTGATAGCAGGGGAAATGACAGAATGGAGCAGGAACCATGGAGGTAAAGAGGAAGTGACAGGCATACCGTTCAGGGAGCAATTATTACAGGGCGGGGAGGGGGGAGGGAGAGACAAAGATGCTAAGTTGTGAGAGAAGGAATTCCAGGTTAGTGAAGTCATCTGTCTTGGGTATGTGAAGATTTACAGAACAGGAGAAGGTCTGGGAAGTCCGATGTCTGAGGACCAGATCAAAGGAGGGAGGCTAGGCTGTGATACATAGATTGGGAATTATCTGCATATGAAATAGATTTGAAGTGAGAAGAGACAAGACCTTGGAGACAGAACACACAAAGAAAAAAGGCAGGACTTTGGGAGGTGCTCATGTTCAGAGGCAGTGAACAGAGAAACAGAAGAAAAGAGGCACAGAATGCAGATTCAGAAAGAGTTCAACCAGACAAGCACTGGGGGCAGGGGAGTTGTGAATGATGTAATGATGGAAAGCTCAACAAAATGGGGACCACGTACCGTACCTAAGCCAGTGCCCTCAATACTCGATGACAGCGCTACTGTGGTTGTCACAACTGTGGCGTTCTACCTGGGGCTCCTGAGCATACAGTTTTGCTTGCTGTGAATGCAATCTGGTGCCTTTTCTTGATGAGGTGAGAACACACACTAAGTACCTGCTCCTGCCTATGAAATAGGCTGAAGATTTCTAGGATATGTTAGAAGACCTACCTAACATAGCAAAGACATCAGGAAAGAGAAGGTTTTCAAGAGGCAGAGGGCTATAGAGTTGGTATCAACAAGTTGATATGTGACAAACAGTGACATGACAGTGACCCCGAAGAAAAGCAGTTTCTCATGTTAGACTTGAATCTTGGTCATTCTCAACTACCTAAAACAGCTGCATCTTGGCTCCTGTGTTGGACAATGCAAGCAGGATTCAACTATTGATGAAAGTTGAAGAGAATATTATCCAAATGCATAAAGTGTGTCACAAAAATCTACAGGCCAGTAAAATGATTGGTAAGCTCTCACAAGATAGACTAGCATTTAAGTGATTTTTATATTCTTAAAAAAGAAAAGAAAACATCTGTCAGTATATCTCTCCCAAGGTGATGTTTGAATAATATATTTTCAAGACCATTTTGATTAGTTGACCTAGAGAAGTATGTGTCTGGCAATGTGTTTCATGATGTTCTTGTGACCAATATGAGAACTATTAGATGATGAATCATGAGGTAGATTAACAGCTGGAGAACATGGTGTCACTTAGTTTTATCCAGAGAGAGGATGCAGTCTCTCTCTTGGTTCTAGATCCCCATCTCTCAGATGGATCTTTCTCTGTCTTCTCTAAATAGACCCAAGGACAGCCGCCTTTTCTAGCACAAAGGGCTAAATAAGCATCAAACAAAACAATATGTTGTAACAAGTCTTATGTTCTAGAAAGGGTCATTAGATTTCAGAGAAGGACTCTGATGATTTCAGTGCTAAACAGGAAACTGTCCTCATCCCCGTCACATGTGAACTTGCCATGTCCCACAATAAAGGGGCTGGTGCTCTAGGTGGAATTAAGGTTGACAACCAGTTGACTTTAAATATCCTTGATTATCCAGGACCTGATGTAATCATAGAATTCTCTTAAATTTTTTTTTTTATTATTTGAGAGTTCTGTACATGTATATGTTCATATTTACCCTCCCCTATTTCCTCCCTCAACATGTTCCCTCCCAACTTTATGTCTTTATAAAAAAAACATGAAACTAAGTTCAGGTAGTGCTGCTCATATACTTATGTCTTAGTATACACATATACACACATTTCTCTCTCTCTCTCTCTCTCTCTCTATATATATATATATATATATATATATATATATATATATATATATATATATATCCCCATACCAAATGGATACACACCCATTCAAATATATATATACACACACATTTGACTAAAGATGAAACACATAGAAGAGAGTAGCTCTATAAAATTATAATATAGCTTGCAACTTAAGAGGAATAAACATAATAATAAATTAAATTAAAGATAAATAGAAGGAAAGAAATAACAAACCTCAAAGGAGAAATAAATAAAAGAGACTAAAAACCAAAGATCATAAAATGAAGAGCTGGATTTTCAAACCGATAAACTCATGTATGCATGCACACACACACACACTCACACAAGAAAAAAAAAAAGACAGACATAATTGACAAATACTTTGACTAGAAAAAAAGATTCAAATAAAGTCAGAGACCAAATAAAAAGACATTTTAACTGACATTACAGAAATACAAAGGATCATTAGATACTGTTATGATACAACATCAACATATAGAGATTCACAACATTTTTTGTACAACAATAATGAACTATCTGAAGAGAAAGCATCATCCAAAAATAGAATTCAACCCTAATTCTACTAGTTACACACGAACACTTAGGTGTGAGCTTCATCATAGAGGGAGAAAACCCACAATATCAAAATTACAAAATACTTATGAAGGAAGTTGAAAACTGGGATTGTTGGTGTAGGCCTCTAACCCCAGCTACTCAGAAAGTTAAGGCAGGAGGATTGCAAATGCCGTGTCCAGAAGCTTAGGTTATTTAGTCTAGCCTGGGCAACGTTGTGAGACTCCATCTAAAAACAAAGTTGTTGATACAATCCATTGAGAGATGCTTTTTCATATGGGCAGTAACAGAAAACAGACACAGACAGGTACACATACAGAAAACAACATATGTTTGTGTATTTGAAGAATTCACAGTGTTATCAATTCATACTACTCAAAGCAATCTTTAGATTCAATATAATTCCTAGAAAAACACCAATTACATTCTTTATAGAACTAAGAAAGCATTGTAAAATTAAAAAAAAAAACAACAAAAATATTTGAGTAGCCAAAGAAATATTGAAAAATAAAATAAAAAACAAAAACAAATCAGAAGTCATTATACTACCTGATATTAAAACACACCACGAAGTTACCATAACCATAAACACAGACACAATGGCCAGCAGTACATAAACCACACTGATCTTTGGCAACACTCTGAAGAATAAGGGTGGAGAAAGACTAATTGGTCTATTTGATAAAGTGTACTGGGGAATTTGGATATCCACATGCAGAAAAATGAAACCAGATCTCTCATCATATGTAGAAACCAATTCAAAATAGATGCATGAGTTTAAATATAATATTTGAAACCATGGCACTACAAGAAGAGAAGGATCATGGGAAATCAAAATCATCATGGCATTGTATGAGGCAAGGCTTGAGGGCATAAGATTTCAAATGCACAAGAAACAAAGAAATACAACTATGACTTCACCAAGCTAGAGGAGTGTCTATGTAGTGAAGGAAACAGGGTGAGGAAGCAATCTACAAAACGGGAGAAAATATTTGCAGTTATGCATATGACGAGGAGGTAATATCTAGACTGTGTGAGGAACTTAAACAGCTCATTAACAAAAGTTCATAATAACAACACAATTAAAATAGAAGATATAGCCTTGGGGCCATTTCTCAAAAGCAGACTTATAAAAGATGTGTGGAAAAAATGCTCATACTAAATTGTGCTAATCAGACTTTGTGTGGCTGTGCCAAAATACCCAACAAGCAACTTAAGAAGCAAAGATTGATTTTTCTCTCTTTTCTTTTTTTTTAAGCTCATAGGTTTGGAGCTTTCGGTCCATAGTTCTGGGTTCTGTTGATGCTAGGACTTTAGTGAGGCAAACATCATGGCAGTGGGGACACTGGACAGGATGCAAAGGAGGATGGAAGGGACAAGGGACTGGGTACAACCTTCAAAAGCACACTCTGTAGACATACATCTACCAGTAAGGTCCTTTCTTATCAATCTAAAAGTTTTTATAAAGTGATAAGCTTCCTGCCCTGGGAAGCATTAAAATTCAGAAGGATTGCCTATAAGAAACTGTAGACAAGAGTTTTCTTGGCCAAGTGTGTGAGGTAAGACAGGTTTTAAATTTATACCTAATTGCCTAAGTTTACAGATAAGGCAGGTTGATTTTACTTGCCAAGTAACAGATTTCCACATTCTGACTCAGGTCTTCCAAACGCTTCAGTACCTACAAGATAAGCCTTTTCTCCCACCTTTATCATCTTAAAAATGTTTCCTAACATTGACTACGGATGAGTTTGTTTTGCCAGAAGGAGGAGGAACACGTGTCAATGGTGGTAAACAGGGTTTAGAAGTTTAAAGTTTCCCACTGTTCTTCTGGCCACATGTTTGGGGATTTTAATAGTAATTTTCCAGGTCATCAAACTGATTCCTCTCAGAATTTCTTAAAGAACAAGTGTGGTAAAACAAACAAGCTAAAACAAAACAAAACAAACAAACAAACAAACCAAGCTAGGAATCTGCAGTCCAGAGTCAAGCTATGGTGGATACAGAGGGTCAGATGTCCAGCCCTGTATCTAGGGCAGTTGTTGCTGTGTTTGTTAAGTGGGTCCTGCTCAGATTGAAGGCACCTTTGGCAATGTTCTTCCTTCATCCTTTGCATCTTTAATTTAACTGTGTTTCATGCTAAAATCAGAAGTCTTAATCTAAATTTTCAATTTTTTTTAAAAGTCTATGTACTCAATGTGTCAAGCTTTTTTCAAACTTTCTTCTTTCCTCCAGTCTTTTGGAGTGTGAGCACAGACTGACTTTATAATGAAATCAGGAGGGCCAGCTGCTTTGAACTGTTGGCCTGCAGGTCTTCCAGATGTTAGAATTTAGAGTTCTCCCACCATTATGATTTAATCCTATGGGACACAGGAGCAAGCAGAAAGGTCCTCAATCTTGCTATGCAAATCATTACAGCAAATCATAGGATTTTTCTTACAACACGCTTTCATATTCTCCCTAGTGGGAAAAGTATCTACATGATAATGAAATTAACAAAGGAGACATCCAGATAAACTAGCCAATCACAGGTCTTCAAAACAGACAATGGCATTTTGAATATTGACATGACAGCTCATCAAAGTGAAAATAACATGGGCCTTGTAGGAGTATTGGAAAAATTAAACAATAAGTATGAATGTTAGCCGAACACCTGAGCTGACTGTCTTATAAAGAGAAAGGATTTACTTTGGGGTCACAGCGGTGGAGGTGGAGGTGGAGGTCTCCATTTATAATCAGGGTTCCGCTGCTTTTGAGGCTGTGTCATGGCAGCAGGTCATGGCAAAGTAGTGAGCCAAGTGGCTTACCTCATGTCTGGGATGTGAAAAGAGAGGGAAGAGACCTGTCTCTCAGCATCCCCTTCAAGGATGCACTCCCATTGACCTAAATCCTCCCACTAGGTCCTGCCTGTTAAGATTTCCCAAGAGTGCTAAGGTGGAGATTAGCCATTAGTACATGGGCCTTCAGGGGCATTTCCGATCTAAAGTACAACAATATGGAAGTCTAACTTAGGCTCAGTAAATATGGTTCCCCTTTCCGTTTCTATTGCCCTAAGGTTGTGGAAAGTCTTATATGAGAGGATTAAATGGGTCTTGGCATCAGAGGACAGTGAGGCCCTGCATACCTGCCTGCAAAACAGGAGGGAAAACAAGTCAACATCAGAAGTTGTGGAAAAGGATTGAGAACAAGGAGCTGTGGGAGAATAGATTATTCTTTAACTGCTTTGCAATTTTAATGTCTTAGTGAGTATATAATCAATGATGCTTAATTAAAAGGAATCAGGTAAAGCACTATCTTCCTGATTTAAAAAATGGATAGTACAGTGGTATAATAGAAAGCAAAGCCCCTGTCCATCAGCTAATCAGATTGAATTAAAACAACACAACACAACACTAAACACTTCCTTTCCAAGAGAAAATATACCTGATTTAACTGGATTATTTTCTCACCTTAGGATATTTTGTGAGTGTTCACCTATCATAGGACACAATTTATGTCACCACCATAGTAGAGTGATGGGGAAAGCAGGAGACAGTGTAACTGTTTTAGTTAGAGACTTAAAACTCATGTTTCTCCTTCATACTGGAGACTGAAGCAGGGCCTGGAGACTGAAGCAGGGCCTTGCACATGCCAGGGCATTCCTAGGCCACCCAGCTATGTTCCTGGACCTTTTACCAACAATATATTTTGAGGCGAGCTTTCACAAGATGGTTCGGGCTGGCCTTGAACATATACTCCTGTTTCAACCCCTTGTGATTTTAGACCTATGCCGGCAGACCAGGGTCATATCTGAAATGCTTTATCTTGTTATATCTGTACATGCCCTGCCCTTTCTTTTCTTAGTCCCCTTTCCTTCCAAAACCTCTTCTAATTTCTTTCTAATTCTCTTTTTATAATTGATTATTGCCCAGTGATATAGATATGAGGTAGATCATCGAATCTACTCTGAGGAAAAAGATAAAGAAATAAGATAAATGGGTAGATAATTGAAACTACTCTAAAAAGAAAAAGGGGAAGATATAAAAATGACAAAAGGTAAATTACTGAATCTATTATGAAAAGAAAAAATACTTTTAAAAAGGAACTACTGTTGTACATAGGATAAGTAATGAGAATTTTTTTTGTCTGAGTTTATCAAATGTTACTGGACTAGACATTGTTAATATATAATGGAGTTTTCATCTGAATCTGTCAAATGTTAATGGACTAGACATTGTTAATGTAACTCTTGACTGTACATATTGTATATACTTATTGTATAGTTTTTCTTGTATTAATTATAATCTTTTTTAAATTTTAGACAGAAAAGGGGAAATGTGGTGGTATTGTGTTCACCAAAATATTGTGCACCCTAATAAATTTATCTGTGGTCAGAGAACAGACAGCCACTAGATACAGAGGCTAGAAAATGGTGGCACTCACACCTTTAATCTTAGCATTTTAAAGGCAGAAGTCCATTTTTTCAAGGATACAGCCAAGCATGGTGACTCACTCCTTTAATCCCTGAAAGCAAGTCTTTAATCCCAGGGAGTGATGGTAGAAAACAGAAAGATATATAAGGCGTGAGGACCAGAAACTAGAAGCATTTGCCTGGTTAAGCATTCAGGCTGTTGAGCAGCAGTTCAGCTAAGAGCCATTGGGATGAGGACACAGAAGCTTCCAGTCTGAGGAAACAAGACCAGCTGAGGAACTGGTGAGGTGAGATAGCTGTGGCTTGTTCTGCTTCTCTGATCTTCCAGCATTCACCCCAATAACTGGCCTCGGGTTTGATTTTATTAGTAAGTCATTTTAAGATTCATGCTATATCTTGTCATTATCTCCCTTCTTTGAAAAACTCTAAATGTTTTATTTTTATTGCATGGGTGTTTTGCTTGCATGTATGTCTATGTTCCATGTGTGGCCTGGTACCTGAAGATGCCAGAAGAGGGTGTTTCATCCCCTGGAACTGGAGTTACAGAGAGTTGTGAGACCCTCGTGTGGGTGCAAGGAACCCAATTGGGGTACTCTGGAAGAACAAACAGTGCTCTTAACCACTGGGCCACCTCTTTAGCTCCTTATTTTCATCTTTTGGTAATGATATATATTTATATTTATAAGAACCATTCTGTGGATGCAATTTTTTAATCATTTTTGGTTTATTGTTTATAAAGGTAGTATTTCCTCAAATCTTCCCTAGGAAAATATTGTTATATTTTATTACTGTACTATCTCTGATTCCCCTCTCTATTTTTATATTTGTTTAATTTTCTTTTTTCATTCATGATTGAAGATTTATTAAATTACTTTTGAATTTTTGAAGGAATTTCATACACGAATACAATGTATTTTCATCATAATCCTCTTCCTTCCCCTTCCAATGCTTCCTCCATTGCTCTCTCAAAACATGCCCTCTTCTTTTATTATGTGGGTTCAGTTAGTGTTGCTGAATGGACCTGGGTGCAGGGCTGACCATTTGAACATGAGGAATCTATTAGGGGGCTTGTCCCTGGAGAAAATTGACTCTGACTCCCCCAGCAACTATAGACTTCCCAGAGTTCCTCAACTATGGGTCGAACCTTGCAAGTCCTTTCCCAATCATGCTAGAATGTTGGTTGGTGTGCGCTCTTGTGCAGGCAACCACAGCTGTTGAGGTTCAGGTGCAGCGTCCCTGCCATGGCCTAATGACACTCTTTCACAGCGATCTTCTGGCTCTTACATCTTTCTGCTCCCTCTCCCAGAATGTTTCCTGATCGTTGGCTATAGGGGCTGTGTTAGAGATGTCCCATTTGGAACTGGGTCAGCTACTTGCACATGGCACTTTAACAAGCCGGGGTTCTCAATCATAGCCTCCACTCACTACTGCACAAATCAGGTTCTTGGATGAATGGTGAGAGCTTTATTTATCTGTGGGTATAAGGATAAGTATTTAAAAGGCTACCATCTTAGCAAAATGGTGGTAGTTGGTTCTTCTCTAGAGTCTATAAGCTTTCCAGCACTAGGTTTACAGTACTAAGCATGAGTTCTGACCCCCAGTTTGGTGAGCCATAAATTCAATCAGACCATAGTTAGTTACCCCCAAGATATTAGTGCCACTATTACACCATCAGCCATATTTGCCAGGCTAGTCGTTACTCTGATTTGTAGACTAAAGTTTTCCTGTGTCCCACCTGGCCCGCAGCAGCTTATGAAATAATCATTCAGAGGCTTAATATTAATTACAAACTGTCAGGCTTATTGCTAGCTAGATATTACATCTTAAATTAACCCATTTCTATTAATCTATATTTTGCCATGTGGCCGTGGTGTTATCAGTCTGCTGGCATCTTGTTCCTTGAGGGACTGTATGGCATCTGCCCTGATTCTGCCCTCTTCCTCTTCTATCTCTCTTGGATTTCCTGCCTGGCTCTTATCCTGCCTCACCATAGGCCAAAGCAACTTCCTTATTAACCACTAGTAGTAACACATATCCACAGCATACATAAAGACCATCCCACAGCAGTGATTTGTAGGATTTATATCAGGGTAAGACTACTGATAACTTTCCCTCCTTGGCAGCTTTCAAAACCCTTCTGACACCACAAGAACTAACCATCGGTGTGGAGGCTTGCAGATCAGTACCAGCTTGATTTCTCCAAGTTCTATGATCAAAAGTGTTGTGTCATCTATGCTGGAGGTTTTGATGATATAGCTGATAGACCTCATCGTCAGTCTATATTATGAGTGGAGAAATGATGACTACGACTCTTTAGATGTAGGAGTGACGTTTCCTGACTGACAACACTTGTTGTCACTGTTTTACAATTATAAGCAACCACTGAATTTGGGGTAGGGAAGATGAATCCACAGAATCTAAATGGTCTTTATTTTGTATTGTATCAAATATATCACTTTTCCTAATTCTTTACTAGTTGGGATATAGTCTATTCAGTTTCTTTCAAAGGAGGTATTCTCACAGTATTTTTGTGGTGATTTTGTTCAGAGTAGATTCTCAGTTAGTTATAGGTTCTGTCTATGGAAAAGAGAGGGAGCTGATTGCTATTCAGGCCCTTAGGTCAAGCCATTGTTTTTAGGTGTTCTTGGTCCTTTCTCATTCCCTACCCAGGCTCCTACAGCTGTGTCTGCAGCCTTAGGGAGATTGTTCTGAGAAGAAAAATTTAGCCCCATGTTTTGTTCCCTTGTAAAACTCTTGAGTTGAAATTTTCCCTGTTTCTTTAAGTTGGGGACATTTTCTACTTGTTCCTTATTTTGGAGAAAATCATTAACATAAATTGTCTGATGATGGTCCCTTATTCCTTCTAACATATGTGTTTATCTGAACATATTCATCATTCTATTTTCTGTGTGATGCTGGGAGAGAGGAGATGTGAGTGAGTCACAAGAGTAAGCCATCACGAAACGGAAGTCACAGAGACTCTGAAGAAAATCTCCTAACTGCTCTTATTATCCAAAACTGTGGTAATTTTAGGGGAGCCTCGAGAATCTAGTCTGAAAAAAATCAACTCTCTTGTTAATAATGCTCTGACTCAATGTCCTTCTTCCTCATGCTGCACCTACATCATCATGTGTGTCCCCTGCCTCCTCCCACCCTCTATCCACGAGCAGACATACCTGGAGAACAATGATTTTCATCAGATTGGACTTTTCTCTCAAGAATATTTCCCTCTTGTGACAGCACAGGGACAGGGAAGCATAAGCATTCCTAGCCAGAATCTGAACCTGTGTGGGATAGGTGTTAAGAAGGCTTCTAATCACTGTTTCAATGGGTGTTAATGCATCAAAAATAAAAAATATGAATTTCCTTGCAGAAATGAAATAACGAAGTAGAGACTTTTTCATTTAAGAAAAATAAGGCCAGTTAGCTAAGTGTAATCAAGAGAACATGGGAAGACAGAGCATGAGGATGGCCTTTCATAAGATTAGGCATTTTTCCTCCAGCCATAACATTAAGTAATGGACATAACTTTTAATGAAGAGATGACTGAGCAAAGCCTTGGTTTACATTTCTTGAAAAGCACAGTAGAATGCTAGGGCAAGCCACTGAAATGACTCTTGAATTGGACTCAAAGTCACGGAGCTACATATCCACTTCAGTTGTCCTTCCACCAGTCATAAATATGTGAGCGAAGACTTGTAAATCTTCCAGTTCACAGCAAAACCCTTGCCATGACAATCTAACCAATGATCTCCTAATACTGCTTTTCCTATCCAAAGAAAGCTTTCTCTTTTTTTGACAGAGAAAGATACCCTTCACAGGTTGTTTTTCAGAGGGGCAAAGATGTGTGTTTTGGTGCTACAGTATATCTGATGATGCATAGAAGCCAAAGAGATGAGTCTTGTCCTCAATACATTGTGACCACTGTCCTTCCCCCCACTCTCTCAATTTGCCACCTGCTTTTAAAATACAGTTTATAAGTAGACATTGGACACGAGCTCTGGTGCCACATATCTTAAGGACCTTATAGGGTGGCTCTAAAATCACCCCTTGTTCTAGTCAAACTCTATTTTGTGTCTCTTGGGCAAGCCCTGACCCTTTCCAGTGTCATGCTATGATATATGA
The DNA here is from genome assembly GCF_903995425.1 of Onychomys torridus. NCBI lineage: Eukaryota > Metazoa > Chordata > Mammalia > Rodentia > Cricetidae > Onychomys > Onychomys torridus. The sequence continues at coordinate 144,765,638 of NC_050443.1, read as the reverse complement.
TTTTTCCTTCAAAAGCTGTCCGAAAAATTCTTTCTTTGCAATAGACAGAGACCATTACAATAAACCACAACCAATCAAAATGCAGAGTTGTAGAGCCCAGTCCCAGTGGATATAATCTACAAAGCAACTCCCATACCTAAGACTCAGGGAACACTACAGAAGAGGGCATAGAAAAAATGTAAGAGCCAGAGGATCAGAGAGTTTTCTATGAGAATTGTCCCCTAGTAAAAACAGAAGCCACATCCATAAAATCTCACCAACATGACTGCCCAAATGTGAGCTGAACAAGGATGACACTAATGGACTTGCCAAAGTGGACAGAGAAAAGACCATGAGGCCTCTACCCTAACAAAGAACTACAGGCTACTAAGGAATGCCTAAAGTGTAGAAACAGTCAGTGTAAGGAAGGATACACCAATTGGTCTTCCAATACCAAATGGTCAGCCCTGAAAACACAAGTAACATTATACAGACTGAGCAGGTTATATTTAGGACTATATATATATGAAATATATATGTGTGTATACACATATATACATGATGCATGTAACAATAAAGAGTCCATGAATTTTGAAGACAGTAAGGAGGGGTATATAGGGGAGTTTAGATGGAGGAAGGGGGAGGGAGAAATTATGTAATTATATTATAATCTAAAAAAGAAAAGAAAAAGATGTATACATGATAAAACATGTGTGCTCCCGCTCTAAGGGTCCCTTCAGTCTCACCCCCTCCTATCACACCTGCTGTGACTTCTGGCCTATGCAGCATCTCCCTCTCCTCTCAACCTTCCATCATTTGAGTGGTCTGCTGTCTTACAGTTTTTGTGTGTAGACTGTTTCCATCTTATGCACCTGCATGATAATAAAACTCTCAGCCTTTGTGAAATCATATCCATTAGGCATTTCATCAAACCAACAACAATTTAAAAAGGAGTCAAAGTAGATTCACTACAGTTTAATTTAAAAGCCTAATATATAAAAAACTGGAAGCAATAGCTATTTGATACATGAGAGGTGAAAATACCCACACTCATATCAATGACAGATAGGTCAATCCACAAGTCAGTTTCTTATCCACTCATTCTTCTAAGTCTCTATTTCTGCAAAAGTAGGAAACTGGTTCACAGTAAATGGTTGAGTAGACAGTTACAAATTAGATTTGAACAAGAGCCAAACTTCGGGCTGGGTTTCCCACTAAAGATGACATAGAGCATCCCTTCCTGCTCGAAGTTGCTGAGACTACCTGCTGCCAATTGGGAAACTTGAGTAAGTTTCCTCAGGAGAAAGATGAAGGATTACTAATCTGTAGATTAATTGCTAACCAGTCTTATTAAATAAAAAACCTGGATCCAGATATCGAGGTTAAAACCTGAGAGATCAGAGGAATAGGAAAAGCCACAGCCAACTTCACCTTACTAACCCTCAGCTTCGAAAAAGAGCTACTTCCTGTATGCCTCCAAATTATGCCTTTCTGTTCTGTTGTCTCATTTGCTCTCTCTGTGCAGCTACATTACTTCCTCTTCCTTCCCAGCTCTGTCACTTCCTGTCTGTCTGTACAGACGTCCAGACCTTTATGGTTAACTAGTGTTGGAATTTAAGGCATGTGCCATCATGCCTGGCTCTGTTCTCAGTGTGGCCTTGAACTCACAGAGATCCAGACAGATCCCTGCCTCCTGAATGATAGGATTAAAGGTGTGTGCTACCATTGTCTGACTTCTATGTTTAATATAGTGGCTGGCTTTTTTCTCTGATCGTCAGATAAACTTTATTGAATTGCACAAATAAAATATCACCACATTAATCCATTATTTGCTTGTATCTGGGTGAGTTAATTTTCTCACCTAATTCTATGGCAGTGTTATGGCTATAGACTTAGATATATATTAAAAATATTTCGGTTTTTTTTCTAAGCGATAAATGGATATAATACAATGTTGGTACAAATCATGATGATTTGTTTTCACTTCCTCAGTAATTAATATGCTAGACTGAAATTTAGATATAATTCTAACTGGTCAAATATTGAATATTTATTTCTTGATAAATAGCCAGAGCATTGGCATTTTTCTATAGATTATCCAGTGATGTTATAATGACAATTCTTTGAGGTAAATGTTATTTATAGTAGTTTTGCTGACAGTGAAATTGAGTCATAGAGATTATTGGGCTTGACTCAGGCCACTGACTTCAGAGCCTTTAGACCTCACTGCTATGATTTCTATCTAAACTGCATTTGGTCAAGCCACTCACAAAAAACGATTGTGAACAACTCCAATAAGATGGGTTAACTTCATTCTCACTCATCATTGAATAAAAACACATGGAAGTCACTTGTCTTCATAGCTGGAGCTCTTGTATGTAAGAAGGCAACATTTTTGCATGGCTATCATTTCTTTTGCCAGAAGAGGAAGGAGAAGAAAGAAGAGAGGAGGAAGGGGAGGAGGAGGAAAAAGAGGAGGAGGAAGAAGAGGAACAAGAAGAAACAAAAGCAACAGAAAAAACTGGAATTTGATTTTATTTAAAACCCCACCATTTCTCCCAAAACTGGGGGAATATAGCAAGCAATGAAGATAGCCACACTCTATGAGCAAAGCACTCTGGGAGTAGGTGTTTAGGAGCAAACTGCTTTTGTCCAGTGACATCTTTCCTTTGTACATCCACAAATGGTAAAGTAGAAAAACATTTGGCACTCTACAACTATGACATGGTACATAAATTCTCACTCAATCTTAGGCCACACAGAGCTTCAACAAATGATAGCTAACAGTACATATGATATTGTTTATTGGGTATTGTTTATTTTTTAATATAGTATAATGCTGTGCAATGTGGTTAAGATGTCATATTTTTGATAGATTTTTACCAATAGTAGCTTTGAAACATGTCCACAGATTTCTGATACCTTTTCTCTTTAGAGTCACTTTTTATTCTAATCCACTTGAGTAGGAGCACTATTTTGTGGCTTACTTGTAACATATCAATAGGGCAAGAACAGTGTGAGGCTGAGCCTAGGTCATAGAAAGATTGATGGCTCTCTCCATGTTCCCATGACTTATTGCCTAGAATCTTGCTACCATTTTGTGAGGACCTCACATAGACAGGTGGGCAGGTTTCTGTCAAGGAACTGGGTTTTTCCAGCAAGCCGAAAAGGGAGATTTTCTGTCAGCTTGTGCCTGTGACATCTGAGAAATAGATCTTCTAGCTCTAGTCAAGCCTTCAGGTGACTACAGCCTGGCAGACATATTGCCTGGAGCTTTATTAGTCCCTGAGGAGATCCAGCCAGATAAGCTCCTCCTAAATCCTGACCCATAAAAATGATGTGATAATATACATCGTCTTAAGCTGACACCATCTTAGCTTGTGTGGTAATTTATTCCATTGCAATAGATAATCAATATACTTTGTTTTCTTGCTGTACACACTGCTTTTAACTTTGTGATGAGTTTTAGATTTCTTTTGCAATGATTTAAATTATACTTATTTGTACTTTGTTTAACTTCGAATACATTTTATTTGGTCTCTTTCTTTGGTAGTGGAAAGGCATCCATTTGGGCTTGTGCTAGGAAAAGGTTGGCTGATTTATTAGTGCTGCCACTGCGTTTCCCTGGCAGCCATTGAGAGTGGGACAGGTTTGGCTGATGAAGGGATCTGAGTGGTTTTGCCAAGTTCTCTTTGGGAGCATCAGTTTGGACAACTCTGTTGTGTTGCGAAGTCTCAAGAAAGGAACTGGTGTTGGAGAAGGTCTCAAGAAATGAACATTAGGTGAGGGATGGAGAGAAAAAAGAGTACACACAAAATCAGCCTTTTGAGAAGTCAAGTGTCTCCCATTTGTGAGGCTGACAGCTCCTGAGAACTCTATGGAGTCTTACAGGAAGGCTTAGACAGTATAACCTCTGCTGTAGGACAGTGGCAGCACACACCCAGATGAAGGACAGTTTCATCATTGAGACAGAAACATGGCCCAAACCAGACAAAAGGACATTGGGAAATGGTCATGGTGGGGATTTAAACATTGTGCTACTGAAAATTCTAAAAGTTTCATGTTCCTCTTAGGAAGAATTAGAACAATGAAATAAAGACTAAGAAAGACCAGATTGCCAATACAGTAAAAATCAATTTTCAAATAAGAAGCATTGTATTTCCATGTACTTTATTTGAAAAGAGTATCATTTTTACTTTTTAATTTTATTTTTTACCATACTGGTGATTGAACCCAGAGGCTTATTCATTCTAATTAAATTCTATACCAGTGAACTATAGTTCAAACTCCTATACTTGTTTTATTTTGAGATAGTGTCTCATGTAGCCAAATCTGTCCTCAAATGCACTATGTCATTGAGGATGAACTTGAACTTTGGACCCTTTTGCCTCCACCTCCTGAGTGCTGGGATTACAGGCATATGTACACTGGAGACAGAACTTCCTACAAACACAAACACTCTACCTGTGAAGCCATACCACAAACCCTGGAATTCATTTTCCATGTAAATCTTCTACACACTTACAACTTCTCAGGGTCACTCTTTTGTAGTTCATTTGACCTGATCCTTCATATTTGTGCAGGCACTCTGTTGACCATGTAACAATATAATGTTTGTACTGATGGTAAGGATATTTGTAGCACAAATCTTAAAAGGTCTTATTAATAAAAATGAACCCAGAACTAGGTATTGGGGTGAACGCTGAAAGATCAAAGAAACAGAACAAGCCACAGCTAACCTCACCTCACCAATTCATCAGCTGATCTTGTTTCCACAAACTGGAAGCCTCTTTGTCCTCATCTGAATGGATCTCAGCTGAACTGCTGCTAAAAGCCTAAAAGTTTAACAAAGGCTCTAGTTTCTGGTTCTCAAACCTTATATACCTTTCTGCTTCTTGCCATCACTTCCTGGGATTAAAGGCATGTATCACCATGCCTGATTGTTTCCAGTTTGGCTTTGAACTCACAGAGATACAGATGGATCTCTGCTTCCTGAGTGCTAGGATTAAAGGCATTTGCTACCACTGCCTAAACCTATGTTTAATATAATGGTTGTTCGATCCTCTGACCCCAGATAAGTTTATTGGGGTACACAATATATCAATCACAACTATTAGGATTACATGAAGAACTTTTAAGGCTTTGGGCAATGAAGAAAATGTATCATAGAAGTATAACTCTGAGATACCACCTTACACCCATCAGAATGGCTAAGATCAAAAACACTGAAGACAGCTTATGCTGGAGAGGATGTGGAGCAAAGTGAACTCTCCTCCACTGCTGGTGGGAATGCAAGCTTGTACAGCCACTTTGGAAATCAATATGGTGCTTTCTTAGAAAATTGGGAATCAATCTCCCCCAAGACCCAGCTATACCACTCTTGGGTATATACCCAAGGAATGCTCAATCATACCACAAGGGCACTTGCTCAGCTATGTTCATATCAGCATTGTTTGCAATAGCCAGAATCTGGAAACAACCTAGATGCTCTTCAGCTGAAGAATGGGTAAATAAAATGTGGTACATATACACAATGGAGTACTACTCAGCAGAGAAAAACAATGACATCATGAGGTTTGCAGGCAAATGGATGGATCTAGAAAAAAATCATTCTAAGTGAGGTAACCCAGACTCAGAAAGACAAACATGGTATGTACTCACTCATAGGAGGATACTAGATGTAAAACAAAGATGACTAGACTGCTACTCACAACCCCAGGGAGGCTACCTAGAAAACAGGACCCTAAGAAAGACACAGGGATCTCCCAATGACAGAGAAATGGATGAGATCTACATGAACAACCTGGACAAAAGTGGGAGTAATGAAGGGCAAGTTTCAAGGGAAAGAGAGCTTAGGGGAGCAGGAGATCTCAGTTGGATCCAGAACAGAAAGGGAGAACAAGGAATAACAGACCATGATAAATGAAGACTATATGAGAACAGGAAGAAGCAAAGTGCTCGAGAGGTCCCCAGAAATCCACAATGATACATCCACTGTAGACCAATGGCAATGGCTGGTCGAGAGAAAGCCTAAACTGACCTAGTCTGGTGATCAGATGGCCAAACACCTTAACTGTTGTGCTGGAACTCTCATCCAATAACTGATGGAAGTGGATGCAGAGATCCTGGGCCAGGCCCCAGGTGGAGCTCCAGGAGTCAGTCCAATTGTCGAGAAAGAGGAGGGACTGTAAGAGTGTGAATTATTGAGACCAAGATTGGATAAAGCACAGGGACAAATAGCCAAACTAATGGAAACACATGAACTATGAACCAATAGCTGAGGAGCCCCCAACTGGATCAGGCCTTCTGGATAAGTGAGACAGTTGATTAGCTTGAACTGTTTGGGAGGCCCCCAGGCAGTGGGACTGGGACCTGTCCTTAGTGCATGAGCTGGCTGTTTGGAACCTGGGGCTTATGCAGGGACACTTTGCTCAGCCTGGGAGGAGGGGACTGGACCTGCCTGTACTGAATCTACCAGGTTGAGCTGAATCCCCAAGGGAATCTTTGCCCTGGAGGAGATGGAAATGGGGGGTTTGCTGGGGGAAGAGGGAGGACAGGGGAATCCATGGCTAATATGTAAAATTAAATTAAATTATAAGATAAAAAAGAAGTATAACTCTATAATATGTAAGTGATGAGGCAGAGGACACATGTCTGCATGTCAGCAGTAGTTCTTCTAAAATACCGAATGGAAGTTTGTCGTCATATTAGTGATAGAAACAAAGGACACAGGGATTATCTGAACCATGAGTAAAAGTGTATACTATATGTCAACATACTAAAGACGAAATATTATAGATAATTTTAGAGAATAAATTTGACACTATAGATGAAATTTAAAATGACTTCAAACTGTGTGTAAATACTTAAAACCTTTGTGTGGAGATATATATATATTCATATACACATATGAATGAAACCAATTTGGAAAACTAGAAGTGAGAGCCTCTGGGGGGAGGAGAAGGACAAAGAGGAGGAAGGAGGGTAAGAAGGGGGATGGAATGGCTTAGAGATGGTCAAAGTACATGTTACACTCAAATGAAAATGTGTTTATGAAACCAATAACTATGTAAGATGTGTGCCTTAAAAGAAGAAAAATACATCAAAACAAACTTAAGAAGACATAGACAATATGACTGCCTTATATCTAATAAGGAAATTGAATTTGTAGGGAAACAATCTTTTCATGAAAACTTAAGCACAGATGATTTAAATAGTAAATTATATTAAATATTTCATGAAGAAATAATACCAGTTGCACACAAAGTCCTCCAGAGTATAATGCTTCCCAACTCATTTTATGATGCCAGAATTACTTCAAATAAAAATTAGAAAAATAAAACTTAAGACCAATATCTTCCATGAACACAGATGCAAAAGCCTTAGTAAGATTTTAGAAAGTTAGATCAAATGAAATATACAAAGGGTAATTCAATTTTGATGTAATAATGAAAGAGCAATCAATACAATCCATCATATTACTGAAGTATCTGAGTATGGAGAAGGCTACGTGGGTAAAGTGCTCGATGCACAAGTTTGAGTACTGGAGCATCCATGTAAAAAGACAGCTGTGCAAGGCAACCTGCCTGTAATTCCATCCCTGGGAAGTGGAGACAGAGGTTCCTCAGAAACAAACCAGCTAGATGCCTCAATATGTAAGATGGAGCAATTGAAGAAGATATTGATATTAACACCTGACTTCTACATACATGTCTACACACATGCTTATACGTATACATTCATGTCCCCACACAAGTAAATGCACATACACATATGCACACAAATAACAGACATGCATACAATACACACAAGCAAAAGAAAAAAATCTTAAAAACTGAAACTGAAACAAACAAATATCCATCTATAAGCCCATCTGATTCTCTCATCATCCATTCGAACATGAACCCATGAATATAAGTGTGGTAGTTTGAATGAGAATGTGCGCCCCTCAGGCTCCTATGTTTGGATGCCTGGTCCCCAGTTGGTTCAACACTTTGGGAAGGATTAGGAGGTGTGGTCATGTTGGAAGAAGTGTGTTACTCAGGATGGGCTTTGATGTTTTAAAACTGCCTCAGGCTTGTGGATCAGATGTCAGGTCTCAGCTACTTCAGCAGTGATATATCTGTTTGCCTGTTGCCATGCTCCCTACCATGATGGCCATGGACTCTCCCTGTGAAACTGTAAGCAAGCCCCCAATTAAATGCTTTCTTCTGTAAGTTGCCTTGGTCACAGTGTTTCATCACAGCAAGAGAAAAGTAACTAAAACGTTAAGATAATTTTATCAACTGACACAGGGAAACTGCAAACATAGCTACAATATATTGAATGGTGAGGGCCTGAAAGGCCATCTCCTGAATGGAGAACCAGGCAAGAATATTCATTCTCACTACTTATGTTCAATGTTGCTTATCTAGACTCTCTGATAGTTTAGTGCAGCAAGAGAGAGGAAGAAGAAACATATAACTTAAAAAAATAGGTAAAACTTACTGTGCTAAGGCAAACACAAAATGATTGTCTGTTGGGAAAAATTAGAAAATTCTACCCCAAAGCTTTTAAAACAAATTAAGTTTTGGAATGAATATAATTCATCTATAAATATATAGTCAACAGAAAATTCGGTTGTATATCTGTATATAAAAACAGATATAAAATCTAGAGAGGATATTTAGAAAATACACAATAATACCTAGAACACAAAATAATTCAAAGGGGGAAATAAAATTAATAACAAGTATAAGACATGTACATCAAAAATGACAAACATTACTGATAGTTTATTTTTTTGGTTTTTTTGAGACAGGGTTTTTCTGTGTAGTTTGGGTACCTGTCCTGGATCTCGAGCTGTAGACCAGGCTGGCCTCAAACTAACAGAGATCCGTCTGGCTCTGCCTCCAGAGTGCTGGGATTAAAGGCATATGCCACCACCACCACCACCACCACCACCACCACCACCACCACCACCACCAGGCTGATAGAATTTTTAAAAGATAATCCTTGACCAGTAGAGAGCTGTACCATGTCCATCATCTGGAAACTAGCATTGCCAAGATTTAATTCTCTCCACAATGATTGTAGTCTTAAGTTTCTGGTGTGTGTGTGTGTGTGTGTGTGTGTGTGTGTGTGTGTGTGTGTGTGTGTATTTGAGGTAGGCAAAACAGAGTAGAATAACCAAGGTGGAGGATTTCAACTGATTGCATAGTCTATTACAAATTCATCATAACTAAGATAATAGTTACTATTTTCATAAGAATGGACACACAGAACAATGTAATAAAATAAAGAACCCCAATATAGACCCATTCATGTCGGACCAATTTTTCCCCCAAGTATACCAAGGGCAAAGTTAAAATTCATATGTTTATTAACATGAACCTCAACCTTACCTCTAAACACATATAAAAATTCACTAATAAACCTATATGTAAGAAATAGATTGATAATAAAATAAAAACACAGACAAAATCTTTGAGCTTTTAATGGACAAAGAGCTCTTCAGTGGGACACACAACTTGTAATTTTAAAAATATGATGAATTTGATTTTATCCTCAGACTTAAAACATTTTGATATTTAAGAAATATTGTTAAGAAAGCCAAAAGATAAGATGAAGAGATGGCTTAGGGCTTAAGAGAACTTGTTGCTTGTGTAGAGGACCTGGGTTCAGTTCCCAGTACCCAGATGGCAGCTCATAGCTATCTGTAACTCCAGTCCAAGAAAGTCTGGACTCCTCTGGATCCAGCACACATGTGGTACACATGAACCCACATAAGTGCACACATACATACATATAAAAGTAAGTTCTATAGGAAAGTTAAAAGATAAACCACCATCTTGAAGAAAATATATGGAAACTATTACTTTGGGTTTCTATTGCTGTGAAGAGACACCATGACTATGCCAACTCTTATTAAAAAACATTTAATTAGGGCTTGCTTACAGTTCAGAGGTTTAGTCCACTATTGTCATGACAGGAAGCATGCCAACATGCAGGCAGACATGGTGCTGGATAAGGAGCCAAGAGTTCTTCATCTGTATCCAAAGGAAGCAGGAAGAGAGAACCACACTGGGTCTGGTTTGAGCTTCTGAAACCTCAAAACCCACCCCCAGTGACTCCAAGAAGATCACATCTACTCCAACCTCCTAAGAGTGCCACTTCTTATGAGCCTGTGAAGACCATTTTCATTCAAACCACCACAGAAACATTTATCTACTGTGTCTCCAGACTCAATATACACCTGCTATTCAATATCAAGGAGAGAAACAGTCCATTCAAAATGGTCACAGTAGCTGAACAGAAATCTTACTAAGAAGATACTCAGAGGGCAGATAAACACAGGAAATATTTTCACACTTATTTATCAGGGAAGTGCAAATAAAAACCACAGTAAGGTAGCTCTGCACACCTGTCATTGTGACTACAATTAAAAAGATGACACACGGCACATTGGCAAATGTTTAGAATGCCATGAACTCTCACTGTGGGTAAAAATGCAAAAGATTAGAGCCACTTTGGAAAACAAATGAGGCTTTCTTTATAAAGCAAGCACATTATCCACACCAGGCTGCAATGGCACTCCCAGGTATTTATCAAACAGAGGTAACAATAGGTGTCCACACAAAGACTGGCCGTGAGTGGTCCCAGCAGCTCTTTAAACAACAGGCTCAAGCTGCGGTCCATGTGATGCTAATGTACTTAAACTGAAGTGATGCTTAAATACGGTTATGTAGTTGGTCTGTTCTTTCATGTATGTAGGCACCTTCAGAAGACAATCTCCTCTGTAGTTTCTGTTCTGTCAGCTTGGGCTACACAACAAAACCCACATGTCAGCCCAGACAACCTGAGCATGGTGATGAATCCTTATTATTAGATGCCACAAACTTTTGAGATACCTTGTTATCTAACACTGTTGTGACATCCTCCTGTCCCGTCTCGTTCTCTCCCTTTTCATTTCTAGGGGTTGTAGGAAAAGAAATCTCCCACTTCCACTACTATAATTGTCACCTCTAGGGAGAGGTTACTCGATCTGCCTCAGGCTTGTCTCCTCCTCTGAGCCCTTGATTCTCACAAGGTCTTTCCACGATGAGCATCCACTTTACAGAGAAAGAAAGGAACAGATGAGTTCCCTTCGACAATGACACTAGAAATGTGTTCACCTTTACATAATTAGTGTTCAGCGAGTGTTTCTTTTTTATTAAATAATGGAGAAATTGTAGTTACAATTTTATTGTGTTACTTAGAAAAACTTACCCCCCTGAAATGATAATGGGGTTTTATTTTCCTATTGTACCTTGTCATTCAGAGAAGAACAGTTGCAAGATTTTAATTAATAGCTTCTTAATAAATTGTTGCCTAATTCTCAAGAATATCTTAAAGAAGTTTAAACACTTTTATTGCTTTGATTTAGATTCAATATTAACATAAAATATTTATTTCCTCCTTTTCTGAAATATAAATTTTTTATTTTTAATAGGAAGAAGCATAGATGTAAAGGTACTGCTTTATTAAAATAGATTTTAAAATGTTTTTGTTGTTTGATTTGGGAGTATACTAAGGAAATCTGTCAATGAATTATTGTCATGGGCTCATTGCAGGGGACTGACAGCTACAGTGTCAGATGTGGGGAAATAACATATACATGAGTAAACTAATTGGGAGGTGTAGACAGCAAAGTACTTTCTGGAATACTTTGGGGCTGGTGGAGATAAACTGCTCAACAGAAAGCCTGCTATGATCTCTCCTTCCTCTTTGACCCTATCCCCAAGGTTTCACAAAGATGTTCTTCAACCTTCCTCACCCCAACTCATTCCATTACTCCAGCCTCCAACACCAGCAGGCATACCCTGGAACACACCAGCCAAGCAGGTTAGGGGCATGGGTCCACAGAAAATTTCCTACCAGGCAACAAACAGCCATCACACTCTCCTAAAAACTAGACAGAAAACAGAAACCAAAGAACAAAATACCCACTCAAAAAAAGACTAAATAACGTATAACTACCTAAACCTATAAATGTCTCAGTCCCAGATGCCCAGATGCCAGCATAAAAACACAACCAATAACAACTAAGGAAATATATCTTCACTAGAGCAAAGCAACCCTATCACAGCAAGCCCCAAATATTTCAAAATAACTGAAGCCCAAGAAAAGACCTTAAGATATCCTGTATGAAGATGATAGAGGTCCTTAAAGAGGAAATGAATAAATCTCTTAAAGAAATCCTAGAAAAAACAAATGGTAGGAGGAAATGAATAAAGCTGTTTAAGACTTGAAAATGGAAATAGAATAAAAAAGAAAATCCACACTGAGGGAATTCTGGAAATGAAACTTTGGTAATCTGAACAGGAAGCAAACTTCACCAACAGAATAAAGAGTTGGAAGAGAGAACCTCAGACATTGAAAATGTGATAGAAGAAATGGATACATTAGTCAATGAAAATGTTTAATATAAAAAAAAAACCCTGATACAAAACATCCAGGAAATATGGGACACTATGAAAAGGCAAAGATCTATGAATAATAGGTATAGAGGGAGGAAGAGAATAAACCCAACTAAAAGGCCAGAAAGTATTTTCAACAAAATAATAAAAGAAAAATTTCCTAACTTAAACAAGATGTCTATAAAGAACACCAAATTAAACTGGACCAGAAAAAAGTCCCCTCAGCACATAATAAAACACTAAATATACAGAATAAAGAATATTAAAAGATTCAAGGGAAAAAGACCAAGTAAAATATAAAGAATTACAAGAAACATATAGTAACATGAAGACCAAGTAACAGAATTACACCTGACTTCTCAGTGGAGACCCTAAAAGCCAGAAGGAGCTGAAGAGATGTCTTGAAGACTCTAAGAGACCACAGGTGTCAGACCAGACTACTATACCCAGCAAAATGTTTACTCACCATCGATGAAGAAAATAAGATATTCCATGATAGAGCCAAATTTAGTCAACATTTACAAATCTAGCCCTATAGAAGGTACTAGAAGGAAAACTCCAACCTAAGGAGGTGGCTAACTACAACCATGAAAACACAAGAAATAAATAATCTCAGACCAGAAATGGAAAGAAAGGAAGCACACATATGCACATGCATATGCAGGCACATACACACTGCAGCACCACCACCAACAATAACAAAATAACAAGAATCAATAATCATTGGTCATTGATATTCCTCAATATCAATGGTCTCAATTCCCAAATAAAAATACACAGACTAATAGAATGGTTGCAAAAACAGTATCCACACTTTTGTGGCATCTAAGAAGCATACTTCAACATCAAGGATAAACATTACCTCAGGAAAAAGGGTTCATAAAAAGCATTATAAGCAGAAGAAACACTGTCCACTTTATTTTTATGAGGCCAGTTACCCTGATAGCCAAAACACATAAAGATCCAACAAAGAAAGAGAATGACAGACCAATTTCCCTTATGAAAACAGATGCAACTGTTCTCAATAAAATACTTACAAACCGAATCTAAGAACACATTGAAAAGATCCTTCTCCATGATCAAGTATACTTCATCCCAATGATGAATGGGTGGCTCAACATATCTATATCAATAAGTGTAATCCACCATATAAACAAAGTGAAAGACAAAAACTACATGAGCATCTCATTAGATGCAGAAAATGCCCTGAACAAAATCCAACACCCTTTCATAATAAAAGTTCTGGAGAGATTCAGGTTACAAGGGACATACCTCAACATAGTAAAGGCAGTTTACAGCAAGCCTGCCAGTAGCCATGTCAGAGGAGCAGCAGGTGGCAATTGACTTCAGGGGATTGGCTCACTAGGAAACAAATCTCTTATGGTTGAATTGGGATAGGCAAGGTCCCAAGAGCCTTGGCTCCAGAATGTGTCTTGCTATTCCTGTGTCTTGACATGTTTTTCACTGCCATTTTTCTCAGGTATCTGACATGTTGTGAATTGGTGTGGGGAGATCCCCACTGACCTTAATGAAATGTGATTATTTCATGGAAATATCCCATTCTACTGGGCATTTTTACCTGTGGATTATTATGAAGATGATTTCCTCTTAAGCTATATTGTTTAAAGTGTTACCCCTGCCTCTGATAAAACAGGACAGAAAAATAGAACAAGGAAATGTCACACAGCTAGTTTCTCTTGAGAAGCTGTATAGACTGTGGCTTAGGTTAATGATTTAAAAGAAAAAAAAAAACAAACAGTTGTGTCCCAGAAGGTAAGTTAGCGCAAGTTCCTTTAATTTTAATGTTGAGAGATGTGTTCACAGGTTTCAGTGTGCATCATAGCTAAAACAAAGCTTTAATATATGACTTGAGGTTAGGTTAAGATGTTTTTGTTGATGGCTTTGAAGTAGAAAATCTTGGAAAACAATTTAAAGTTTAGAAAGGCATAGCTGTAATAGCTGACTATTGGTGGCTGATGTACCTTTCTCTCTAGGATAAATTGGTGAACAAAGGTGATGATTAATTCCTTGTATCCATTTCTTCCCTCAGCTTCCTGATATAAAAAAAAATGTTGATGAGTGGATATGCACCCTGAGGATTTAAAATAGAGCTGACTGTTGTCCATTTATAAAAACTTAGATTTATGATTCTTCTAAGATTTTCTATAAGACTACATTTTTAAGATAAATGATAAAATAATTGGTCCTTTCTTTGTAATCACAAAATGCAGCCTGCCAGTAAAAGATCTGGCTGAGAAAAATACCTTGCTTGCTTACACGCTGTTAATCTATAACAAGTTTTTGGGTATGAATGTATGTGGGTTCTTGTAACTTGCTTTTCACCTGTAATACATGAAATGTTTAATCATGTAAGGGATATGGAAAACATACTTTTTTTTTTACTTGTATTCATTGAAAAATAGAATGTAACCACATTGTAATTTTTATATTGCTTGAAAGATTCTACTTATTCTTTATAAGCTGTAAAGAAAAAGTAGACACGAGAGAAGGAAAAAAAAACAGAAAAGATGTAGAAGGAAAGTTAGAAGGAAGACATCAAGAGAGACAGAAGAAACATATCTCAATAGAGGTAAAAAAAAAAAAAGAAAGAAAGAGAAGATGATAAAAAGACCCTAAGGGTATGTGTGCCCCCCTTTTTTTGCCAGCCTCAGAGAGTTAAGTTTTACTCCCTTAGATAGAAAGGTCTAGTTAAGAGATAGTTCGTAGACTCTGCTGGCTCCCTTAAACCTTGAGCTGCTGGAGGTTGGTCCTCACAGCAGTGGTACAAGCCCATAGCCAACATCAACTTAAATGGAGAGAAACTAAAAGCAATTCCACTGAAATCAGAAATATGACAAGGTTTTCTACTTTCTCCACATCTATTCAATATAGTACTAGAAGTTTTAGATAGAAGAGTAAGACAACTGATGAATATCAAGAGGACACAAATTGGAAAGAAAGAAGTCAAAGTATCTTTATTTATATGGTACTATGTATAAGTGATGCTAAAAATTCCACTGGGTGACTCCTACAGCTGATAAATACTTTGAGAAAAGTAGCTGAATACAAAATTAAGTTACAAAAATTAGTAGCCCTCTTATATGTAAATGACAGACTGAGAAAGAAACCAGCGAAACAACATCTTTCACACTAGCCTCAAATAATATAAACTATCTTGGGTTAAGTATAACCAAACAAGTAAAAAACTTCTGTGATAAAACCTTCAAGTCTACAGAAAAAGATTGAAGAAGCATCAAAAGATGGAAAGATTTCCCATGCTTATTAATTGGTAGGATTAACAGTAAAAATGGTCATTTTATCAAAAGCAATCTATAGATTTAAAGCAATCCCCATTAAAATTGCAACACAAGGCTGCACAAAGTGTCTTACCATGCTCTGTTGACTCCCCATGGGAGACCTTGCCTTGGAAGAGGTGAGAAAGGGGGGTGGGTTGGGGGGTAAGGCTGGGGGGCAGGAGGAGGGAGGACAGGAGAATCTGTGGTTGGTATGTAAAATGAATAGAAAATATCTTAATAAAAAAAGATAAAAACAGTTCCAACACAGAGTTCAAGGAACCTCACAGAAGGAGTGTTGAAACGAGAGGGGATGGAGAACACCAGGAGAACAAGGCTCTGTAAATCAACTGAGCAAAACTTGTATGAACTCACAGAGACTGAAGCAGTTAGTACTGGACCCACACGAGTCTGCCCCAGGTCCTATGAATATACACTATAGATTTCAGTTTATTTTTCTTATAGAACTCCTCATGTTGTGAACAAATGGGTCTCTGATTCTTGTGTCTTCTCTTTTTTTTTTTTTTCTGTCTGTTGATTTGTCTTGTCCAACTTCAATAAGATGGCTTTTGTTTTATCGTATTATATTTTACTTTGTCATGTTTGGTTGTTATCTCTTAGAAGCCTGACCTTTTCTAACGAGAGACAGAAAGGGAGTAGATCCAGAGGGGAGGGGACGTGGGGGAGGAGCTGAGAGGAGGAGAGGGAGGGGAAATTGTAATTGGAATATATTGTACTAGAAAAGAATCTATGTTTAATAAAAGAGGGAAAGAAAAACGAAAAACACATAAGTGTAGGGCAGAGAATACTGCTCCACAGGTAAAAGAGCTTGCTGTGTGCATGCTGAATGACTTGAATTTGAATTCCTAGAATCCATGCAGAAGCTGGCTGTGGCATACATTTGTAATCCAACATTCCTATAATAAGGTAAGAGGCAGATATCTTACAGTACATGCAACACCAGCAAGCAATGAGAGAGTCTCTGCCTCAAAACAAAATGGAAGCTAAGAAACGGCATGAGAGTGGTCCTCCAACTTCCACATGTGTGCTCTGATACACACATGCCCTCACACATAAACATATACCTACATATGACACACACACACACACACACACACACACACACACACACACACAATTTAGAAAATAAATACTAAGTTTTATTAAAGTAATGCAGGTGGAAGTTTCTGTTCTGCCAGCAACTCCCACATACCCAGCAGCCACTTCCCAAATTACCACACATAAGCTTATATTAATTATAAATACTCAGCCAGTAGCTCAGGCTTGTTACTAACTAGTTTGTACACTTAAATTAACCCATGATTCTTGTCTATATTTAGCCATGTGGCTTGGTACCTTTTCTCAATATGGCGTTCTCATCTTGTTTCCTCTGTGTCTGGCTGGTGGCTCCCAACTCTGCCCTCCTCCTTCCCAGAATTCTCAGTTTGGTCGCCCCACCTGTACTTCCTGCCTGGCTACTGGCCAATCAGCGTTTTACTAAACTAGTTTGAGTGACAGATCTTTACAGTGTACAAGGAAATTATTCCACAGCAAAGGAGTTAATATTTTTTAGAATAGTTATTGATCTAGCAGAAGCTTGCAAATGTAGAACAGAATTCCCAGGAACCCAGGTGTTGTTTCCCCTATTAATAATATCTGACATGATTATAGTATATTTGTAGCAATTGGTGAACCAGCATTGGAACACCAGTGCTGAATGTCACAATTTATTTATATTTCTTTCTTTTTTTTTTTTCTTACCTAAGGTCATTTTTCTATTACAGTATGCCATTCAGTTTACTGTGTTCTATTTATCTGCCATGACTCCCTGGGCTCCTTTTGGCTGTGACAGTTTCCTTGGGATTTCCTTGCTGTGTGCTCTACTCTTCTACAGATTCCTTTTATCATATACTGTAAGTGGCCTCTGGGCCTGAAGGTCTGATCCTATGAGCCTAGCAGGTGTGGGGGTAATATCAGGATTTAAGAGTACTGGTGTCATCATGACACTACTTTTCCTTATGTAAGTGAGGTTGTTTTTATGTTTAGATTTATCTTTTTCAGTTTTGATGGCTGGGGAAGACAGAGTTTGAGGATGGGAGTAATTCTGCACCTTTCACTTACATACATACCTACACTAAGAGGTGAGCTTGTCATGATGGTACAACCCTGTACCTCCTTAAAGTATCCACAATGACTGTAAAAAATCATATGAAACATCTTTTTTTGGTATTCACCACAAACCATAATTATGAATAGGATTAAAAACTAGAAGTGAATTATATTGGCAAGTAAGTAATTGGTGCTCTCTGAGGAAAGTTGACGTTTCTCACTGAGAATTTCTTGTTGGCAAAGTCTGAACCATAGGAGCTATGGCAGATTAAATAAAGGGTGGGCTAGAAGCAATCTAATAGGCATTTCCTGCAACTTCTACACTAGCTCATGTTGCTCTATAGCCTGGACTGTATTTTCAGGACCAAAGGAAGCCTGGTGTGATTCCTTTCCACCACAGGCAACTCTTACTGTGGCAAATCAATGTAAGTGCTTTATTGAGTGGTGGTTTCTAATAGTAGAAATTTCTTACAAATATTAGTTGAAAAATATTTTGAAGCATTAGCATTTATCATTTCTCTTCATTTTATTCTTTTCCTCTTCCTCTGTGTTCAAGCATGTATTACAATTGATTTTCTGTGCTGTGATTTGTGTGCATATATGTGTATGTGTATGAATGATAGGTCTGTTATGGAATGGAAATGACCTGAAAGAGTTGATTTTGTCTATGGATATCTGAGTCCTAGAAGAAAAACTTCACTGAGTTTATTAATGTCTGCCCACCAAAACCAGTGTTAATCCAGAACCTCACTATGTGGTTTAATTGGGAAACAAGGCTTTTGCAGATGTAACTTGCTAAGAAGAGTTCATATTTGAATAAGTTCAAAGACTAGTAGGTATCTTTAGAAGAGAAACCAGAGACATAAAGACACACAGAGAGGCAAGACAGACATGTTAAGGTAAAGGCAGAAACTGGAGAAATGAGGCTGTAAGTCAGAAAACCAAGGGGTTTGGAGACCACTGAATGTGGGACAAAGCAAGAACAAATCTTCCCCTAAAGCTACTAGAAAGAGTTTGGCTTTGCTAAAACCTCAGTTTGCACCTTAAGCCTCCATACCAAGAGAGAAGAAAGTTTATTGCTTCTACGCCCAGCTTGTGAAATGTTGTTGTAGTTCTTTGAAATGGACATAGGGGCCACTAATAAATACTCAATTGTCTTGGCCAAAAATGTGACAGATGGAAGATTTGTAATGAGAAGAGAGCTGTAAAGAGGGCAACAGCAGAGAAGAGGTATTCCTTTGTATCACTTAGGAGTCTTGTGAAACATAGAATAGATAGGTAGATAATAGATGATAAATAGGCAGGTAGGTAGATGATAGATCGATAGATCAATAGATAGATAGATAGATAGATAGATAGATAGATAGATAGATAGATAGATAGATAGATAGATAGAGTTTACATTCAGAGTAACTTGTTTTCTTAGGAAATTTAGGGAAAAAAAACCCACCAAACCAAGGCCACATTATAGCATTACTATAGAACTAGGCACATAAAGATGCTGAGGCCAGCAGATTGAGATGCAAAATTCAGTAGTGCCAGACTGACTGGGTCACAAAGAACATCACCGGGCCAAAATGCATGAGGATGTGGTGCCTTTGGGAGACCCTGGAGCCAGGAGAGAAGCTTTTAGTAAATGCCTACTCATCTTTTCTGGATAATTTTCCTCTCAATGGTATAGGGGCCATGGAAAAATAGAGGTTTTGGCGTCCAGAAGGCTGGAATTTGGATCCCAATTTGGTCACCTACTGGGACCTTGAATCAATTATTTGATGTCTTGGTTCTTAAAATTGTTAGTTTTCTTACCCATATTTTTATTTTCAGCTGGTTCATATCTTATGACTTTATATCCTGGCAAGAGTAAGACATTTTGAGGGACATTTCCCCCAAATGACACGGCCAATCAGCAATTATTAAACTGGACACTGTTTGGACAGCAAATTGCTGGAAGAACATTAAAGAAGTAATTACTTAACAAATTAATGAGCATAGGAACAAAGGCATGAAGGGTATGGATGGCTGAGAGAAGGCACAAAAGACAGCAAAAGCTTCAGCATTCACTAACTCCCCTCAAGTAATATTCTTAAGTGAAAAGGCTCAATTGCCTGTGGCTTCTGAGGCTATAAATTGTGGCCACTTGTAATATCAAACTTTCTTGAAAGGTCATTGTAAACAGGATCCTCTGTCACACTGTGCCTGGGGTTACCTGGGGAAATCACACCTTTGCAGTATATATGAAGGAAACTGGAGAAATGAGTAGGGCATGAATGAATGGCATTTCTTAGCCAATCAGCGAGGGAAATGGTTCTGGCTATGTGGGAACACATTCCTTTGGGCTTCCGTGACCACCTGACGAAGGCAGCTTAGGTTGTATCACAGCCTTCTTGTATTGGCAGACCCTTCTGTTGCTAGTGCCTTATGATGCAATGCTGCTGCCCAGTCATCACTCATATCCTGACATAGGAGCGGATGAGAGCTCATTTATTTTGACTTAGGGATCAGTGTGAGCAAAGAGCTAAGAAGAGTATCTGGCCTGACTCATTCAGGTTATAGATGAGGACCTGGAGACTTGGAGAGGGAGAGGATATTTTTCATGAGCCTTTTGCCTCCTTGTTCTGTGGCTGCCGGGCTGAAGCCAGCTTCAAGCTTGCCACTGTACCCAACACTCACCTCTCAGGTCACTGCAGAAAAATGACATGGTATCTAGCTGAGATTTAATTGTCAAAGGGAAGGACTAATGTGTCTTTTGGTATATTTGTTTATTCTTATTCCTTTCCAGAAAGATTCACCGAGATTCACAAACCTTCCCTCTTCCTCTCAAGCCAGATTAAGAAGACAATAATGAAGACTTAGTCTCTGGTAATTTCAGAGTGCTTTCACATGGACTGTGGATTTGCATCCTCACATGGAGGGTTGTATTAGACAAGTAGATATCTGTTTTGTAGACAGATAGTCCTATAGGAGTGGCCCACAGTCAGGTGTACCATTTTTAACCAGTCTCTAAAACCTGTAGCCCTGTAGGTGAGGTATTTTGGTTAAGGAATATTCAACCTGTTTGGGACAGGCAAAAGGAAACTTTAAAAAAGCCAATTTCAGTAAAAGACACTTATCTTTTGCTTTTGTTTTAGTAACATGTGCAAAATCTTTCTTAAAAATATGAAATTAAATGATGCTAATAATAACAATATGATATTGAACTTTATCCTTACAACTATTACTGCTTGTTCATATTTATAGATCACTTCAAATGAATATTCTTTTTTTCTCTATTACTCCCATTTTATAGACGAGGAAATTGAGGATCAAAGACTTTAGGTGAAATGGCTTTCATGTCTCCCCCGGAGCACTTTGCACAGGTACTCTGTAATGTATTTACGGTTGAAGCTCATTCACTCCTGGGTTTCTTTATGTACTTAATATTTGAATTAACCAGTTTTTTTTTTTCTTTCCCTCAGAGAAGTACACACCATGAAAACATGCCTCTGGGAATGCAAATTGCCCACTCAATGGATTTGGCAACCACAAACAAATGGAGATTCACACAGATGTAATTAAGAATAGAAAATACAAACCTATGTGCAGAACCATGATTTACAGTCAAATTCACCTCCCTTGAAAGCTCATATTAGATTGCTTTCGTTTGATTACCAAGCTGCTGTTTCAATGCAAAGCATATGCTTGCAGATTCCCAGGTTTGCCCGCCTTAAGAATTAGCTAATAACTTTGAAACAAACCTTTGAGGAAGGAGTGGTTTATGCCTTGGCAATGCAAACATGTACAAGTGAAAATATATGCATCTCAACTGGTTATTTCTGTAGGGAAGACAAATGTGTAAAAATATGTTTACCAGGAGAAAGGTTCTGGTTTTGAGTATTTGCCAAATGTTCCACAAATAATTAGTGATGTCGTGAAGTGCTTGGCAGGTCCTCCAGGACTTCTGTCATTGGCATGAAATCTGCTCATTCTTCAGTGTATGGAAAACTATGATGCTTTACAGTACCCATAGGACGTAGTTGCTGGCTTCTTTTATATAACATGTTGCTACACTTTTATTCTTCTTACCATTTATCTGAGAACCTGAAAAAAAATGATGTCTGAATCTTTTGGAAAAGCCCCAATTCTATTCCAAGCCATGAACTCGGTATATCATGAAGCAACTTGTAATTTTGTAATTTTGTTCACATCTTCATGGTCATTGTCACCTTCCCTCTGGTGTTTTTACATCTGTGTGTGTGTGTGTGTGTGTGTGTGTGTGTGTGTGTGTGTGTGTGAGAGAGAGAGAGAGAGAGAGAGAGAGAGAGAGAGAGAGAGAGAGAGAAAGAGTTCTAACATCAGACCTGAAAGGAAAATTAAAGTGATTGAACACCCTCTCATATTCAAACTTCTAAAAAAAAGTAGGGAATATCTAGCAAAAAATCTTCAGCCCACTTTCTAGACTCAATAGCTTTTATTGATCCAAAGAAGACCATGACTCACCAATATGGGCATTTAGAATGTGGGTTAATGGTGTTCATCACTTTGACCCCAAAGCAGTAACAGCTAAGATCTTAGGAAAGCAGCATTGCCACTGAGTTAGGCTCAACAGGATGTGGCACCACTCTGATGATGCTCCACACCAAGGCTTTTCCAGTTGAGGGGAGCATGGTCTGAGGCCTGAGAGGAGTGTCCTAAGGGTCACCAGGAGGAATGTCTTGAGTAGGAGCCAATTTGCAGACCTTTTGTTTGAAATTTATTCTAGTCACAGACATTATGTTGGAAGAAGAAGGCAAAAGGCCAGTGCTGAGCCAGAGTGGCAAGTCCAAACCAGTCACAGTTGTGATGGAGTGAAAATCCAAACTGATGAGAATAATATGTCAGGAGCAGGAGGCATGGACAAGGCAGCCTCAAAATATCTGCTCGCTTATGTGTCTCAGAGGAGGCATAGTGGCAGAGTGAGGCAAAGAAGTCAGTCCCCATCTAGAATCTGAGTTGGCAGAGGAGGTCAAGTCCACTGCACAGAGCCCACCAAACTGACCAAAGGCCCTAGGAAGATTGAATTTGGTACCACACTCTATTCAGATCTCCAAGTCATGATTCTAGACAAACAGCCATTTCCCTGATTCTCACCAACACTGGTCCAACTCTCAGAAGACTGGTAAAATAATATAGCACAACATGCCACAAAGGGAAGAGGATTGCAAGCTAAGCCAAGGAGACAGGATCACATGCAAGATGTGACATCTACCCTCAGAAAACAAATATATCGATTACTGCCATGGCGGTGAAGAGGTGGGTGCAATGTAAGAGGAAAAAAATCTCACAACAAAACCTAAAAAAAATCGTCATGCAAATAAGGGCCCATTATTTCCCCTCTGCATGAAATGACTGGCTTTGAGTTTTAGCATGGGAGAAGCCAGATGGCGGCAGACGGGCTTATTATAGAAAGTCCACTTGTACTGAAGTTTCCTCAGCACTCTGTGCCTTGCTGAGTGAGGTTTTGTTTTGTTTCATTCCTAAGTGTAGGGCAGGCAAGTACCAAAATTTGTATACAATCTGAAACCTTTTCATGGAAATGTTCTATTCAATACCTCCGATACGTGATATACGATGCCACCACAGGAAAACTAGTGTTGCTACAGACGTTAATCATAATTATGAAAATTTTTAATTTAAATGTAGGTCTGAACACACAAAATACAGTGCACGGCCATCTGTTAGTTTTCCATCTGGGCTCATTTGCAAAATACATTCTGTTTCCCTCCCCCCTCTATTTATAATCTTCCCTGGAAAACAAATATGCCTAATCTATGGCATGCCAGAGCTGAAGTTAGCTATTTACAAGGGGCTTTTAATAGACATGGTTACACAGTTGAAAGCAGTAACAGAAACTTCAATTTCTCTCTTTCTATTGCTTGTCCTTCCTGGTGGGACGCCTCCTTGGATTTTGTCAACAAGCTCTTCTTTTGAGGGTCCCCTTGTAAAGAACAACCTAACTTTTCTGTAAGGAATATGATGTTAAAAAATAACATCTGCACCTCAAGAGCTGCAATATTCATTATTATAAGAAGAACCAAGGGAGGGGTTATCAGCTGAAGGGTAGACAAACCACTGTGATAGACTCATGCATGGCATATTATCCAGACATCAAAATGGAAGTGTGGATACAAAGCTCGACATGGATAAATGGTGAAAAACATGCACAGAATGAAAGAAGTTTCCCACGAAAGCTCACATGTTGCAAGAACCACTCACATGAAGTCTCCAAAATAGGCAAATCTGTAGCTGTTACTGATTGTCTAGGGATGGAACATGAGATCATGAGAAATGAACAGCAATTGCTGTTAGATTTCTTTTGGGGTGATAAAAAACACTCTAAAATTAGATTATGATGATTCCTGTAGAACACACACAAAAATATTGAAATGTATTCTTTAGACTGTTAAATTTCATGATGCCAATTATATCCCAATAAAGGTGTTAGAAAGAAAACTGGAAGGAGATACAGAAATCACTGGCCCATGTTTTTAAAGTCTAGAGATGATGCTTAGGTCCTGGGGGATGATGGTTACTGTCCGGTTGGTTAGTGTTGAGGTTTCCAGGCCTCTAATCAAGGATTCTTCCTAATACATAATTCCGTGTGGCACTAGTTAATCTGTGCTGGCTCATTCTTTCCTATGAGCAGGTAAGGACTGAAGGAAAGATGTGAGTGAGAATATCAGTTATACAAGACTATAATGGAACCAAAGGTGAGGCAGGCTTCAAAAGCCTGCCGTGTCAGCAAAGCTCCACCAGCATAGATGGATGCAGCAGAACTTTGGGAAGGTGAAATATCCACAACTCAAATCTGACTGATTACAGCTGGGGAAGATGGGGAGGAGGAAGATGGTGGTGATCAAGAAGCCTAGAGGAAGTCAGAAATGGGAAAAGAAAAGGAGCTTAACACTTCACAGGAATCTTGAGTTCTCCATAGGTAGGCATTTACAGAGTGGCCATGCCTGGTCTAAATCCTGAGGAGTGGCAGGGTATGTAACATAGACACCTAGGAGGAATTTCCTCTGATGGGACACAAACTCTACCAGCAAGCTCAGTGCCAGAGGTGAAGAGGGCTCTGCTGTGTAAGATGAGAAACCCTTGAGTAGATGCAACAAAGGGCATCAGATGCCAGGAAGGAGTGGGAACGCTGGACCTCCAGCGTGGGAGAGTAGACAGAGAAAAGAGTGAGAGGGAAGGGAGAAGACACATTCTAAAATAAAGGTGGGAAATCCAGTCAGGACAACCTAACTGGAACTAGGAAGCAGGTCTAACTGAAGCCAGCCAGAGGCTCTGGGTGGATTTGGCCACTTGAGGCTTCCTCCGTTGTTCGATTTCTTGGTTTTCATAGGCAGTGGGTGGACAATTCAAGAACTTGAGTCAGTCAAAAGCTCTGACTCCGGAAATCAGGCAAGATGAGCAAAAAAAAAAAAAAAAAAAAAAAAAAAAAACCCAAATCTACAAGAATTAAACTGGTGAGATGAGGCAGAGTGAATGGCATTAAAATATGGAGGAAAGCAGCTGGGAACTGAAACGAGGCTGTCGTGACAAGCTGGAGGAGAAGGAAACTGTCCCCACAGGATTTCCTGCCACAGTGGGCATGAAAACATAACCTGCCTTTGTTTTTGTAATGCATTTGGATCATGGAGGGAGGGTAAGGGTGAGTGTGAACTTGGGTCTCAGCTAATAAATAAGTCTCATTTGCTTTCAGGCTAACCAGAGTCTGTACTGTACAGCCTTGGAAAGTTTTAGCTGGATATAAGAGCAAACAAAGGGCTCTGGTGTTGGTGGTTGCCAGAGTCCACAGGTGTATGCCTTCCCTACCATACTGTTATTCTGGGGTCAGGGAATTGCACATTTGTCGATTTATTTACCAGGCCAAGTCCTGGTAGCTCACAGGGAGGCAGGAAACGTGTGTTTCAGTGCCCTTGATGAGTTGTTAGTCTCAGAGAATGACAGGCAGAACAACTTTTTCTGAATCATGTGATCAATGCTAGGGTTAAAGAGAAAGGCAGATCCACTAGTGCCAGAGGTAGGGAAAGCCAGGTGGAGGTAGGTATTTACAGGAAGTACACCTGGGTTGAGCCCTGAGGAGTACCAGGTTTTCTGTAGACTGGGAACAGCGTGTCTGGAAGGACTGTGCGGCTCTGTGTGCAGAGCCCAAGCAAAGGACCTGAGGCATGAGCAGGTATACACTTGTGGAGGAAATACTGGCATTCAGTAGTGACTGAGGTCTGCTATGGGGCAGGATGAGGCAGGAGCTCTTCCTGGAGATGTCTGCAGCGAGAGATCATGGAATGCCGTTCATGTCACTCCTCAATCTGTGTTCTAGTTTTCTCTCAAGAACACTGAGGTCAAGCCTTGAGTGTGGAAATGTTTGAAACACAGACAAGAAAAGGAAGAGAAGCCAAGAGAGGCCAAGTCAACAAAAAGAAGATGTGTGCTACTAGGCTAACAGGGCATTTAAACACCAACTTGTGTTTCCTGTGGGGGTGTAAGACAAGGCTTTCTCAGGGGTAGGAAGCTGGCTTTCCTCTCTATCACACATAAATATATATTTTTACATTCTAAGATCAGACACTGTGGTGATATTTTATTTGTGCTCTAATAAATAAAGCTTGCATGGAGATTAGAGGAAAAAAGCCAGCCACTATATTAAACATAGAGGTCAGGTAGTGGTAGCACACGCCCTTAATCCTAGCATCCTGGAGGCAGAGATTCATCTGGATCTCTGTGAGTTCAAGGCCACACTGGGAACAGAGCCAGGTGTGGTGGCATATGCCTTTAATTCCCAGCACTAGTTAACTATAGAGGTCTGGAGGTCTGTACAGACAGACAGGAAGTGATAGAACTGGGTGGAAAGAGGAAACTGATGTAGCTGGGTGGAGAGAGGAAGTGAGATGGCAGGGACAGAAAGGATATAGGTGTGAGTATACAGGAAGTCGCTCTCTCTGGAGGCTGAGGAGTTGGTAAGATGAGGTTGACTGTGGATTGTCCTATTTTTCTGATCTCTCAGTTTTCACCCCAATATTTGGCCCTGGTTTTTTGTTTTCGTTTTTTAATTAATAAGACCGTTTAGCAAGTCGTCTTATAAGACACAGCTATCATTTTTTTCTGAGCACCCAGCTCTGTCCTTAGGTCTCAGGGTACAGGTAAGAGAAACGTGTGGGAAGCTGAGTGTGTGCAAGAAACTATCCCCCATCACTGTAGATGAACTGTCACGAGCACAGGGCATAGGAGGTTGAACATCAGTGGTGCCTAAGTCAACCAAAGCTTTGCCTCCTGTTCAGAACATCTGGCTCCCAGTTCCCCAAGACAGCTTTTTGTCATGATAGACACTCTCTTAATGCTAAACTTTTAACATGCTTCAGTCTTCCTTCAACCCCTCAGCAAAACTCCTTGCCCATCTGGCATACTGTCCTCCCCTGTACACAGGGAAGGTGTGCTGCCTGGAACACACATACACTGCTTCCCAATATTACCTTTATCTGTACATTCTCAGAACCTCTCAGCCCACTCACAGTGTCTCTCTAAGAACAAACAGTATGTCCTGAGACCCTTTGTGTGAACCACAGTGCCCAGGACTTACACATATTGGTATTTATGAATTACTTCATCGAAAGGCAGCCCCTGTCTTGTGAGTCTTCAGAAAACAAAATTCTTCCAGTAACCCATTCAGTCCAAAGCTACCTCGAGAAACCGTATTCCTAATGCTGGAACAATAAACCTTCCCATTTAGCTGATAGAGAAATGTGTTGTGTTACAATGTAAACCAAATTAGCTCAATAAAGAGTTTTGACTTTCTGGTAACCTTCTGTCGAAAATCCATGAGCTGGTAAGAGTCAGAATGGAGCTGTTATATTTGAAACTAAACTGAAGAATCAGAACAGATGCAAGGCATAAAAGAGAGACTGCACACTGGCTTTAAATGCATATAACATGGGACTTTGATGTTTG